>NW_012106897.1:1442564-1473447 GCF_000951045.1 Mandrillus leucophaeus
GTATTACTTTCACACCATTAATAACTTTGGGGAGGACTGCAAGTGAGACAGTGGTCTGGTCTAGGAGTAGAGCTGCTGCTGAGTAATCATCTTCCTGGTGGGCCAGAGTATATTCCTGGAGGTTCTTGATTTTCAGACTTTTAACAGCTGGTAATTTGCTGTAGAGTCACAAGGGATTGTAGAAAAAGCAGCTGTGTTTCTTCCTGAACAAAAAAAAACTTCTCTGAAATTTTCTGAGTTTTTTGTTTTGTGTTTGCTTTTTTTAAAATTCAGAAATAGTAGTCATATTGAAAGAAATAGTGGTTGGCCTTTTATATATCATTTTACTATTTACACAGCACATTCCTAGATTTAATTCTCATAACTTGTGAAATGGGTATCATTATTAGACACCAATTAAATTGGCTATAGAGCTTACACTGATTTTTCCAGTGGCCATGTCTGTCTTTGCTAATCCCATCCTTTCTATCGGAGAATTGGTTTCTTTTTCCATCTCTGGCTCACAGGATCCAATATTTTTTAATGACCCACACTCTCTGGCTTAGCAATTGTTAAGGATTGGTCATGGTTTAGCAATTGTTAGGGATTGGTCATGTGACCCAAGCCAGTCAAAATCCTTCATTGGAATTTTATTTTGCAATATCAAATGTGTGCATGGTGGGCAGGTCAGTAAGTGGGTATGAAGTAATTTTAGAGCTATTGACAGTCATGTCCCCAACAGGGTGGCATAGGCCTCTTTCAGAGAATAAAATCTACATGCAGAGAGAGACTGAGATAAACTATGGAGAAAGACAGACCCCACCTGCAGTTTGGTTCCATAAGTCAATTAACTACCCATTATGTGCTCAAGTCATTACTACCACTGAAGTGAATTGATACAATACTAATTCCCAATTTAAACTTGAGAAACTGAAATCTTGTCAACATAAATGACCTTTCAGAGATGTTAAAATGTGTTATTTTTTTCTTCCCTTTTAGACTCGTTTCTATTGAACCGCTCTTTCGGTTGTGCCATTAATGTAAACCGAAGGAAGCTAAAGAATAAAATTCTCATTATGTTGACTCAAGGCTCTTTCAACCTGCCATTCATTGATACTATACAGTGTTTCTCTTGTAGCTAGGGGGAGTTTACCTGAAAGGGTTTTCTCACATGTCATTATAAGGAAATGTGTCGATATAAGGCAAAACATAGATTCTCCCAAATAAAAAAAGTTTATAGCTTGAAAACATTACACGTTTTAACACTGATTTTGTTTCCCGCTTTGTTTGGTGAAACAAATGTAAACCTTCAGCATCTCTTTAGCAACTGTACAGAACTGCACAGTACACATTTTCTACTATTCATCTCCCCTTGTTTTGTTTATATTTTGTGCATCTATTACTTTTGTCATCAAGTTTTGATTTTATTCCTTTTGTATTATGTGCATTTGTATAAATAAGAAATGAAATAAAAAGAATAATAACTAAGTATATTTCAGTGGAGTAGCTTGCTATGCTTTTTTCCAGACTTCCACTAAGTACTATTGAAAACTGATACAGGCAGAAACCAGCAATGGCACTTCAAGTTAAAGATCGGGGAAGGCCCTCTGTGAAGCCTTTTTCATTCCATGGGCCAGAACTTGCATTAATACCATATCTTTGGGAGGCGTATATTAAGATTCTTAGATAACATGGCATGTGTTTTACTCTCTGAATAGGAGATATATGCGTTTTCACTATTGAGATAGGAAAGGACTTTCGCATCTCATAATTTTCTGCTACTTATTAGAAATGGTGACTGATAGAAACACTGAGTTGAAAACAGCTATCATATAACTGCTTAGGATCAATGTTTCTGAGCAGGACAGCACCAGGAGAACCTGTGTTTCTAATTTCACTCATCTCTCAACACATAGTGATAGCGGCAAGAGGCAGACAAATGCCTAGGCAGATAAGGAAGGGTCCCCGGAGAATCTCCAACCTGCCCTGTAAGTATTTATGCCAGATGTTTTTGTGCAGAAGAGGGAGCCTGCACAGTCTCCTCTGGGCATGCCTGCAACTGCCTGGAGGCCCACAGGCACTGGGGGAATGGGGTGGAGCCACCAGGAATTAGTGCCTTATGTAGGGGGAGGATCCTGGCTTTAGCTCATGAGCAGTGTCCTGGTATTCAATCTGTGAGGTGGGAGCCTGTAGTAGGACCCCCTCTTTCTTTGCCGAGAGCTTTCTTTTATGCTTAATAAATCCATTCTCCTTCACCCTTCAATGTGTTCCCGTGCCTAATTTTTTCTGGTCATCAGACTAGAACCCGGTTTTAGCTGAACTAAGGAGCAAAAATCCTACATCAATAGGACCATCAGCTTTTCTCTTTCTTAATGCATTCAGAGACCACTTCAACCAGTGGCCAGAACAGCAGAAGTGTTTTGCATCTTGGGGTGCTTAGCTACCTAAAGATTTTCATTGGCCCTGTTCATCTTTTCACATTATATTCCTGTTGGTCACTGTCCAGCCTTAGAATGAGTAGGTCTTAGATGACAAGCTGACTCCTGGTCCATTTAATTGGCCATGTGTGGAAGCAGGATATATGGTACAGAGCCTCACTGTGTGGGCAGTAGGGCACTACTGTGAGCACTGCTCACTGGTTTTTCCAGTGGCCATGTCTGTCTTTAGATTGTCTAAAACTCAGTGAGCACTACTGTGGGCAGGTAGTCAACCTCACAAAAGGGTATGAGCATGGCAGACGTTTTGAAGATTGCCTAGTTTAGCACAAAGGCATATTTAATTTATTATACCTCTTTCTACCTTTATAAAATCCTTAAGGGTAAGAATTTACCTCATGAGCTTTTCTATATACTTTATGTTTTCATATAAACTACATTATTATTTTCTAAATACTTTGTAATTATTTTAATTTCCTTTTTTACTCGTTTGTAGAAGGAGTTTCTAAATCTTCAGGTATGTTTTAAAATTACACATTTGATGTTGATTTCTAGGTCCAGTGGTTAGAGCATAGCATGAAAAAATGTACTTGTAGAATTTCTTGAGGTTCTTTTGTGATTTAAAGTAGGGTATTTTTGGATAAATACTTTTTTTTCTCTATAATCTTTTACACACTGAAAGTACTCTATTTAAATATCTTGCCTGGGTCTTGTGTTTTGTTCATTTCTTTCTGTCAGTTTTTCCATATATTTTAATGCCATGCTATTTGTTGCACCCAAGTTTACATTTATTTTACTATATATGCTATTGTGAACATATAATTATTCTGTTTGGCCTATTAAGTGCATTTGGCATCAAATTCTATACTGTTACCTTTTTAAATATACCTTCATTTTTCCTTTTATTTTAAACTTCTGAGCCATTTTGTTTTAAGCACTTCTTTAAAACAGCACATGTTTGGAATATCTAGAAACTTGATCCTGATATATTTTCTTCATAATAAACTTTTAAAATTTGTTTCTAACTGAAGAAAATATTAATATATATTAATATATACCCAATCCTTGACTAGATACTCACTAATGAGCAAAATAATTAGAAAAGGGTAATATGTTAGAATAAACATTAAAAAGCATGTATTGAAAAGCCATGAAAATAGACAAACTGCTGGAAAGCGTAACCAAAACACCAACCTAAACTAAACACAATTACCAAATTTTAAGATAAGAAAATGAATATAACTAGAAATGTGGAGAAGAGTGAAAAGAGTGAAGTGTATACTTTATTCTTTCTGGATAACTTTATGGCAATGAATTGGAAAGTATATGTAGATTGGAGAGATACAGAATGCTTCTGAGCAATAGTGTAAAGATGTCAATATTCCTAATAGAATTTCACAATTTTGAGGTAATTCCTATTGTATACAATTGTGAATTGTTTTAAAATTTCCAGTGGGAAAATAAATTGGTAAAGCAATCATAAACTTTTTTTCTCTTCTTTGAATACATTTGAAATACTATTACCAGATGGAAAGTCTTGACTGAGAGTTGTCCATGTTCTTGGTATGTTGAACAAAGAATTGAACAAAATGCACAAACAAAGCAACAAAAGAACAAAGCAGAAGCAATGAAAGCACAGATCTATTGAAGTGAAAGTACACTCCACAGAGGGGGAGCAGGCCGGAGCAAGCGGCTCAAGAGCCCTGATTGCAATGTTCTTCAGGGTTTTTGTTGAACTAAAAGAATTTGTTAACACCCTGAGGTACCCTTTAGAGACCTCCTATTGGTTACACACTATCTGAATGAAGGATTGGCCTGCAACCAATCAGAGGCTGAAGTGAAGGCTTGGCTGGCAAACGAATTAGAGGCATTTCCTGTTTCTGACACAGGGTAGGAGGAGTTTTGTAGAGGGAGGGGTCTCTGGTCCCTTGTCACTTGGGGATGGAGAGGTGGAGTTTTCCTTTCAGTCCAAATCTAAGAAGTCCGCAGCAGGTTGACCTTAGGCTTTCTGTCTCCAGACCCTATTCTCCTGCCTCAGTATGAAAACCAATTGCAATCAACAGCAAGTGTGCAACAGTTTTTGGCTATGTGAATGCATGAGAGAATAAATATTACTTGCATTATCTGGTATTAAGACATAGTAAAAAGACACAGTGGTTACAACAAGATGGTACTGGTCTTAGTGTCATACCAGCATTCTAGGTATGCATATTTAATAGAACACGGAATAGGTTTATTTAAATAGAAAATAATAGGTATCTTAAAAACTAGGACAAATCTTGACATGTTATCATGGGAGGAGGTCTGTGAATAAGTGACAAAGCTATTAAAAGACATTTATAGTACAATAACTAATACCCATTGTTTACCTATTAGACACTTTTCTATGTGCTTTTCTAAATTGATAGTGAAACAATATTATAAAGTAGATATTATTTTCTCAGTTATAGATAGCAAAGAAGATGGTCAAGGAGGTTAAATTGTACAGGATGAATAAGTTTAGAGGTTTAATGTACAGCAGAAGGACTAGTTAATATTACGTTGTATATTAAAAATTTGCTAAGAGTAGATTTTAGGTGCTCTAAGGCAAAAAATGGTACATGTGGAAAGTGATGGACATGTTAATTTGCTTACTTCATTTCACCATGGATATGTATATCAAATATCATGTTGTATGCCTTAAATTTATACAATGAAAAGTAAATGTTGTAGAAAAGAACATCAGCCAAGAGGCCAGGGAAGGAGGAGCCAAGGTTTATGTTAAGTTCTGACCCCAAGAACCAGGTGATAAGTAATATGCCAACCAAGAAGGCAGGAGGCTCAGGAATCATCACAGAGCCTTACCACATCCGTGGAGCCTCTTACAACCACGTCTCTCAGTAGATGCACTTCTTAAATGCACCAAACATTGAGTCAGCTTGAAGGGCTTAATTTTACCACTTCTGGTCACTCAGTCTGTGTTCTCCAAATCAGTCTCATCAATTCCATTCCCAGTTAGTTGTAAAAGAAGTTGTTACTGCAGTTACTCAAATTATCTTTAAAAAAAAAAAAATAATAATGTTAACGGATCAGAAGACACTTTCTGCAAAGCAATTTAAGCTGAGGACTCACAATTTGAGTACGCTTCAAGATCAACTTTTCACCCTACTTTCGCTTTATGTATTTTTTTTTTTCTTCATTTTCCTCACACATTGTCAGTGTGAGATGTCTATTTGTGGATTTGAGAGGAATCTTTACTGGAGCAGAAGAGATGGCTTTCTCCGTACGAAGAGGAACTCTGCACGGCTGGAAAGTGGGCTGTCTTACCACTGTCATAGAACACTCTGTGACTTGGAGATAGTCAGAAAAGCATCTGGAAATCTGTAAATAACCACTGAAATTTTTGATTCAGTTCATACTAGAAACTCTCCCCCTCCATTATCAATGAATATTGGTTGGCGTTTGTTTAAAATTACAAATTGGAGCTAATCGATTTAGCGACTATCTTTTAAACAAAGGGAGGTTACTTCTATTATTTTCCTGTTGGGGCGGGTGGGGAAATAGTCAGAAATAGAATGGCACTTCAAGTACCTTGAGAACTATTATTAATGTTCTGACTCACAATCAAAGGCCACAAAGAATAACAGCTCCAATTCTGAATAACAGTTAAAATCCTAGAACGGGGGTAAAGGAAGAAGCAAATGAATGGAATTTTCTAAACAACCCAAAAGGGGAAAGAGAGAGGGAGAACCTGGAGAATCCTGTCAGTAGTAGAAATCAGAAAACAACTGGCATTCATCAGATTTAATTTCTGCAAACCAACCAGTGTCCTGGAAATCAGACATTTACTCAGCAACTCTGTAGTAAGCACCATGTATGACTTTTGAGGAAATGAGTAAGGACATAAATACGTTTAAAGCGTAATATATGCATATTTATAATAATACCCGAAAACATAAATGTTCTAGAGTTTGCCTTAGGTGAAGACTACATAATGCAGTTTCAAGGATTAAGAAATCGCCACTAACAATGAAGAAAATTTCCCACTTTCTGTTTACTACATCTGAAATTGATTTATGAGCACATACCCTAAGGCTTAAACTTAACTTCTGGAGAGAGGTAACTCATTAGTGTAAGGAATATATGCATGATACTAATGTTTTCTATTACGGGAGGGTCATAAGGTAGGAGGACAGAAAATAGTAAAGAGCCCTTAGCAATAGTAAGTTCACAGAATGATACCTCACCTCTTTCACAATTTTGTACAACCCTGGACATGCATATATCTTGTTTATCTCTGCTGTAAGAGAATGGTTTTAAAAATGAAGATATTTTCTTTACTTTTTGTTTTCTTCTGTTCTTGTTTTGAGAATCTAGCAAATCTATAAATGCTGTCACGAGAAAAAAAATGTTCATATGTGCATTCATCTGTAATTTGGGGGACAATTTCAGGGATTCAAAGACTCTCTGAAATCTATCTAAGATGGCAGGTTAAGAACAAGTGATCAAAGTATTTGTTGGCATTATTAGAATAATGGGGTGTTTGTTAGAAGTCCTGAATGTGACAAGCACTTTCATGTCAGTTGGGAGAAAAAAGGTCTGGAAATATAATTCCTGAGTGGTGTCTAGAGTGAGTTGGTTTGTCTGGTGTGAAATGTGCAAATGAATAAAACAGAAGACAAAAATCAAAAACTCATAACCGTACCCTGGTCAAGCATAATTTGCAGAATGCGAGTCACAGGAAAAAATGTGTTTCCTTCTCTCACTTGTCTCTTAGGCTGCTCAGTGAGCTAGAAATTCTTCTGCCCTTGCATGAAAAAGGGAGGTTACAGGACACTGCAGAATGTAAGCCAAAGGCTTAAGATCACTTTAAATCACCAAATAGTCTCATTTGGTACTTAAAAGTACTAATTGTCTCATATACAGAAGTTAATGCTTCTGATTTCTACTGGCTGAGGGAAAAGGTGAGGGGGTTGACATGAGCTACAACCTGCTTTGATTCTCTTCCCCACCCATCTCACTAACCCTGATGTCCAATAGCTCTGAAGTGAGAATGTTGAAAGTGAGGGGATACAGGGGTATGGGAAGGTTCTTGCTCTTGTAAACCGTCTTCATGCTAGGTCTGAGTCAGGCAGGTTCAAATTCACTTTTTTCTTAGGGGTGGGACCCCTGCTTCTTCATTGCTGGAGATCTTTTATTAGCAGTTCCCTTGATGTACATGAGGAACATTTATCTGGCTCCTCATTTTCTTTGCTTTCATAGTCCCTAGGAACCCTGAACTTCCCTCTTTACAGGACAATTCCTCAGCATACCTCCCCGTGACCCTTTCTCCCTGATTCTAATCGTGAGAAGGAGTCATCATTCCTTTGCCCTGATGCATTTTTTTGATCAACATAGGAACCCTATTTCTTTTTCTTTCTTTCTTTATTTTATTTTATTTTATTTTATTTTTATTATACTTTATGTTCCGGGGTACAGGTGCACAACGTGCAGCTTTGTTACATACACGTGCCATGTTGGTGTGCTGCACCCATTAACTCGTCATTTACATTAGGTATATCTCCTAATGCTATCCCTCCCCTGTCCCCTAATCACACAACAGGCCCCGGTGTGTGATGTTCCCCTTCCTGTGTCCAAGTGGTCTCGTTGTTCAGTTCCCACCTATGAGTGCTACTTCCACTGCTGGGGTAGCTGGTTGGTTTGCCTTCTCCTTTCTGCAATTCTCAGGCAGGAGTCAGACTCAAGTTATTAAAATCCCCCAGTTGCAGGAGTCCCATTTGAAGCTCAGTGGTCCTGTAGAAGTTGAGGTGATAAAAACAGCTTACCCCATTCCTCCTCCTAGGTAATGGTGAATGGCTCTTTGTACACTGGCAACTCTGTCTACAAGGTCTTTCTCACAAATTCTCTGTGGACATTTTATATTCTCTGTGAGGAGGAAGTACTGAATATTATCTTGAGCATCTAAATTTTTGCAAGTTCTATTGATTGATTAGTTCAACTTACAACCCATTTTTGAATCAGACATCCATCATCATAGGCTAAAAATGAGACAAACTTTTCACCTGACAGAAAATAAAAACATATATGGTTTTGCAGAAAAGAAAACAGAAAATTAAAGCATAATTTTAGACAAAAAAGTTACAAATCATTACACATGGCTTTTATTTAACAAATTTAACAACACTGTTGCTGCTTTTCCAAGAACTTTATAGACTAACTCAGTCTTAAACATGATCAATTTCATGATGCAAGCACTATCATTTTAATCTCCATTTTCAAGTAAGTAAGCTGAGGTATAGAGAAGCTAAGTAACTTGTCCAAGATCACATGGCTGGTAAATGATAAATCCCGGATTCAAACCTAGGAAGTCTGGCTTCACTATGATTGGTCCTTGCAATTACGCTATGCTTCTTCTCAAGGTTACTGGAGGCCCTACAGAATACTTTTTGTGTGTGTTTTTTTGAGATGCAGTTTTGCTCTTGTTGCCCAGGCTAGAGTGCAATGGCGCGATCTTGGCTCACACCACCTCCGCTTCCTGGGTTCAAAGCGATTCTCCTGCCTCAGCCTCCCAAGTAGCTGGGATTATAGGCATGCACCATGTCCAGCTAGTTTTGTATTTTTAGTAGAAACGGGGTTTCCTCATGTTGGTCAGGCTGATCTCAAACTCCCGACCTCAGGTGATTCACTCGCTTTGACCTCCCAAAGCGCTGGGATTACAGGCGTGAGCCACTCCACCCAGCCAGCCCTACGGAATTCTAATAGGAGAAAGTATATTTCTTATCAATCTTTATTCCAGAGCCTCTAGTTTCAACCACTCTCTTGCCACCACTCTCAAATGCTTTGTTTCCCTGTAGCTCTGTCCTTCTCTCACCTGACAAATCAGATCACATCAATTTTCTACCTAAAACCTTTGAGTGTGTTTAAATTACCAAGACCAGATTTCTTAGTGATGCATAAAAAGCCTTTCATGTTGCAGTTTCTTTTAAACTCCCCAATTTTATTCTGTTATTTTATCACACTCTGCTCCATCATACAAACCTACTTGCCCTGTGTCCTCAACACGCTAATGCCATTTACTTTCTCTATATCATGGAAATACATCTCTCATGTATACCCCTATAGTCCTCAAACTACAAATGGGTTGATTTTTCTACAAAGCCACCTTTGACCCTCTTATCCATCCATCAACCCATCAACCCATCAGCCCATCAACCCATCCATCCATCCATCCATCCATCCATCCGTCCGTCCGTCCGTCCGTCCATCCGTCCATCCATCCATCCATCCGTCCATCCTTTCCTGTATTCATCACATATTCACCAAGTGCCACAGGTTTCAGTGTTTCAGGTTCTGAAATACAATGGTGGCCAAAGCAGATACAAGTCTGCATTCATTCTGTGCTATTCTCTTCATCCCCAGAAATACATACATTTAATTTCCTAACACAGCATTGTGTAATAGTCTGTGGGCATCTGTGTCCTCCACTATGATCTGAGATCTTCCAGGACCCCCGAAAAGGTCTTTCAAGTAACATTACCTCCATATCCCCAGGTACCTAGTAGATTTCTTATCACATATTTGATGGTTAAGTGATGGATTATTAAGTAATACATGCATATATTAATGAGAGGTAAATGAATGGATGAATCTAAGAAAACTGTTCTTGCTACTTTTGTACTATTGTCTGATGGAGTTAGAAGTTGCTACTAGGCTCAGCACTCTGGGAGGCCAAGTGGGCAGATCACCTGGGCCAGACCTGATTGGGCAACATGATGAAACCCCTTCTCTACAAAAAATTAACCAGGCATGGTGGCACGTGCCTGTAGTCCTGGCTACTTGGGAGGCTGAGATGAGAGGGTCACTTGAGCCTGGGAAGTCGAGGCTGCAATGAGCTATGATCATGCCACTGCACTCCAGCCTGGGTAACAGACTGAAAGCCTGTCTCCAAAAAAAAAAAAAAAAAAAAAAAAAAAAAGTTAGTACTAGGGGAACTGATAAGGAAGTTGTTTCTGGAGTCTAGGTTCAAGGGTTTACAGTCTGGACCGATTATCTTACAGCTGTGGAAATAAAAGTGGTGGAACCAGAAAAGAGTTTGCCTTGGTTGGGAAAGCGTAAATATGATTCTCTCTGAAGGCTAGAAAAGCACTGCCTTTCAGTTTTAAGACTTCATTTGCCGTCCAGAAAACTTTTTTTTTTTTTTTTTTGAGATGGAGTCTTGCTCTTGTCATCCGGGCTGGAGTGTAGTGGCATGATCATGGCTCACTGCAACCTCCGCCTCCCTGGTTCAAGTGATTCTCCTGCTTCAGCCTCCCCAGGAGCTGGGACTACAGGTGTGTGCCACGATGCCCAGCAGCTAGTTTTTGTATTTTTAGTAGAGACAGAGTTTCACCATGTTGGCCAGGCTGGGCTTGAACTCCTGACCTTAAGTGATCCGCCCACCTTAGCCTTCCAAAGTGTTGGAATTACAGGCATGAGCCTGCTGCACCTGGCCCAGAAAACTCTTGAATTGATCAATATGGAAGATCCTAGCAAAGACAGGCAAAAAGTAAAAAGATTTTAAAAGTTTTTCCAGAACTTATGATTTCATTTTTTTCCATTAAAGGTTAGAATCTCGGTTTCTATTTCAAGGGACTCCAGTAAAATATTTTGATATCTGAAGACAAAATCAATAAAACACTCTACTATGCCAAGTTACCCATAGTCTTTTCATGAAAAATGAATTGCGTACTCAAATACTTTAAAGGGAAAGTGTATTTAAGATGTTCCTGTTCTTAATGTGAGTCTGTGTTGACATGTGAATTAAGTACTTAGATTGACTTTCAGCACATTTTCTTAAATCCATCATCTGGATTCCCAGAAAAGCCTGTATTTTTGTTAGATTCTTTTATGCTTATCTAGTAAACTAAATAAAATAATGCTTTCTTTGATGTCACTGTATGAAGGATTAAATTTCCTCTAAGGAAATTATTCATATCCCTTCCACAATATGGTGAAAGTGATGAGTCACCTGTCATTGACCTTCACATGTTTATGTGTGCTTATCTAAACCACACATCTGTTCTTTATTTTCCAATAAAGGGACCATATGCCCCTTGACTCACATATAAGAGCACAGTGTTCTAAAACAAACACACTGAAGTTAATTTGGGGATAAAATGAACTTTGAAGAGGATTCACATTCAATACTCTAACTGTAAAAAAAAAAAAAACAAACAAACAAAAAAAAAACAATTTATTCCTAAACTCAAGAGTGACATTTCATCTCTTCTCCCTAATATTCCAGTGAAGAAAACAGTTTAATAAACTATTTAAGAAAGCTAAAGAGTTAGTATTCAATACTAACTCTTGAATCATTCTTCAGAATAACTCTTGAAATATTTTCTCAAACTTAGGATTTTACCTTTATAAGCTAGCCAATTGCAGCCTTAGAACAATATCAGCTACAGGTTTGAAACTTACAAGTAAATAAATATTAAAAAATAATATTTTATGTTTGAAAAACTCTACCTTTAAAAAACTACTTTCACATTATGTACTTTCCTATGCTCCTTATAACAATTTATTAAGGTAGAATGGACTATTATTATCTTGTTTCTGCAAATGGGAAAACTAAAGCTCAAAGAGTTTAAACAAATGGCCTGAATTGATAACGACAACACAGAAGACAGAACTTAAACCCAGGTCCTCTTCCAAATATGATGTTGAAAATCACAGTGATGGTTCAGAAAACTGAAGTGTAATGGTTTAGGTCACATGAAGATGTTTGTTCTCAACAAACACAAGTCACAATCATTGAGGCATATATCCATGATATTATCTATCTATCTGCCTGTCTGTCTACCTATCAACCATTTTCTTAGAAATTCAGGCAGAATTCAACCAAAGCACAGCCAGAGTAGATTTTAACATATCTCTTATGGAATTTAATGGCTGGGGTTGATGAAGAGAAAAGGTGCAGAAGAGACTTAAGATAGACATATTCTACTCCAAACCCAAGTCAAATGTATGATTTTCAACTCTTCATAGAAAACATAACAAAAATCAACCATACACTAGTCAACCAGATATGACAACCAGACTAGTCAACTAGTTAAATTCCATAGTAAAAAAAAATCTTATATGTTGTATTGAAAAGTATCCTGCAAATATAATCACTTGAAAATATAATAACAAAGTGCTCTCTAAAATAGCCCAAATTGGAAATCAAGATAAAATGAAAGACATTTTGAAATTAATGTCAATGAAATGCTATTATATATGTCAAACCCTGTAATGCATGGTTAAATTTATAATCTAGGGGAACCTTTATAGTTTAAAAGTTGCATAAATGAGCAGAAAATACATAATACAACTGAACTAAAAGTTAAATGTCTAAATTAGAAAAAAAGTAATAAAAATGTTGAGGGAAGGAATTAATGAAGACAAAGTGTTTTAAAAAAAAGACTAATAAATTAGGTAAGAAGAACTATAATCACTATAACAAAAAGTTCCATATGGAAGGAAATTAATAAAGAAATGTTTTAAAAAACTGATGAATTAGGTAAGAAGAACCAAAATCACTGCCACGACAAAAAGTTCCATACAGGCCAAGCGTGGTGGCTCACACCTACAATCTCAGCACTTTGGGAGGCCAAGGTGGGCTGATCAGTTGAGGTCAGGAGTTTGAGACCAGCCTGGCCAACATGGCAAAAACCCATCTCTACTAAAAATAGAAAAATTAACTGAGTGTGGTGGCATGCACATGTAGTCCCAGCTACTCAGGAGGCTGAGGTGGGAGGATCACTTGAACCTGGGAGGCACCACTGCACTCCAGCCTGGGCTACAGAGTGAGACCCTGTCTCGAAAAATAAATAAATTAAATAAATAATATTTAGAAAGTTACATACAGTGCTGGTTCTTTATTTTCTTTTAATTTTATTATTCTTTGAATTTTAATTTAGGTTCAGTGAGTGCATGTGCAGGTTTATTACATGGGTAAATGGTGTGTTCCTGAAGCTTGGTGTGTGAATGATCCCATCACTCAGGTAGTGAGCATACTGCTGGATAGGCAGTCTTTAACTCGCCTTTCCTCCCACTTACCCCCTCAAGCAGTCCAGTGTCTATTGTTCCTATCTTTGTGTGCATGTGTATTCAGTTTTTACCTCCCACTTATAAGTGAGGACATTAAGTATTTGTCTTCCTGTTCCTTTGTTAATTCACTTACGATAATGACCTCCAGCTGCTTCCATATGGCTTTAAAAGACACAATTTCATTCTTTTTTATGGCTGCGTGGTATTCCATGGTGTATACGTACCATATTTCTTTATCTAGTCCACTGTTGATGGCATCTTAGTTGATTCCATTTCTTTTGCTGGTGTGAATAGTGCTGCAGTGACCATACAAGTTCATGTGCCTTTTGGGTAGAATGGTTTGTTTTCCTTGGGTACATTTGTTTTCCTTTGAGCAAATTTGAGAAATGTGGGGTGAAATTACAGGAAGACCTTCTACTTTATACATATCTATAATATTTAAACTTATAAATTGTATTATTGTTATCAAACAATGTAATATAACTATATATAAAATGATAAAAGTAAAAGAAAATCATTAATTGGCAAAAAAAAAAACAAACACAAGACACAGTGGGATATTTTAATATATAAAAGGAACTTTTGAACAAATAAGATGAATACTCTTAAAGATTATAAAAACATTAGTCTCCCCAAATTACAACCAACTAAAGAATTTAACAATTATTCAACATCATTATTAATAAGAGAAAGGCCAATTAAAGTATTAGCATGCCATTTGGCATTTAATAGTTTGGCAATTTTTAAAAATGTGCATTCTACTTTAGATGATTTTTTAATATACTGTTTATATACAATAACTTAAAATCAAGAACCTTGAAATGATGCATACTCTTTAAACCATAATTTAAGTTCTAAGAGTCTCTGCCAAGAAAAATATCTGAGATATAGCAAAGAAACCCATATCACAGGTGATCCTTATAACTTCATAAGAGTAGAAAGTGTATATAACCTAAATATTCAACAATTTGGAGTAGTTGTCTTAATTCTGGCAAAATACAGCAATGGGAACTCATAACTATGTTATTCCTTGGGCTCTGAGGTTTCTTTTCTCCAACTTTCAGAGTCTCCTTATGTTTTGTGGATATTGTCTGAGGTTTTTAGTCATACTTAGCAGCAGGAATGAGGAAAAGTACACCTGCTCCATCTTTTGAAGCCAAAATGGAATACATTTAAAAACTGTAAAGAGGATCCTGGCTTACAGGATGATAGTGGTGATGGATATGTGGGATGCAGAAAATCCTAAGGGAACCCCACTTATTCTTTGTCCAGGTGACTGCAGGGACCATTTCTGGAGCTAATGATTCCTGAAGAAAGAGGCTACATGTTTTCCTTAGAATATGTTTTAATAGGTTCAATAAGAAATATGATCAACAGGAAAGTATCTGTTATTCTTCTTTCAAAGGAGCAAATTAATGAAATGTGAGAGAACGGACAGAAGGAAAGCCAGATTTATGAGGAAGTGGTGATTATATTAGTGAAAGTAATAGGAAAAAGATGCATTAATTATTAAAAATTAAGATTTGGGATATTTATATAAATGGATATAGTGGCCACTATTCCCAGAATGCTGAGATGAAGGGAATTTCATCTTTGTGAGGACAATGTAAGTTTCAAAGAGGAGCTGTAGAAAATAACAGTGAAAAAATCATGAAAGAAATAGTAATAAAGTACGCCACACACGTGAAAACTCATATTCTCTGAAACAGGGTTTTCCTCCTTATTTCCAGCTTTGTTCTGTTTGGAAAGTCCATCACACTAATTCCCTGAAACAATTGAAAGAATTATTTACAAAACTGATTCATGCAGAATTTCATGTTCTAGTTTGCTCATTAATTTAATAAAGCAATATATGCACTCTGGAGGACAGAACTCTGAAAAAAGCATCATAACTGAAAGATCCTCTTCAAATCTAAAATGATGGTAAAGTCATTCAAGAATAATAAGGATGTGACTTGCAGTGGAAGAAAAAAATGAACTTTGCAAATACAAGTTGGAACAATCCTAGTAAATATGCTAGCAAATTATTTCTGAGTGCTAGGTCACCCATGTATCTATTAACTTAAGTGTAACATATACATAGAAAATTACAGTGGAGATTTATAAGTGTGCAATAGTTATGACTGATAGTATGATTAACTGTCTTTGATTTTGCACCATTCAGAACAGTCTTATGAATTATCATTTAAGCAGGTAAATTATTGAAATTATCTTCAATGTAGTTTTAGTGTGAAAAGTATTTTACCATATGTTTATTCATCCATGCTAGTGTGTACAAGAAGCTGTGCTAGAATCTGTGGTCCACATGAATTAACCATAAACTTTGCCCACAAGGTGTTGCGGAGTAACTTAGGTACCTTGAATTACTTTCTGGAGTGGGTGAGATATTTATTTAAAATAAGTAGGTAGTAATTACATTAACCAGGGTTCTCCTTTGCAAGCATGATATTTCACAAAATTAGCTGTTCTAGAATGTATAAAAATGCCATGATGAATTCGTCTGTGAGCTGCCCATTTCACTAGCAAGCAGTGACACAGATACTACAAGGATCTCTGGAAATGGGGCAACATATATTAGTAAGAATATGATAGACCAGGTGAAAATTCTAGCTGTGAAAGTAATTGACCTGACACACATTATTTAGTTGCTTTAAGCCTGAGTCATTCGCCAAATTTTGAAACCTTAATTCTAATTGAATCAGGAATCCTAACATTTATGTTCATTTGATGATCAGAACTGTCCACATCCACACAGCTTGCTATCCTCCCTGGGAAAATTGTATTGTTCAACTGTCTTCACTAATATAACTTTACAATTCCAGGAAACTTCTCAGGAAAATAAAAGTTGTAAATAAGGGTATTGTTTGTTTCAGAAAAGCTCCCCACCTCCCTAAATAAAACATCCAAATTCAACTTTTTGAACATCAGACATTCAACTTTTCAATAACTGGCATCAAACTACCCTTCTCCTTGTTACTCCGAAACCTCACCTCAAAATCTCCACCTTGCTCACTACACCTCAACTGTTATAGCATGATCCTAATCTAATACCAACCAAGCTCCCACCATGAAAGGTGAACCTTAAACCAAACTTCCAGACCTCTTAAATATTCCAACTTTACTCTCTACCTGCTAAGAAGCTACCAAGATTCTATCAAGATGATGCATTTTCTTTCCTTCAAAAGCAACAAAATCACTTTGTCCTGTGGACCCTTCGTTTCAGGGGGACTTTCAGGGAGCAAGCATTTTGTAAGTTCTTCAGAAATAATAGGAAAATTACAAACTTTCAAATTAGGAGATGTGAAGGCAATGTAAAGAAAGGGGCCTATCATAATTATAGCAGATGAAAGTAAAGGACCAATTTTATACTAATTTTCACATAAAGAATAACTGCATGTGCTGACTATTGTAGTATAGGACAGAAGAAAATTGAATTAAGTGAAACAGTGAAGACTGTAGATTATGTCCTAAAATAAAGTGACACCAACCCATAGCCTTTCCCTTTTAACCTTGGTGGCAATTTCAAATGGGAAAGCATTTAACTGAAACTGACTCTAGCCTTCCTAAATGGTTGAGAGAGAGCCTTTTATACTCTTCTAACCATAAGAGCCAGGATTACGAAAGATGCCCACCCATGAGGATGCCCAAGTTACTGTCCTATAAAGGGAAGGATGAAAGACATACTAAGCAAGTTCTGTTCCCAAATGGGACTGGAGCACCTCTAGAAAAACACGAGTTATCCCCTATCAATGCGAGCTCATCTAAAAGTCCAAGATAGCGATCAGTCATAGCTTTCCCTGATCAAGAGATTGAATTGCAACTGGAGCCCCCATCAGTGCCCCTCAGAAGCTTAGAGCTATTTCCCACCATCCCTTGGAAGCAATGGTGGTAAATGAACCATGCTTTCATGGGACAATGCCTTCTTCATTTATTTTTATTTTTATTTAACTTTTATTTCAGGTTTAGGGATACATGTGCAGGTTTGTTATACAGGTAAAATCACGTCACAGGGGTTTGTTGTGCAGATTAATTAATCACCAAGGTACTAAGCTTAGTACCCAATAGTTATTTTTTTCTGCTCACCCTCCTCCCTCCCTCCACCCTCAAGTAGGCTCCAGTGTCTGTTGTTACCTTCTTTGTGTTCTTGAGTTCTAATCATTTAGTTTCCATTGTAAGTAAGAACATGTGGTATTTGATTTTCTGTTCCTGCATTAATTTGCTAAGGATAATAGCCTCCGGCTCCATCTATGTTCCCACAAAAGACATGATCTTTTTCTTTCTTGTGGTTACATAGTATTCCATGGTGTATATGTACCATGGAACAATGCTTTCTTCAAATATTTCTCTTTGTGAGGTACAGCAAAGCCTCATCCTCTGTTTCTTTCGCATTGTGCCCTTCCATAGAAGAACTTCATACCTTCCCATCATCGTCTGATATGCGTTTGGTTTGAGGGTAAAGGGTGAGGATGGCAAATAGTATGCTGGGAAAGGGCTATAGGCTTTGTTCAGCCATTGTATGGGGACTGGGACTGTTAGCCATGAAAGTCACACCTTTGTCCATGTCGAGTTTTGGAAGGTCTGGACCCGTGAAGAGATTAGGCATGACTACTGGGGAGGGCAGGTTTGGAGGCTGTTCATTACTCATTTAGCTGATATTGAGGGATTATTATTTGCTAGATACTGTGTTTGTGGTGATGAATAAAATGATGAGCAGGCAGGTTTTCTTCCTTCCTTCACTGAGCAGACTTTAACACTGAGGATGAACCTCAATAAAGGAATTTGACGTGTAAGAGTAAATGTACATAATAGATATGGGCAGCCATGATGCTGTCTAGGAAGCTCTGCTGGCCACAGTCAGGGAGGTTGGAGAAGGCTCCCTAAGAAGTACGATTGCAATGGTACTTAAAGGAAGAGGAAAACTTACCTTGATAAGGGAGGAGTGATAAGGGAGGAGTATTCCAGGCAGAGGGAATAGCATGGATGAAGGTGAAGTGATAAGGACCACATTCAAGGGACTTTGGTAAGATCAATGTAGAGCAGGATCTTGGATTAGGCTGAGGGACAGGAGGGGCAGATCATGTAGGTGGTGGAGACTGCACTCAGTTTCAGCCATTATCCTGAGAGCAGAGGGAGAAGGATAGGTCTGCAGCATGAGCAGTGGCCTCTAGAGATTGGAAAGAGTCAGGAATCCTGATTTTCAAGGATGGCAGAGACCTATGCCCACTCATGCGTGGCACCCACAGCCAATACAACAGACAAGTACTATTGGCTTTATTTTCAGATATATTCCAAATCACATCTCTTCTCACCTCTTCTGCATATGTCATGGCAGTGAATTCCTAATTTGTCCCCCTAGTAACTTTTGTGCATCTGCAGCGTATCAGACACAGAAATCCAAGTGACTTTGTGAAGACGAAAATCACATGGTATTTTTTTTGACATACTCTTCCCATCTATGGTAAGTAGAAATCTAAGATTATTTCCAGTATGACCACCCCTTGGTGTAGATGCCTTGCACAACCGCTTTGTCTGAGTCTGAGAAGACCTGTGATTATGAGGGTCCCCAGTCAATTGACTTTAAATTAATCAAAAGGCACACTGTCTTGGGTGGATCTGACCCAATCAGGTGATCCCTTTAAAGAAATCAGAGACATCGGAGGCCATACAGATTCTCTGCTGGCCTGGGAGAAGCAAAGTCCCATGTTGTTGAGATGACAATGTAGCAAAGACCTGAGTGTGGCCTCTAGGAGCTAAGAGTAGACTTCTAAGCTTCGAAGCTAGCAAGAAAATGGGAAGATCAGTCATGCCTCTGCAAAAAAAATCTATTCTGCAAACATCTTGAAGGAGCTTACGATGTATTTTTTTCTCATGTCTCCAGATGAGGATACAGCCAGATAACACCTGATTTTAGCCTTGTGAGACCCTGAGCAGAGGATCTAGCTAAAATAAGTTGGACTCGTGAGGCATGGAAATTGTGGGATAAAGAATCTGTCTTTTCAAGCCACTAAATTTGTAATAATTTGTTACACAGAAACAGAAAGTGGTGCTTAATTTGTCAGCACTTATATTGAGGAGTAGGTCATCGTCTTCTTTTTTTTTTTTTTCCTAAATGATATTTTTATCTCTAATACTTCAAACAGTATGTGGGACATATTGAGTGTTCAACAAATATTTGTCGAAAGAAGTTTCAGATTGAAGATGGCAGGATTCAGTGAGTGGATGACAATGTGGGCATGTGTGGAGGCTGATCACTCAGCCTGCTAGTCTAGGGAAAGTAAAGAGAGTTTTTATGGTCAGTAAGAGGCACCTGAGAAGACTGTGCTTGAGGCCTGCCTGCATAAGCAGTGTGACAGGTGGCAGGAAACCAGCACTCAACACTGATAGTGTGAACCAGGTGCACGACAGTGATGACAGCTTCCCCAGGGGCGGAAGATGGAAGACTTCCCTGGGCCACAGTGTTATGGGAGTCCTGGAATTACCCATACAAGGCAAGGCACCATGACCAGTGAACGATGTTGGTCCTCATACTCACTGACCATGGCAAGTGGGTGCTCAGAGCTGGATTTGATGTAGAGAAATAAATGTGGCAAACATTGCACCTTAGTGTCATGGGGAATTTCAGACCTTGTGTAAGGCCTGAGAGTCTTTGAACTTCATGCTTGATTTTCACTCAAAAGAGAATCCTTGCTGATGAAAATCATTTTCAATGAAGAAAATGATGATAAGACAATAATAAAGTGGAGAATTAATGACTTGAATTTCTGTTTTTTTAAGCTCAGGGTAATGCTATTTGGATTTGACACAGAAATGTAAAACAGCAATGAATGGTAGGGGTAAAAAGCTTGAGCTCTGTGATCAGATGGCTTGTGTTTGCATTGCGATGCTACTGCTACCTACAGGATGTGGTAGGTGCATCCACAAAAAGACTCACCAATGCTATTAAGGCCATAGCACTTCACGTTCACCTCCACATGACACATAACCATCTCTCTTCTTTGTGCCTTAGTTTACCTTTCTATAAAATGGGCATAGTAATAGCATCTACTTTGCCAAGTGGATTAAATTTGGTATTATGTAAAGTCCGTAGTGGAATGGTTAATAAAAATTCATGGTTACTAATAGCACTGGGTAGTTAATTAGACTCACTCAAGCAAGTCTCCATCTACATACAATTAAGGTCTAGATCTCTGAGATTTTTAAGGGATAGAATCAGCTATGTCACATAACTGGAGTCAGAAATTGTAAAATGCCTCTTCTTGGGTTTAATCTTGCTCTGTTCTTAACTGTATTTCAAGGCCATCACGGTGACACATGCAAGCTGTTGACAGTTAGGTTTTGATGTACACATATACACACGCTGAACATTAAATAGATATTCCCTGTGAAATACTAGTTCCCAGAAAATAGTCTCCTCTGTATTTGATGAAATAATCTCCTTTCTAGAATGATACTTTAAAAGACCTGACCTTCATTGACATCACCCACATACCAGATGAGATTACTGAGCCACATAGCAAAATGTCTGTTATGAGATAGTAATAAAAAACCTTTTTATTTGCCTTATATTTTGAGGACTGAATATAAAATACAATTTCCAGACTTGACTACTCCAAGAACCAGTTGAAAAATTTGTACATGGTTTTGTTTCTATAAGCCAAATATATCTCTCTCACCCCTATATCAAAGACTCAACTTAATGAAAGTAATACAACAGGTTCAGAATCCAAGGACTATTTTCCGTATACTCTGAGGATTACAG
This sequence comes from Mandrillus leucophaeus, assembly GCF_000951045.1. Lineage (NCBI taxonomy): Eukaryota > Metazoa > Chordata > Mammalia > Primates > Cercopithecidae > Mandrillus > Mandrillus leucophaeus. The sequence goes on from NW_012106897.1 coordinate 1,463,787, forward strand.
AATAATTTTAACCATCATAAATCCCATGCATTCTGAAAGGAATGCATTCTGTGTGCTCAGAGATTGGGTAGGTTTCAGCCCAGCCCTAAACATGTGGGTCAGGTGTCCTAAAAGAACTGCCCCAAATTGCCTGAGGAGGTTATATGCATTTATCTGAATTCCTCTGAGGAACAGATCTCCTCTGTAAGAGAACAATAGGCACACAGGATATTTAGAGGCAAGAAAGTTTCCAAAGTATGGAACATGCAGAAGAAGAAAGACATCGTTGCACATCTGTTACAGCAGACTTCTCATGTCCTTTGTGACCATGAAGCCAGCATCTCATGCCAGGGAATACATCTTAAACAGACAATTCTCTCCATTGCTGCTTACTAGGAGTGGAGCACTTAAATCTCTCAAAACCTACCAACTTTATTTATACCAGAGAATTCTGCACAGGGTCTTGGTGACCCATCATTTATCAGAATGATAAAACAATTTATTGAAACCAGTGAATTATTGTGTGAAGGGCTGCATTTGACGTGCAATCGCTAATTTTTATTTCCTTCTTATGTGTCAGTCAGACAAGCACTTTCACATATGTGGTCTTAACTATTTATGATTTTGCATATGAAGATACTGAAGCTCAAACTATTGCCTAAAATGTGATACTGGCATGAATATTTAGTTGCGATTTGAATTCAGGCTTCTATCTCAAAACCAGTATTCGTTGTGTAAAGAATATCTTTATATAAAGAATTCTTAGACTGTTCTGGCTGCTATAACAAAATACCATAAACTGGGTAGCTTATAAAGTACAGAAATTTATTTCTCACAGTTCTGGAGGCTGCAAGTCCCAAGATCAAGGAGCCAGCAGATTTTGTGTCTGGCGAGAGCTGGATTTCTCACAGGTGGCACTTATGTGTCCTCATGTGGCATCAGGCGCAAGGCAGCTCCTGGGGACTCTTTAATAAGGGTCCAAATCCCACTTACGTGAGCTCCACCCTCATGACCTAATCACCTCCTCAAGCTTCCCATTGTCTAATGTCACTTTGGGGGGTTTCAAGTTCAACATACAAATTTTGGGGAGACAAAAACATTCAGACCATAGCAAATCACTTTGAGATGTGCAACATCATTGAAAGAGAACATGTTTGAGAAACTAATTTTGGAGGCAGAGAAGAATGTGATGTTTTCTTTCAGCAATCTCTGGCCTTGTAAAATAGAGGAAAATAAGTGATATTCAGTGTGAATATTTTTTTTTCCTGAAATGAGATGCAACAGATTTTGTGCTCAGTTAAATCTTCTTTCCATTATGTGTTCATTATTGAGTGTGAAAAGCTTTCCCCCGCTCCCTTTTAGACTTCAGCATAGCCACATTTTAATTGTTAGAAACTGCTTTTTGATTTAGGGCCACCTTTACATAGCCTTTTCAAATTCAAGAAATAAGGTACAATACAATTCAGAAGCTTTTGCTGTCAGCCTCGGCTGCAGCCTCTGAGAAGTGTGGGTGGCTGAGAGCAGCCATCCTCCATGGCAGGACTGTTTCAGCAGCTGTGCTGAAAAGCCAAAAACAAACATGACTCTTTCTGACCAGGAATTTCTCCTCTTTGATTCCTCATCTGCATAGAGTCTCTTTTTGCCAGAGGTTTTTGAATCCATTGAGGGATGACAGGAGAAAAGGGTGCACTTCAGGTTACAAAGTTTGACTTCCCCTGTCTATTGATTTGTGGTACTATGTAGATTTGACATCAACAAGAATTAAGCATCAGCCAATAGTCGCATAGAGTCTTTAGGTTCCTTTTCTTCCATGGGGAGTTACTTTAGACTGGTGTCTGAATATCTCTTACTTTTGAAAGTTAATTTGGGTGATGTATGAATGTGAAAAGCTTGTGGTGTACCAGAAAGTTCATACAAGAAAATGATAAATGTTCTGTTAGCTTAATTACATTTTTAGAGTACTTTCATTCTAGGGGTTTAGGAACATGGATCTGAGGTGGCATTAACAGAATATGGATCCTGCCTCTACCACTTTTTAGCTCTGGCGACCTGAGCAAGTCACTCAAACTCTCTGTACCTCTATTTCTTTACAAACTAGAGACAATGATAGCAAATTCATGCAGTTACTCAAAATATTTAGACTCAGTATAGGTAAAGCAATAATACCATGTGTGACACACAGTGTTAGTTATTCTAAAATATGTTTCATTACCCCAATATGCACTCTAGGATGGGACTAAAGTATTTGAATCCAAGAATTGAATAAAATTCTTGATGTTTTCATGTGAAATATGAAAAGCAATTTCTCTTTCTCTAAACTTTAATTTTCTTTATGAGCACTACATTTAATCAGAAATTTTAACCATGGGTATTGGGATGCAGGATTGATCTCTTTCTTTTAATTTGGACACTGAGAGATCTCATATTTCTTAATTAGTCTGAGTCTTTGTGAGCCTTTCACCTGGCACTTTGCCAGCAGTATGTAGGAGTCAAGGGAAAATTATTGCTAACAGTTGGAGATGATATTCAGGAAGGTCTTTGTTAGGAATGAAAAGTTGGCATCTTTGTGGTGGTGCTAGGCTTGAATTTTAAGTGATCCTGGCTATGAAACACATGGATGGAGGAATTCCAGAAAATTAGTTTTCTTTTCTCTCATAGGAAGCGTTTGGTACTAACAATCCACATAAAAATGGGGAGTGGTTTAAACACCAGGTAAATTCTCACAAAACGCTTTTTATGTTGACAAAAGGTATGCAGACGTTACCTTTAAAATAGCATTGTAGATAGAATTTCAGGTTAATCTCTTGAAGATGAAAACTCAAGCATATGTTTATGAGATCAAGTTAAATATTATTGTCAACTTGATACAGCTATCGGTGAAAGCGTCCTGCGAAACACCTAGATAAGCAGTAGGCTCATCGGTCCAGCCTCTTACGTATCCCACAGCTTCCACCAAGCACTAATGTGTCCAAAGGCTATTATAGACAACTGACCTCACACATAGAGAGCTCCCAACATGGTGTGATTCCAGGGGGATTGAAAACCACCTTCTTTATCCAGCTTATTAATACCTAGAGTTCTAATCTGAGCATGACATTGATTTCAATTCCATGGATTCTTTTAAGCATGTGTTTTTTTTTGTTTGTTTGTTTTGTTTTTGTTTTTTTTTTTTTTTTGAGACGGAGTCTCGCTCTGTCGCTCGGGCTGGAGTGCAGTGGCCGGATCTCAGCTCACTGCAAGCTCCGCCTCCCGAGTTTGCGCCATTCTCCTGCCTCAGCCTCCCGAGTAGCTGGGACTACAGGCGCCCGCCACCTCGCCCGGCTAGTTTTTTTTTTGTATTTTTTAGTAGAGACGGGGTTTCACTGTGTTAGCCAAGATAGTCTCGATCTCCTGACCTCATGATCCGCCCGTCTCGGCCTCCCAAAGTGCTGGGATTACAAGCTTGAGCCACCGCGCCAGGCCAAGCATGTGTTTTTATAAAAGAATAAGGTGGTCCCAGCTACAGGAATCACTGACCTCTATGATACCAAATCTACTGCACACTTTTTGATATTCATTTTTATTTTACTTCAGAAGCATTTGACAGAACTGACTTTTTCTTCCTTCAGTATTCTCTTCTCTTGGCTTCCTTGACAACTTCCTCCCTCCCTCTACTTTGTACACCCTTTCTTAGTTTTCTTAATTGGCTTTATCCAATCAGTAAATGTTGGCACTTCGAAAGCCTCTTCCTCTTCCTCTTTTCTGTCTTTCTTTTCGTGACCTTTCTACTCTTGCCACTTCAGTACCACTCATTCACTAATAACTCTCACTTTTCTTAGGCTCCCCACAAAGCAGAGTAAGATCAAGGCTTGCATGCAGGTAGTGATTTGGAAAGTTAACCCAAGCGGTGGCAATGAGGTATGCTGGAAATGAGACAAGGAAAGAGGAAAGACTAGATGCATTATCAAGGCAACACTCCTGCAGGCACTTCTCAGATCTCTCCACCCAGAGGAGAGTAAAAAGAAGTGTTCATTCATCAGCTGCTTTTCCTGGTTGTTCAAGGGTGGCTCATATAAGTTTACTCCTTTATACTTCTGGGGTGCACATATGTGAGCCTCAGGCAGCCAACAAGAGATATATGGCATTATCAGACATTATCGGATTGGACCTGTGAAAATCTGATTGAAACTTGGATACGGGATACCAGCCATAGTTGTAGCAACTTTGGCCAGTGTAAGAGATAGGGATGAAAGGTTGTAAAGATGCACAAAAAGGGCTGTTACAACTCCCAAGTACATTTCTCTAGCCCAGATTTTACTGAGCTCCAGACTCATGTAACTCCTTAGACTTTGCATATACTAAACTGATCATACTCTCCTTTTCCCAAAGCCTATACTTCCCAAGTTTCCTGTCTTAAGAAGTGGTACCTAGTTTTTCATGTCACAAAACCTAGTCATTATACTTGACATTGTGCTGTCTTCAACTCTCCATATGAATTCATCCCAAATTAAACCTCTTGGTGATTCCTTTCCATTTCTACAGCCACGACCATAGTCCAAACCACTGTTTTCTTTTACTTTGACTGTAATAGCTACCTAACATTTACTCTTTATTCCTTCCAATCTGTTCTCCACTTTGAACAGAAAAGACCCATTTTAAAAATGAAATTGTAAGCACATAACTAACTCTCAAGTCCCGTTGCTAGCTTCCCATTGCTAAACATAAAATCCAAACTCCTTAAACGTGGTCCGCACAAACTGGATGAACTGAACCCTGCCCATCTCTGGTCATCCTCCTTCCTCACAAGGGTCCAATTGCACAGAGCTTCCTTGGATGTGTCAAATGACACAAGTCCCTTCCTTCCTCTATTTCTGCTCATACTCCTTTGCTATGTATGCCGTTTTCTGTGAATTTTTAAAATGCTGATTAACAGAGATATGTGAAACTTTGAAGGAAGCGATGAGGCAAACATGGGGAGGTCTAAGAGAGGAATAAGTAGTTAAGGAAGATGGAACTGAGGTCTTACTTAAATGTTTACTACTTTACAATTTTTATCTCAGTCTTGCATCCAAGTCTTCACTATCTATTTACTTAGCCAACAGTTATTATCAGTTGTACAGCACTTAGTTTGTGCAAAGCAGCATCCCAAGTGATTTGACAACATTAATTCATTTACTTAATTACTTCTGTGTTGCAGAACACAGCAATGTTTCAGATTCTGGTTCCTTAATGTTGCCGTGCTCTTTAGACAAACTATTATACCTCCAGGAAATCTTGTGATTGTGTAGAATGAGTGGTTTAAACCTTGAGATGAAGCAATTACAAATTATGAACTTCTAGAAATACCTGACTCTTAAAAAATCTTATTTATTTTTCATTGATACATTTAATATTTAATGAGAACCTTCTACATGTTAGGAGCTGTGCTACCATTGAGATGTGCTGCTAGAACCTAGATTCACTATGCTTAGACCTCACGTCTCCCCACTCTGTTGGAATTCCCTGCCATGTGTCCCTGTTTCCATTTTGGATAAATCTCTTCACACCTACCTGTCAACTTACAATAAGAAAATACATTTAATTTATTCCAAATTTCTTATGTTGGTTGGATACAAGACCATTTACTATGTGTATGTGGCCCAGGCTATTTCCTTAGGAGTTAAATTCTAACCTCTTTTCACATATACTCCATCTTCAGCCATGCTGAAATCCCAGCAGGAGTATTTCACCTGAACTGCCCTCTCCTCTCCTTCCCCTGTCTTTGCATTTGCCCTTCTGCTTGCAAAGCTCTTTCCTCTTTTATTGCCCCAAAGACTCCACCCACTCTTTTTTTTTTTTTTTAACACATGTACATAATTCAATCCCACTGTAAGTAGACATGTGCTTTTAAACTGATGTATAAAGGAGCTGTGTCAAAAGAGCAGGGACAGCAGCCCCAGGATGCAGGGTCAGCAGTGGATGATAGTCATGAACAAGATCTTTTAATATCTGTGAAATTTCTTGAGAGCTCACTGCTGAGCCAGTGACCACAATAATGATGAATCTGGTGGTCAGAAGGATGCTGAAGACTAGGCTACAGATGTTCAGGCACTTGATGGTGGAGGCAAAGGTTCACTCATGTTTAAAGACCCAGGCCAAATGCTGTCTTCTGGGAGGAAACCTACTTTGCAGAACTGGCCACTCTTTCCTCTGAACTCTCACATTGTTCTGTACTTGTTTTATTTTCTCAAAGATACTATCCTTTACATATTTGCAGTTCCTAATTAGACTCAGAGCTTTTCAAGTTGACAAGTTATATAGCTTCCTCATTTTTCTTTTATCAGCATTTTGGGAAGAGAGACTATCACCATCATAACAACAAAGATAAAATATTGAAGAATAAACCCAATGAAAGATGTTCAGACACAGTATGAAGAGAGTTTTAATATTCCGTTGAAGAATAGGAAGTAACTTCTAAATAAATGGAAAGCCATTTCCTGTTTTTGGATAGAAAAATGAAATTATTATTGACAACTTTCCCAGAATTGAACAATAGACTTCCTTATACTTCAATTAAAATGTCAACATATTTTTTAAAAACTTGACCAAAAATCAGATTAAAAATTAATATGAGAATATTTTGAAACATTTTGATACTGAAAAGTAATTAACAAGAAATCATTTTTATTGTTTTAAAAGTACTATGGAGCTACCCTAAAATAATTTGCTAATAATGGATAACTAGATCAAGAAAACAAATTCAGAAATATACTCATAAATATTAATAATTTGATACAGAAAACATTTAAATTTGTTGAAGAAACTAGTAGATTAATCAGAAAGTTCTGTTGGGCTTTGACTAGGTCTGTTTAAGCAAAGATGAATCCCTACTTGAAGCTTTATTCGGAAATAAATACCAGAAATATAAGTATATAAATATATGGCTCACACCTGTAACCCAACGCTTTGGGAGGCCAAGGCAGGCGGATCACCTGAGGTCAGGAGTTCAAGACCAGCCTGGCTAACATAGCAAAAACCTCTCTCTACTAAAAAATACAAAAATTAGCTGGGCGTGGTGGTGGACACCTGTAATTCCAGCTACTCAGGAGGCTGAGGCAGGAAGAGTTGCTTGAACTCAGGAGGTGGAAGTTGCAGTGAGCCAAGATCATGTCACTGTACTCCAGCCTGGGCGACAGAGCAAGACTCTATCTCAGGGAAGAAAAAAAAGTATATAAATATAAAGAAATTCTAAAAGTACCAGAAAAAATTATTTTATTTTAAAAACTCTTTAGAAAAGTCTTCTTCTAACCCACAAAGAGAGGAAAAGACATAAATTGGACCACATTAAGAATTGCAATGTTTCTTTTTTTAATTTTTGAAATATTTATTATGGCAATCAATAAAACTTTTTTTTGGTAATAACTGTAGTAATAAATTTATTACACAGATTAATCATTCTTGAACTTACACATTCCAGAGGAGCAACTGGGTCTTTGTGTCACAAAACAGTGACAACTGAGGAAAATATTTGCAAAATATAAAATATATGCCAGACACACATTCTATTTCCTTAATACACAGAGTTCTTACAATAGAAAAATGAGCAAAGACTTGAAGCAACATTTCACAGAAAAAAATTACAGTGAATAGTCAGCATATGATCAGATGCTAAAATCACTCATAATATGAAAACTTGACACCGTTTTTGTCTATCATATTGTAAACACTAAAATATTTTATGATAGCCAGATTTGGCTAGAAGAAATAAGTACTTCCACGTCTTATTCAAAGACAAGTTGAAAATATCATGATTTCTTGTTACCCAGAAATCCCACTTCTCACAGGAATTTATCTAACAGTTTGATTTCCACAGGCGTACAAATATGTATGTGCAAAGATGTTCACTGAAGTTCAAATGCGGGAACAATACAAATATTTATGAATGGAAAAAGTACTAATAATATTCATACATTCTGCTGTTTTGCAACTGTGATCAGAAGTGGGTAGATTTAGCTACTTTGATGGAAAATAGACCAATACATTGGTTAATAAGAAAATAAAATTATAAAACAGAAGCGTTGGTATAGATAAAAGGACAGTGCATATAACGTGTAAATATATGTTTCTGGAAAGGTAGATATGAAACTGCTAATATGGTTAAGTCTGGAAATGACAACTGAGTGGCAAGAGAGATGGCAAGGAGACAATATCACCTTATACGCTTCTGCATTGTTTGAATTAGTTTAACTGAAGTTTTTTTTTAATATGTTTTATTTTTTTCCTGAAATGGCAACTCATCTTACCTCTCTCACTTTACGCTCAGACAGTTATCCAGAAATAACTTGTTTGTTCTAAGACACATAGTGTCTGGTAAGTGATGAATCCAGAAATTGAAATATTCACGCTCACTTGATGTGACAAATCCCTTGGGGGGTTAAGTTTTATATTTATAGTTTGCTCTGACAGAAATATTAAAATCTGCATTTGGATGCCACAGTGAGGATGTTTTGGGCACAAACACAGGCTCTTGCTGCTGCAGTGAGGGGCAGATGCCTCCAACAGGAGTGACAGTATTTATTCTGGCATTGTGAAAATCCTATTTTCTTCCTTGTCCTTTACTTTCTGTACTTCCCTCTGGGTTAAGCAGAAAAATAACTTTTACAGTGGTACCACTTTCTTAGTAGCTTCCTGGTAAAAATAAAAGGGGGAAAGTTTGACCTTTCTATGTGGTCTAATTACTGAACCTGGAAGCTTGACTCTAAACGGTGTAACTACATGTACAAGTAATTAGGTGAGTGCCTGTTATGATTCTCATGTTTGGTCAGAACTTTAGAAGGCTTGGAGGTAACAAATATAAATGAGAAAGAAATATATAAAGGATGCCCTTTCTAGGCTGTTTTTGTTCTCCAGAAGCACCTGTTTCTGGGATTTCAGTCAATTCCACTTACTTGGGTTAAAAGAGTAGAGCTCAGTATCCAGTCTCCACAGGGAGAAGAACCATGTTAACACTGATCCTTTTTAGCCATGTTTTCGGTGTTGAATTCCACACAATTAAATAGGCAATTTCCCCCAGGTGGTGGTTTTAAGACATGATTTCCTTAAAGATGAATTTTTCAATAATATTAAACGTAGAGTTTTGTATGTGGTGGTAACTGAGCAAACTTTATTCATCGCCACACAAGTTTGCTTGGTTAAGTGACAATAGGATACAGAGGACATAAGGAATTTCAACTTATAATATTCAGTGTTTATAATAAAGTTAGAACAACAAATATGTAGTCAAAGGCAAAAACTCAATATTTAAAGCAAGAATATAACAATACTTAACTCTGTATTTCTCCAGACACTGAATACAGTAATTTAGCACAGTACATTGGCACTCTCAGAATTCAACTAGGCCAATTTAATAGGAGACTTTACTTGTTCCTAGAAATATATGTACTGTATTTTTTAAATTGTTCCTCATAGACCTGTTTATAAAGAAAGCTAATTCATTTTTTGTGACTCCAATGTAAAACCATGAACAGGGAGGTATCTCAGCTACTTACCAGAAAAGGGAGAGATCTTAGTACTAGATTCATTTTTCAAAATGAAGTTTAGGTAATTTTATGGAGTTTGAATTCAAATTTTATTTTAAAAACTAGATCATGCTCAGTGAAAACAATTCCAAGAATTCAAAAGGTTATAGGATGAAAGTGAGAATCTCCCTCTACTCCTTTCTACT
>NW_012106897.1:1473497-1485229 GCF_000951045.1 Mandrillus leucophaeus
TTTTTGAGATGGAGACATGCTCTGTCACCCAGGCTGGATGGAGTGCAATGGTGCAATCTCGGCTCACTGCAACCTCCGCCTCTCGGGTTCAAATGATTCTCCTGCCTCAGCCTCCCAAGTAGCCGGGACTACAGGCGCCTGCCACCATGCCTGGCTAATTTTTGCATTTTTAGTAGAGACAGGGTTTCACCATATTGGCCAGGCTTGTCTCAAACTCCTGACCTTCTGAACCGCCTGCCTTGGCCTCCCAAAGTGCTGGGATTACAGACATGAGGCACTGTGCCTGGCCAATTTTTATATTCTAAAATATTTTTGTCAGAGATTGGTTTTCTTTGCTAAGATTTTCTATATTTTCATTGATTTCAAGATAATTTTCAATTGCTTGTTAAAGCCTTTATATGAAGGCAGCTTTTAAATCCTTGTCAGATAATTCTAGTGTCTGATTCATCTTGGCTCTGGCATTAAGTTGATTGTCTTTTCTTGGCACAGTGGGTTACTTTTAACTGTATCATAGACATTCAGAAAATTGTGTTAGGAGACTCTAGGTCCTATTTAAATCCTTTACTTTAATAAGAAGTTACTTGTTTAGGTTTGGCCCACAGCTCTAGGCTTATTTTGTGGGCTGTGGTTCTAGCAACAATTTAATTTTTTTAAAAAAGTTGTGCACCTCAATAGTTTTTAGTATAATCGCTGATACATGCAACTATCACTATGGTCAATCTAAGAGCACTTCCGTCATACAAAGAGAATCCCTGTTCTCTTTGAGAATCACCTCCCTGTCTCCCCGTTACCCAGCCCTAAGCAACCATTCATTTACTTCTGTGTCTATAGAATTTCCTGTTCAACATTTTACATAAATGGAATCACAGAATATATGATCCTTTGTTACTAGCTTCTTTCACTTAGCATAATGTTTTCAAGGTCCATCTATGTTATAGCGTGTATGAGAACTTTATCCCTCTTTATAATTGAATAATTTTCCATTGTGTGGCTATACCAAATTTTGTTCAGCCATTCATCAGTTGATGGACATATGGGTATTTCCATAGTGCTGCTATGAATATTTGTGTACAAGGTTTTTGTTTGAACACCTTTCTTTGCTTCTTTGGGATATATGCCTAGGAGTAAAACTCCTTGGCCAGGTGACAGTTTTGTGTTTAATTTTTGAAGAACCGCTAAACTGGATGGCACCATTTTGCATTTCCACCAGTAGTATATGGGGGCTCCAATTTCTCCACATTGTCACCAACACTTGTTATTTTCTTTGTTGTTGTTGTTAGTTTTAAACAATTTAATCTTTAGAGGCTTTACACTGCTATTTTTATCTGCTTGGTTTATTTGGTGACGCTGGGGCTCTCACTGGACCCTGCTAGTGCTACTGAGAGGAGGAAGGAATCTCCCGCAACTGAGCTGCCTGCCTCTAGGTGGGGCAGGGAGTCTCTCTCTCTTCCAAGGGATAAAGAGTGCTTCTGGAGTCAATTCTTACTGTGGCTGGATCCTCTCTGAGGGTGCTGCCTGACTGCTCAGTGGCTCCATGTGGGGAAGGAGAGTCTCAGGCCTGATGCAGAAGGAGGGCTTATTCCTCGGTGGCATATTTTCAGCACGAGGCTTGATCACCACCCCCGCATATGTTGCCTTGCTTACCTGGCATTGCTGACAGAACTCCAATTTGATTCAGGGGAGGAATGAGCCTATTTGGGTTGCCTTCCATTGCTAGACTGGAAATTTGGCACGCTGGGACTGGATAGCCTTTTTCTGTTGGGTAGAGGATTGTAAGACCATTAGATACTCTGTTTTCCTGCCTGTCTTGGAATCACTAACCAGTTCGTCTTCCACTTTCCACCTCTCAGAGTTCTCCTTCAGTTGCTGCTTGTATTTCCAGAGTTTATAATTAGGCTTAGTGGGGAGGAGCTAGGAGAAAAGAATCTACACCCTTTTATGCAAACTGGAAATCTAATTATTTCTTAACATGTATGTCTCGTTGACTAAGCACTGAGTACTTAAGTATAGGGACCATGTCTTACTTGGTGTTTTCAGTGGTTAATTTAGTTTCTGACACATGGCAGGCACTTACTAAAGATGTGGTAATGAATTAACGTACAGAATTTGCTCTAACTATATTTTAGTACAGTGAGCTTCTGTGCCCTGTTACTTAGCAGTGACAGTGACAACAAAGCCAGATTAGGGATCTGCTTAATAATGTCAAGATGTAACTTTTTTTCTCTGCACTTGGATAGCTGACATCACATCTATCCTTTAGTGTTACCTCCACTGTGTGCAAGTAAAAAGTGTCAGGAAGAGATACTGGAAATGCTTCGTGCTGCCATGTTATAAGCATCAGAAAATGTCTGAGTGAGTGTATTAGTCTGTTCTCATGCTGCTAATAAAGACAAACCCAAGACTGGGTAATTTATAAAGGAAAGAGGTTTAATTGACTCACAGTTCCATATGACTGGGGAGGTCTCTCAATCATAGTGAAAGAACAAGGGATGTCTCACATGGTGGCAAGCAAGAGAGAGCTTGTGCAGACGAATTCCCCTGTATAAAACTACCAGATCTCATGAGACACATTCACTGTCACGAGAGCAGCATGGGAAAAACCCATCTCCATGATTCGATTACCTCCTACCAGGTCCCTCCCACAACACATGGGAATTGTGGGAGCTACAATTGAACATGAGATTTGGGTGGGGACACAGCCAAACCATTTCAGTGGGCAAAGAATTTTCTCAATGGATATTGGAAAATGGTCTATATACAGCTCTGCTGCTCGAGGCTTCTCTTAAGATCGAATAAGAAATTTTGTTCCTCTGATAATAAGTTTGTTTTTAAAACAGCAAGCATCCAGCATAAATCAAAGGTGTATTTTATCTCCCACTCTCTGACTTACTTATTTACTGTCATGACTTAATGGAATTATGGGGCAAAAACAAAATAAGTCTAGGTTAAGATTGTTTAATAGTTGTAATAATGTTTCCCTCTTTCAGGCTGTCCCCTTCTGTGAAGCCTTGAGCTAGCTACATTACTTTTAGTCCAAATAAACTTCAAAAATCTCTCTTCTGTAGATGCAGAAATTGCAAATTAGAGAAATGAATTTATATTCTCTAAAGTAACACCATTTGTATTTAATAGAGTTTCAATCTCAGTCATCACTCTTTCATGTTTAGTGTCTCTAATAAGACAAAAAATTTCTAAAGGAAAGCATGAAAATGGAACCCATGACAAAATAGGATTTTATGAACACATTTTTTTCTTTATATACAAAAGTGTCAGAGCAATAGCTTAGTTAATGTTATAGGATGTTTTGATGTGATGATAGTAACAACTGCCTTTTAACAAAATAATGCACTGCTTATTAGCTCATTGAACTACAATAGAGAACATTGTTTCCAAAGGCAATAATGTCTTATAATACAGTGACTCTTGCCCTGCCCCCTACTGTGTTATTTTCCTTCCTCCAAGCTGACAAAGGCATTCAACAAAATGAGGAAATAGTGGAGGGCACAGCTGAATCAAATTTTGAAACAAACAGCCTAAGATAAGTGCATCACATGAGAACAGCTCTTAATTGTTCTGTGATAATTCACTCAAAATATAATGATGTTGTTAGAAAGAATGAACTAGTTTCTTGCGGATTAAGAGAAAATCGTTTGTAGAAGATGAAAGGGCATCTTGCATTTGAATAGACAGAGAAAAGAACTGCAAGAACATGAAATTACTTTTTCGCCTGATAAGACATTTATCTGTGTTTCTCTATCCTCATGCTAAATGAGGTCTAGAAGACAGTCCTTTGAAAGCAGAAATGGTATTAGGTTGGAATTCTGTTCCAGCCACTCAGAAGGCAGATATAAATAAGCATGGCAGTGATGCTGGTTACTAATGAAGAGACCTCTTTTGCAAAAAGCATCTTAACTAGCTAAAAAAAAAAAGAAAACTGCCCAGGGCTTTTCACCAGAAGCCAAGGCTCCATTCTATGTATACAAGGAAATAAAATGTGTAAAGTAGCCTCCCTTCACTGGAAGAATTTGGAACCTGGAATGTGTTAGCTCAAATCATGCTTCTAGTATTAATACAGATTTCAAAGCTGATAGTCATGGTATTTTTCCTTTGAAGATAAATCTGAAATCTTTCCAATTCACTCACTTTTTTGAACAATTCATCCTCCTTTAGCAGGAACCTAATACTATAAAATAGATTCCATACTGAACTTATTCTTGAGCTTCCCTGATCTGTCTGCCATTTGCTATGCCTCTTCCAATGGAGAGTCTTCACCACACTGTAATGGTGATCCCCCCAGGCCTTCAGTCTCACCCATGCTTAATGGAATCATCAATGGGTAGTGTTTGGTGGCAATGGGATGAAGCAGAGGTCTTTGCCTGAAATAGTACAAGTGGGCTTCTGAGTACAGATGGCTCTCAACTTAAATGATTTAACATATAATTTTCAATGTTACAATGGTGCAAAAGCAATATCTATTCAGCAGAAGCATACTTTGAATTTTTATTTTTGGTCTTTTTCCCGCTAGGAATATGTGGTATGATACTCTCTCGTGATGCTGGGCAGCAGCAGTCAGCTGCAGCCCCCAGTCAGCCCTGTGAGCACAAGGGGGAGCAACAGAGACTGTACGATACAGTGCACCAAATTCAATAAATTCAATAAATTACGTGAGATATGAAAACTTTATTATAAAATAGGCTTTGTGTTAGATGATGTTGCCCCACTGTGGGAAATAATGTAAGTGTTGTGAGGATGTTTAAGGAAGGCTGGACTAAGCTATGGTGTTCAGTAGGTTAGATGTATTAAATGCATTTTCAACTTATGATATTTTCAATATGCAATGGGTTTATTGGGATATAATTTCCATTGTAAGTAAGTGAAAAATATTGGGGACTTTTTGGAATAAGGGAGAAGTTGGTTACCTTTTAACAAGGATTTCCCTAGAAATATGGATCTATCTGCTGTTAAAGAGAGAGTAAAATCCCAGGATTGAGACATGAAAGTGGAGCAGGCAAGCTGTAAGTGGTATGGCAGATGACTGATTCTGAATAAACCACCTCTTCAATATAACCCAATCATGCATAAATAAAATGCATGCTGTGTTCAATATATACATTCCTGGGCACTTGAGAAAATTAAAAACTAGAACATGGAGTAGTGAGATAAACACTTGTAAAGGCTAGACTTTGGAATCAAATGCCCAAACCAATAAAGAGAACAGGAACCCAGGTATTAGAATCAGTGTCAGGGAGTGAAGGTAATTCTGATATTCCTAATATAAACTAGAATCCTCAAAGAAGACCCAAGTTACTTTGAGGATAAATAAATGTATAAATTCCTTTAGGAGGGAAGCATTCTGATTTTAGTCTTTAAGGAATCCATGGGGGAAAATTCAAATAAATATTGAATACAGATAAAAAAAATTCTGTAAAATTCAAGAAAAAATTATAATATATGAAAGTCAATGAAAACAAACAATTTAGACACACAGTACTTTAGATTTTGATATTATTACATAAAAGTATAAAGTAACTACAGGTCTACATCTGAGATATTGCAGATTTGGTTCCAGACTACCTAAATAATGTAAATATTGTAATAAGGTGAGTCACACAAATTTTTTGGTTTCCTAGCACATATAAAAGTTATGTTACACTATACTGTAGTCTATTGGATATGCAATAGCATTATTTCACACCTAAGTAAATGAGCAATTTACATACTGTAATTAAAAAATACTTTGTTGCTAAAATATGCTAACGATCACCTGAGCCTTCAGTAAGTAGCAATCTTTTTGCTGGTGGAGGGTCTTCCCTCTATGTTGATGGCTGCTGACTAGTCAGGGTGGTGGTGGCTGAAGGCTGAGGTAGCTGTGGCAATTTCTGAAAATAAGATGACAATAAAGGTAGCCACATCGATTGACTCCTCCTTTCATGAAAGGTCTGACTATAGCACGTGATAGATGAGTGATAGCATTTTTTTGCAGTAGAACTTTTTTTTAAAAATTGGAATCAATCCTCTCACACCCTGCTTTATCAAGTAAATGTAATATTCTAATTTCTTTGTTGTTGTCTCAGCAATGTTCATAGCATCTTCACCAGGAATAGATTCTATCTCAAGAAACTACTTGCTTTGCTCATCCATTAGAAGCAACTCCTCATCCTGTCAGGTTTTATTATGAGATTGCAGCAATTCAGTCACAACTTCAGGTTCCAGTTCTAATTCTAGTTATCTTGCTGTTTCTACCACATCTGCCATTAGTTCCTCCACGAAAGTTTTGAACCCCTCCAAATCATCTGAGAGGTTTGGAATCAATTTTTTCCAAACTCCTGCTAATGTTGACATTTCGACCTCCTCTCTTGAATCATGAATGTTCTTAATGACAAATATAATGGTGAATCCTTTCCAGAAAGTTTTCCATTTACTTTGCCCAGATCCATTGTAGAGATCATCATCTATGGCACCTATAGCCTTACAAAATGTATTTCTTAAATAATAAGACTTGAAAGACAAAATGACTTCTTGATTCATGGACTGCAAAATGAGTATGTTAGCAGGCATGAAAACAACATTATGTACATCTTGATCAGAGCTCTTGGGTGACCAGGTGCATTTTCAATGAGCCCTCATATTTTGAAAGGAATATTTTTTTCTAAGCAGTAGGTCTCAACAGTGGGTTTAAAATATTCAGTAAACCCTGCTATACACAGATGTGCTATCATCCAGGCCCTGTTGTTCCATAGAAATAGCACTGGCAGATTCAACTGAGCATAAATCTTAAGGGCCCCAGGATTTTTCAAATGGTAAATGAGCATTAACTTCAACTTAAAGTCACCAACTACGTTAGCCCCTAACAAGACTCAGTCTGTCCTTTGAAGCTTTGAAGCAAGGCGTCAACTTCTCTCTAGCCATTCAAGTCCTAGATGGGCATCTTCTTCCAATAGAAGGCTGTTTTATCTACATTGAAAGTTTGTTGTTTAGTGTAGCCACCTTCATCAATTATCTTAGCTGGATCTTCTGGATAATTTGCTGCAGCTTCTTTATCAGCATTTGCAGTTTTACCTTGCACTTTTTTTTAATATTACTTTTTTTTATTATTATACTTTAAGTTCTAGGGTACATGTGCACAATGTGCAAGTTTGTTACATATGTATACATATGCCATGTTGGTGTGCTGCACCCATTAACTCATCATTTACATTAGGTGTATATCCTAATGCTATCCATCCCCCCTCCTGCCACCCCATGACAGGCCCCAGTGTGTGATGTTCCTCTTCCTGTGTCCAAGTGATCTCATTGTTCAATTCCCACCTATGAGTGAGAACATGTGGTGTTTGTTTTTCTGTTCTTGTGATAGTTTGCTGAGAATGATGGTTTCCAGCTGCATCCATGTCCCTACAAAGGGCATGGACTCATCCTTTTTTATGGCTGCATGGTATTCCATGATGTATATGTGCCACATTTTCTTTCTTTCTTTTTTCTCTTTTATACTTTAAGTTAGTTGTGGAAATGGCTTCTTGTTTTAAATCATATGAACCAACCTCTCTTAGCTTCACACTTTTTATCTGCAGCTTCCTCACCTCTTTAAGTCTCATAGAGTTGAAGACAGTTAGGGCCTTGCTCTGGGTTAGGCTTTGGTTTAAGGGAATGTTGTGGCTGGTTTAATCTTCTGTCAAGGTCATTCAAATGTTCTCCATATCAGCAAAAAGGTTGTTCCACTTTCTTATTTGTGTGTTCACTGGAGTAGCACTTTTGATTTTCTTCAAGAACGTTGGTTAACTCTTCGTGCAAGAGGCCTAGCTTTCAGCTTATTTCGGCTTTCAACATTCCTTTCTCATGAAACTTAAATTATTTCTAGCTTTTGAGTTAAAGTGGGAGATGTACAACTCTTCCTTTCACTTAAGAGGCTACTGTAGAATTACTAATTTACTAATTGGCCTAATTTCAATATTGTTGTGTCTCAGGGAAAAAGAGGCTAGAGAAGAGGGAGAGATATGGTAGGGAATAGCTGGTTGGTGAAGCAGTCAGAACACAGTATGTATCTACTAAGATTTCCATTTTATTTAAGCGTAGTCTGTGGTGCCTCAAAATAATTACAATAGTAACATCAAAGATTACTGATCACAGATTACCATAACATATAATAATTATGAAAAAGTTGGAAATATTTTGAGAATTACGAAAATGTGACACAGAAACATGAAGTGAGCATATGCTGTTGGAAAAATTGTGCTAATAGAGTTGCTCAATGCAGGGTTGCCACAAGCCTTTAATTTGTTTAAAATAAAAGGAACATCTGTGAAATGCAATAAAGCCAAGTGCAATAAAATGAGGTATTTTGTATGTATGCAATGTTTAGGAAGTAAAACATGTACAAAACTCATCAGAGAAAAAGGAAAAGGGACTTCATAAAATAATCAATAGCTTTGTTTTTGATCATTTCTAGGTGATACAGATCAACTCTTCCAGAGAAGATAAGCAAAGCTGGAGGTATGTGTGTGTATATGGGTGTGTATGTGTGGGGTATGTGTGTATGTATGTGTGGTATATGGTGTGTATGCATGTGGTAGATGTGTGGATGATGTGTGTGTGTGCTATGTGTGAGATATGTGGTGTGTGTCCACCAGATTATAGGAATAAGTGAACAAAAGAGGCAGCTAAGAATTCCCGGGCCAAGACCCAGGTGAAACATAAAGATCTAAAAAGTGCACAAAGGGATAGCATATAATAGTAACCCAGAAAAATCTGGAATAGCTGTCAGAAAGCATTACTAGAGGTAAGAAAGCCACTCATAATGCTAAAAATTCACCTGTGCTGTGGTCTGAGTGCTCCTCAAAGTTTACGTGTTGAAATTTAATCCCTGTTTTGGTGTATTAAGAGGCGGACCTTTTCAGAAGTGGTTACGTCATCAGGCAGAGGCCTCATGAATAGATGAGTGCCTAAGAAAGGGCTGAACTGAAGGGAGCTAGTTTAGGCCCGTTCCCCCTTCTATCTCATCTGCAGTGTGAGAATACAACATTCATCCCTTCTCGGGGACACAGCAACAAGGCACCATCTTAGTAGCAGAGACCAGGACTTCCCCCAATATTGAAGCTGCCAGTGCCTTGATATTAGACTTGCAGTCTCTACAACTGTGATAAATAAATGTATGTTATATATAAATTACCCAGTTTCAGGTATTTTGTTATAGCAGCACAAACAGGCTAAGACATTCAGGAAGATATAATAATAACAAATTATTGTTATTGTATGAACCTAATAATTTGATCTCAAAATATGCAAAACAAACATTGACAGAACTAAAATGAGAAATAGACATATTCAAAATGATAATGGACAATTTTAAACATGTATTTTAATAATTAATAGAACAGTCTGGGTGCCGTGGCTCATGCCTGTAATCCTAGCACTTTGGGAGGCCGAGGAGGGTGGATCACCTGAGGTCAGGAGTTGGAGATCAGCCTGGCCAATATGGTGAGACGCTGTCTCTACTAAAAATACAAAAATTAGCTGGGCTTGATGGCAGGTGCCTGTAATCCCAGCTACTCAGGAGGCTGAGGCAGGAGAATCACTTGAACCTGGGAGGCGGAGGTTGCAGTGAGCTGAGATAGTGCCATTGCACTCCAGCCTGAGTGATAGAAAAAACTAATAAAACAAGTGGAGAAAAACCATAAAAAATAACAATTTTAAGTACTCATTACAGACTTAACGCCCCTAAAACATACTTCTCTGCTCAGTAACTATAGATAGATTTTTTAAATGACAAATGGGGCAGTCAAAAAAATTGATCGTATGCTGCCACACAAATCGTGTCTCAAAAATTTCAAATAAATGAGATGATACAGACTGTAATTTCTAATCAAGGTATAATTAATTTACAAATCTGAGAAAAAATCCATTAAAAAAAATATCGAGAGCCAAGAAGAATACTTCTAAGTTCCTCATGGTCATAGAGGAAATCACAATGGGAATTAGAAAATATTTTTAGTTGAATGAAAAATAATATGTTACTTACAAATGTTTCATGTTTCTATTAAAATATGATTATATGGAAATGTGCACCCTTAAAAGTACATAGACTGCACATGTATCCCTGAACTTAAAAGCTTAAAAAGTGCATAGACTAGTAATAAGAAAGGCTGACAATTAATCATCTGAGTTTCCATTTCAATAATTATAAGAAAATAGTAAATTAAACTCAATGAAAATAGAAGAAAAGAAATATAGGGACATAAATGAAAAAAATATAAAAAGATTAGCAAAATTGTTAACTCTTTGGTCACACAATAAAAACAAAGAAGACATAAATAATATCAGGAATTAAAAAGGAAACATTAAATAGTTTAGTAAAGCATAATAAGTTGGTAAAATTATAATCTAATGTATCTAATAAACAGAATGATACAACTTAGCAAAATTTGCATACAAAAGAAATCTTTGTGGTTTTATGCTTATTAAATATAAATATGTTGACAAGTTTCCTAAAGGAAAATTATTGGCTAGCCCAAACGTCTCTAATCAGTGACTTATAGCAAACACTAAAGTAGGAAATGACGAATTTGCTTTGCCTAAAAATAAAAAATGGAAAGCAAGTACCTCAACTTAATATTTGAAACCAAAATGACAAGCATATGTGAAGCAGATCTAGTAGAATTTTTATGAAGAAATACCAGTAATTGAAAGAAAATCTTAATGGAGTGATTAAACAACACATAAAATATAACTGAAGAAAGAATGAGAAAAGTGGAAGACAGATGTAAAGAGATTACTTAGGCTGCAACATGGGAAAACAGAAAGAGGAAAGTAGTGAAGTGATGATCCTGAACATGAAATATTGAATGGGACAGTTTAATAATATATCTTATCATGATCTCAGAAGAATAAATAAAATGCGGTGAAATGTTCAAAGAGGCATTGGCTGGATTCAAAGACGCAGAGTACACCACATATTCAAAGCAGAATAGTTGAAAAACTATCAACTTAGTAAGTCTATAGAAAACCTCGGGAAAAGGTAGCCAGAGAGGCACAAGAAACCTACAAAGAACCACACTTGAACTTCCAGCAGCCTTCTTAAATACTTGGAAGTCAAATAATAGCAGAATACATCTTTCAGAGTACTCACAGAACATAACTGGGTTGAAATAAATATATTTTCATGTAAAGAAAATCTAAGTTCATTTAGCACTAACTTCACTAAAGGCATATTAAAAGTTTTTCTTCAAGAAGAAGAAAACTTACCTGCCAGGTAAGATGCAAAAAAGAATTGTGAGAAAAGAAACTGGTAAATATGTTGCATTAGCTATTTAATGCTGAGTAACAAATTGGCTCAAAACGTGGTATTAAAACAGCAGTAACTGTTGCTTATCTCAAACAGTTTCTTTGCCTCAGGAATTTGGAAGTGGCTTGGATAGATGGTTCTGGTTTGGGGTCTTTCATGAGGTTGCAATCATATGCGAACTGGGGTTGCAGGCAGGTAAAGGTGTACATGTGGCCAGAGGATCCACTTTCTAGGTGGCTGGGTCACACAGCTGGAAATTAGTGTTGGGACTAACTTTCCCTAACAGTGCTTGGGTGTTTTCACAGTGTGGTGACCAGACTTTTCCAGAACCAGTAATCCAAGCAGCACCAAGGTAGAAGTTAGAATACTGGTATAACCTGGCCGGGCGCGGTGGCTCAAGCCTGTAATCCCAGCACTTTGGGAGGCCGAGGCGGGTGGATCACGAGGTCAGGAGATC
>NW_012106897.1:1485394-1510818 GCF_000951045.1 Mandrillus leucophaeus
AACCTATTCTTGGCAGTCACACACTATGGCTTATACTACATTCTGTTGACCACACTGGTCAGTCACTATTCAATGTGAGAGGACATCACACAAACATGTATACATATAATTAGAGCCAATCATTGTCTTCATAACATAATAATAATGATGTGTTCCTTTTTAAAAGAAAAGAAAAATTAAGGATAAAATTATCATTGGCAGGAACATTGTCAGTGCTACATTATTCAGTCTTTTAATTATTCAGTAAGAGGATAAAGAAACTGATTTACAGTTTTGTGCCCATGACAGCCTTTTAATAGTAGCCAGTTACAAAATTAGAATATGTTATTAAGTTATGAATTTCTTAGGAAAGAAAAGCAGAGGTGACCAAATTAAAATATAATTAATTGAAAAGATAAAATGGAAGAAGCATAAAAAATGGAACAGTTCCAAAGCACAGTGAAAATGGTAATCAGTTCTGATATATTAGTAATCACATTAAGTTAAGAATAAACTTTCCAGTTAAAAAATGCCAGTTTGAGTAAACTATATCTATTTTAATTATATAAAACATGAAGATGTAGAAAGTTGAAAATAAATGGTTAGAAGATATATATGAAAACATCAGGAAAATATAAAACAAATAAAAATGTGTGTAGCTATATTAACATAGAAATATAGAGTAACCAAGAATAAATTTTTTAAATGTAAAAGAAGCCTTTGTTGTTCATATATATGTGTATGTATACGCACACATATATGTATACACATACATATGAACAACAGATTGATTGTGTTGGTTCAGGGAAATTTCAATCAAAATCCCAACAGATTTTATTTTTGCATCTTGAAAAACAGATTCTAAAATTTTTTTTGGCATAGCAAATGCTGAAAAACAGGAGTTTCCTGAAGAAGAAAAATAATGTGGGAATATCCCCTTGCATATTCCAAGACTCATTATAAAGCCACAGTATTAGCTAGAGACATGCTATTCAACTAATGCT
This sequence comes from Mandrillus leucophaeus, assembly GCF_000951045.1. Classification (NCBI taxonomy): domain Eukaryota; kingdom Metazoa; phylum Chordata; class Mammalia; order Primates; family Cercopithecidae; genus Mandrillus; species Mandrillus leucophaeus. The sequence goes on from NW_012106897.1 coordinate 1,486,378, forward strand.
GAATATCAAGGTGACATTGATGCTGACACTCCTGGGGACCACACTGGAACTGCTGATGGAGAGCACACAACAGCGAATGTGACGACTAGGTCAGAGAGAGGGAGTATATTCAATTTTATCAGATAGTCTCAAACAACTTTCCAAAGTGATTAGACCCATGTCTATTCCATCCGCACTGAGTGTGAACTCCCACTGCATACATCTAAGATTGATTTTTCCACCTTATCTTTTGCTCACAGGGTACATCTGTAATGGTATTTTATAGTAAATATTGCAAGAGACATGTTATTCAATTGTCCCTAATAGGCCAGAAGCAGCCCATGAATATACAGAAATTATATATAACACGTGGCATTGCAACTACTTAGGGAAGAGTAGACTAGAAAATAAATGGGGCCAGAATATTTGTTTATCTCTATGGGAAAAATAATTGGATTCCTGCCTCGTATCATATACTAAAATAAATTCCAGGTGGATTAAAGACTGGAATATTAGGGGCAAAACTTTAAAACATTTGAAGAAGATATTTGGGTGAATGTTTATGACTGAAGTAGGAACTAATTTTCTTAACTAGGATTCCAACCACAATGAAACAGAAAGAAATGGCATAAAGAAAAATACTGATAAATTGTATTATATTAAAAACAACACCTTTGCATTAAGACATCATGGAAGTGGAACATATGCAACAAAACTAGAAGACATCTATAGCAGAAATCACTGATTAATTATATTAATTCCCAAGATATATAAAGAATTTGTATTGATTGGGAAATAGTGGAAATGCTGACAATATTAAGTGCTGATGAAAACGAAAAGCAAGAGTACCGGACAATCTAAACATTCATTCTAAGTAGACATCCCAAGGAAATATTTCTATGTGTACTAGAAGGAATGTGTAAAAACATGCAAAACATCCCAAAATATGTTGAACATGAGCACAAAAATGAATACTGCTGCAGACTAAACTCTCTCCCCACAGTTCATATGTTGAAACCCTAACTCTGAGTACCTCAGAATGTGACTCTGCTTGGAGGTAAGGACTTCCAAAGGAAATTCATTTAAAATGGAGTTGTTAGGGAATGCCCTAGCCAATTGGACCAGTGTCCCTTTAAGAAGAGGGGATGAGGACACACGGGAGACATCAGTGTTGTTCACACATGGAGAAAGGGCATGTGAAGACACATTCATCTATAGTATTCATCTATAGTAAAATGGGTGTTAAAATGTGGTATGTTAAAGTGAGGCAATATTATACTGGGGTGAATATGGATGACCTACAGTTCCTCATACTCATTGGGTAAATCACTTTGAAATGTAATGTTGAGAAAACAAAGATTTAGAAGTATATTTTGACCAAGATGGTCTATTTCCTTTCAGCTTGACTAAACTTTAGAAAGGTTTCTTCCTGACCTAAGCTCCTGATCTCCCTTTTCTTAGTGAGTTTATTTTAGAAAACTTGCGATTGTAAATTCTTTCTCTGCCCTTTTAAGATGTAAATCTCCCAGCCTCTTGCCAGTTTTACAACATAGCAGTGTGTTTTGTATGATTTTGGGAGTTATTCTATGACATGTAATCACCAAAAAAGATAGGGCCCTTATCTCTCAGTCTCGGTGGGGGGGAAGGAGCCTAACTTCTCCTCTCCCTCAATTCATGCCAATTAGCAAAAATAGATGACCTAACTATTTAGTAACCTCCAGGCTTATGTCCTTCAGAACCTTTGCACCAACTTGACCCGGTATTGAAAATCTCTCCTGCCTTTTGTTTCAACACAGTTCACTCTATATTCCGTATTGCGATAGTTGTGAACCTATTGTGGTCATCTTGAAAAAAGTCTTCCTTGCCTGGTTACCTTGTCTGGTGCAATTTTACTTTGATAGTGTAAAGTGTAATATCATTTCTTAAAGATTTCAATCAATAGAAATATATAGTTTGGAGGTTTATATACACATGGTAAAACCATTTTTAAAAACTGCAAAATTAAAAGCCTGTATTTGGAAGCTGATTTTCTTTGGGTCAGGCAGTATACACAGAATTAGTGATGTTCTAGTTCTTAAATTAGTTCAGAAGTTGTTTCACAGTTCTATAGATCTCTCTCTCTCACATATATATACATATATATATGTGTAACAATATATGTAAATATATTTAAATATATAAGTACCACCTAGTAAATAGAAATAAACCAAAGAAATTGGGACTGACTTTGAGAAATCATTTCAAAAACTAGAGAAAGGAGCCAAACAGAAAAATGAAGCCAAACAAAAACAAATAAGTAACCCCAATAAGTGGGTGGGAATTGGCTATCCGCATTGTCAGGTTTTTTTAAACCATAAACCACATTTGTGATGCACTTATACTTCAAATAGGATTTTAGTCCTCTATAGATCAAATTGTAGCCTAATTATAGCAAATCAAATCAGGATTGCAGCATGAATCCATCATCATCATCATCATCATCATCATCATCATAACCATTCTCACTAATATGTACTTCAATTCTTACATATTAAACTTCTTTTACCAACAAACCTCTGAACATCATTTAAATTTTTGCTAAGAATAATTTGAAGCAGGAATATAGATAAAGCCAGAGGAACCGTCAGCAGTGACACAGTGATAGGTGGACTTTCTGAGGTACAGCTTTTAATGTAACTCAGTGCAAGGGAATCTTAGTCACTGTGTTTTTCTATTCCAATGCTCCCATATCCAGGAGAATAAGTGTGATTCATTAAGCACAGAAAAATACCAAGTTATGGCAGGTGGTGCTTGGGAACAGTGGCCATTCTGTTTTGAGTCAGCTACAGAAGTTTGAAACAGAGTCAATCTGAGTTTGACTGACAGATGAAATGGTGGTCTCATATAATCTTCACTGTTACGGAAGTAAATGCTTTTCTAATCATAAAAGCTGCATGGCCCTTTGACAAATATCCTATGAGTTCCTTTCCCTCCTTGTGTTATAATTTTCATTTTTTTCATCTGATCTTAGGTGCTCTGAATTTCCAGAAAAAGGAAGATTAGAATCAGGATCATGTGTAGAATAGTCCAATTTAAAAATCTGGGCTATAGTAGAGTTTATTTTAATGTACTTTCTGTCCTTACTTCCTCTGATGAATGCGAGCCTCTAGGCAGACAAGCACGACTTGAATGTTAGATTCCAATACTCTGTCTCCCAGTGATCTTGGAGGGTAGATAACATTACAGAATGGGCATCAATCAAAAGTGTATAAGATTTTGTAGTGAAGAAGTTTATCTAATAGAGAATCAGTGGAGTGAGGCAAAAATTGCTGTAAAGTAGCAAGGAACTAATTTATTCAAGTTATTCTTTCCTATTACTTTAAACTTAAATACCTAATAAAAGTTTGAACATTTACCATGTATAAAGCATTGCACTTAAGGAGATAAGTTCTGGGAATTAAGTTTGGTAAAAACAATAGGTCAAAACCTATTCATCAAGGCTAAACCTGTTACAAATTAAAAAAAAATACTCAACTCTATTTAATTAACTTTGCTACTAGAAGTTAGAAGTTTTGTGTAACAACCATAGATAACAAAAATTGTTTTAGCTGGAATTTGACAATAGAGGCAAATATTTGCATAAACAAAATTGCTCCTGGAATTAAACTTGTAAAAGCAAATAAGAGGCATATTTCCTCATTGCAACAATGCTCAAAGTTCATAGAAATAATCTTTAATTTTATGTGCAGAGAAAATTGACTTTGCCTTTATGGTGTGCTATCTATATTCATTCAACCAATCATTTCTTAGCACTCATTGTGTGTCAGGCACAATTCCTGATGCTGAGGATTTAAAAATTAAAGTCTGTGCCACCAAGTTACTCATTAGACTAATTGGAATGATTGAAAAGTGAACAGCTACCATTTTCTAGTCCAGAATGATCAAATTATACAAAATTCAATCACTGACAATTAGGCTCAGCTTAACAAACAAATTAGAGAGGAGGTGTGTCCTAGCTGTTTCAGAAATAATCAGGGATTGATCGGGTGGGTGGCAGAACAGGAACTCATAGTTGGTTCAGGTGTGACCGTGAAAGAGTAGAGCATTCTAGGCAGAAAGAGCTAGCAGGTCATTCATTCAGGAAGGGAAAATTCAGTCCTGAAAATACATTGTGAGATCCAGAAAATAAAAATAACAGTTAATCCATTGAGTGCTTGGGTGAATTAGATCCTAAACTTGCACTGACCTCAAGACAGTCAGACACTCAGCCACTTTTTGTCTGTGTCAGGGCCAGTTCATTCATTCATTGGCTTCTAATTCTAAGTGATTTATTCTTGATGTCTCTATATGTTCTACACATTCCATACATTTTAATTCTTAGCAGTCATAGATCGTAAGATCTAAGTAGTATGTAGGGCAGTTTTTAAATTCCCCAAAACTTTTAGAACTTTCAAGAGAGGCAATATAATATGCTGAACTTCCCAGTATCCTAGAGATACTCATGTATCAAAATTACCCCCTCGTAGCCCAAGGTTATCCATCAGAACTCCTTAGATTTCACTACAGCTTATTACAGTGAAAAAACACCCACGTGTCCCTAAGTACGTATTCAATTTATGAGCATCAAAGGACAGAAGAGCATCAGACAGATTTAGATACATTAAAATGTAGTCTCTATGTTTATAATGATATGTAGCCACATAAAAATAATATAGCAAACACCTTGTACTACAAAACAGCTGCGGTGAAATTTTTGACGAGAAAATATCCCAGCTTGAGAACATTAGATTAGACATGAACATAAATTAAATATATTATTAATTCATTTGGAAGGGTTGAACATTTAAGAAGTCTGTTTCTACCAGTAGAAACAAAGATGGAGAACTGTCAGATAGTTGTGAGTTGCTCAGAATTCTTCTTGGCTTCCAGAAATTGAATTGGAAACAGATGTCTGCCCACAAAGTGAAAATGATCTTATTAGTAAATGCGTCTTTAAGTGAGACACACTGACAAAAATGATTCTTTAGTGGACTCCCAGTCAAAGGAAAAGAAATATTAGATAAGTTAGAAAGTATGTCATAGTGCTCTAATTCTAGAAGTTGAGGGTGGCAATTTACAGGCAATTTTCAGGGATGCTTGAAAAAACATTTTGTAATTTATGATTCGTTTTTTGTGACCAGTTTGATGAACAAAAAGAAATGGTTGATGAAATTTACTAACCATCTGAAAAAGTGTCCAGATTCCATGCTTTTTAGTTCTGTTTCAGACCCTAGTATATTTACTTTTGGTTGGTCAGAAGCACCAAAACAGACTTTACAACAGGAATTTAAGAAAATAAAAAGTATCTGTTCTGAAAAGAGAAAAAATACTATTATTGACAAGAAAATAATCAATTTTACTTTATCTGTATTTATTATTGATTTTTTGTATAGCTTTTGTTTTAAATTTCCTATGTTAGAACAGATTAGTTTTTGCTTTCTCTGCATTTGAATCAAAATTTTAGTGGCAGTTTCATATATAAGTGTTTAGTTAGGTATTTGGAGCTGTTTCAAGGAGGATGACTTATGTTTCTTGACTTCCAAACATGAATGAAGAAATATATTACATGGCATTATGTCACAGCTTCTCATGTCATACTTTTGACATGGTCCTCAATAGATATTTCTTGATTTTATTGAACCAGAGAGGGGTGTGGTAAGTTTAGTAATTACCACCAGGGGGCAGCAGAGGCTGTAGGATCTCAAGACATGGACGTGGCTCTACTGGCCAAGATGGGTACAGCCTTGCACTGTCCCTCCAGTTCTGCTGGGTTGTGATTCAGCTCGGGGTGATCATCAGAATGGTACAGGAAGTTCTTTTAAAAAAAATTACGGGAGCACATAAGTATCGAATCATAGTCTTTGAAGAAATGGCCAGAACATGTCTAGTTTCCAAAACTATTGGTTATCTTCATGCATGAGAACAGGTAATGACAGAAGAGTAGGAAAGAGTTTCTCTGCAGTTGGTAGAAAAAACGATTAATCTCCAAGAAGAATGCCTACGTCCTATGGGTTGACCCTAGGGAACTGTGGAATTGCTACTGAAGCGCCAGGGTTTGGTCTAGGTCCTGTTGCGTGCTGCACAGAAAGCCAATCACTGAGATGATAAGTATTGCCAGAGAAGAAGGCTTTAATTGGATACGGCAGCCGAGAAGATGGGAGATCAATATTAAACACATCTCTCTCACCAAGTACAATAGGAGAAGGAATGTAGCTAAGTATAGGAGGCCTAAGCAAGAGAAGCTGGTCAACAGGAGGCAGGTGGTTGACTAGACAATCATGATGGGTGAGGGGTCTGGGATCTCATTGTCCAGATGTAGTGATCTGGTAAGTGTCAGCTACTTCATACTATCTGGGAGGTCTGATGGTCAGTTTCCTGAGGAAGGAACTCAGATAAGACCAATGCAAGTTTCATACTTTAAGACCGGGAGAGTTAATATCTGCGTGTATTCAAACACAGTAAAGATCATTTCTGTGGGCCAGTTGGGCCAGTTTGAGTGTTATGGACTATAGATGGGATTTTCAGGGGCTGATTTGGGGATATTGGGTTTCATATTCTGTAGTTACATGGCAGAAAGAAAAGTAAAACAGACTTACTTTTACTGGTAAGGAATACCTACTGACTTGTTTTAGCTGTAAGTTGACCTACAAAGAGTTCTACTTACTCTCTTTTGTTCTGGCTCTAACTGCAGTTGCTCCCATGCCTCTAACTTACATCAGTGATTTCAGTGTTCACTTACATATAGAAATGCTTCCCTCTTTGGTTCCCTCTTTATTAAGTTTTTAATATTTGCATTAAAAACATTGATGGTGGTTAGAACACAAAGTCCTGATTCTGTCTCAGATATACTACCCGCCCCCCTGCGCCTTTTTCTGAGATACAGTCCCTCGTACATTACCATCCTCTTACTGTGCTGGACTCAGGAGTATGTAACTATTTCTTTTCATCTTCCAAGATCAACTAAGTAAGAAAATAGGACAGGTGTGGTGGCTCGCACCTGTAATCCCAGCACTTCGGGAGGAGGCTGAGGTGGGTGGATCACTTCAGGTCAGGAGTTTGAGACCAGCCTGGCTGACATGGTGAAAACCCGTCTCCACTAAAAATACAAAAAATCAGCTGGGCGTGGGGGTGCATACCTGTAATCTCAGTTACTTGGGAAGCTGAGGCTGGAGAATCGCTTGAACCTGGGAGGGGGAGGTTGTAGTGAGCCGAAATCTCGCCAACTGCAATCCAGTCTGGGTGAAAGAGCGAGGCTGTCTCAAAAAAAAAAAAAAAAAAAAAAAAAAAGGAAAAAAAAAAGATATAGACATGTGTATCTTTGAACAGATTGAATCTACAGTGGTCAAACAGTAGCTGGATAAAGCTTGGGACAGCAAAGGGGATGTAAGCACAGAAATGTTCAATGTTCTATGGAATATTACTTACAAAATAGGGTTTGTTGTCTGGGCTCACAAGCTTCATTTTATCCAGGATAGACTCCAAGAATAAAGGAGTTTTTGTGATATTCAGTTCCTCTAATTCTTTTTGGAGCACTGCAAGCTCCTCTCCCAGCTAAGTTAATGAATTTGAATTTTATTCTGAGCGTGTTGGAAAGACTTTGGAGGATTTTATCCAGGAAAAACAGGTTCAGTTTATGTTTAAAAGAAAGGAATATAACTGCTCAATGATGAACAGATGGTAAGGAGATAAAAGTAAAAGCAAGAAGATCAATTAGGAAAAAATCATCATCTTAGAGATGATGTCACTTACACTGTGACAGTAGTGATGGAGATGGATAAAGTAGACAGATATAGTACATGCTTTCAAGTTTCTAGATAAACTAGGTCTATGTTTGTTTGGTAAGGTATGGGGGCAGAATTTTGGAAGACAATGGTTGGAAAGCCTGTTCTTTTTCTTTCAGTGCCGTTGTATAGGTCTGTGAGCTGCTGCTTGTGCTCAGACATTACTATGCAAACTGGGTAAAGAAAAAAATGAATTTGTTCTTCTAAATACTACATTCATTAATTTAAGGAGATTAAAGTGTTTTCTTATACTCAAATTTGTTTTCTGAAGAAATGACATATTATGAAGAAACACAGAACACATGTGCCCTCACCCTACGTTATATGGAGATAGGAAAAGAGTTCACCAGGCAGGATCAAGCATGCTGTGAAGGATGACTGGCAGATTCTTGCTGGAAGCACTGACATATGCCCAGAAGTTTGTTCAAACCAGATACAATATTGCATGTCTGGTCCTAAGATCAGCCTATCTACACATCAAGGGTGAGGTATGGATGTGTTTTATTGGAATTGGGTCATCACTAAATATACATTTTTTGGTTTTCCTTTATTGTTCTGTTCTTTTTCAGTGAGGTTCTTTTTTCTTTTTTTTTGTCTTATGGTCACATGTGTGAGTGATTTTAAAAAGAATGTAGCATCATCATCCTGTGAGAGGACTGACCTGAAGATCTGGGTATCTGTGTGAGATTTGTCTCTTGCCAAATAGCTGGACAAGTCACTTAGCTCCCCTGGATAAATGTCTGTGATATAAGGAGCTTCATTCAGTGATCTCCAAATGTCTTCCAGCCCTAATAATTTGTGACTCTGATTTTTGAGGTTCGTGTGGAATCAGTGTGAACTCCTGACACCTTCAATGGGCTGCCAGTTTTTGCCTTAAATGAAGGAGTCTCATCAGCTGCATTTGTATCAGCAGTCTCAGAGAAACACAAATATTTGAACTTTCAAAGCAAAGAGAAACATAATGGCTACAGGTTGCTGCTTCAATTCCACTGGAAATATCTGTATTTCCTTCTGGGTTTGTTGCATTCTCATTTTGGTGTTCCTTGGGATTGTGATAATCATTTTTTAGCTATCTTCTTTGTATTTTTTTTAATGTGCCACCTGCCTATTATTTTTCTGTCTCTCCTAAAAAATAGATGAGTTAGTCAGAAGTGAATTGTCAAATGCCCCTGAGTCCAGGGCGTCCGTGTTCTCTTTGCTGTCTTGTGTGTCATGGATCACAAAGACCTTTGGTTACCTTGCATTGTCCAATTGCGTTTTTTAAGGATTTACTTGGTGCATGGCATTGGACTAATAGTAATGTTCTTCAGATTTCTGTTTTCTTTGTAATCTAATAATCTAATTTAATGCTAAGGCAGATTAATATTATGTAATATATACCACCATTATATATCCATAATAAGGTAAATATGTTTTAAAAGATTATACAGACAATAGGTTAGCAAGAAGAATTTCTCCTAGAGAAGCTAAGTTAGACATCGTGAGGCATGTTGACCTAGCAGGCAAAAAGAAATGGATAATGAGGCTGGGAACAATGACTCACACTTGTAATCCCAGCACTCTGGGAGGCTGAGACAGGCAGATCACCTGAGGTCAGGAGTTTGAGACCAGCCCAGCCAACATTATGAAATCTGGTCTCTACTAAAAATATGCAAAAATTAGCTGGGTGTGGCGGTGGGCGACTGTAGTCCCGCCTACTCTGGAGGCTGAGGCTGGAGAATCTCTGGAACTTGGAAGGCAGAGGTTGTAGTGAGCCAAGATCGTGCCATAGCCATTGCACTCCAGCCTGGGCGATGGAGCAAGACTCCATCTAAAAAAAAAAAAAAAAAAGGGATAATGAGTAGTTTCCTTCATGAGCCCAGAGCATCCAGACAATCCTACTGTTTCTTCTTGAAGGTCATAAAATGCAACAAGAAGCTTAATCTTAGGCGCTGTGGCAGTTCATAAGAAGAGCAGCCAGTGTGCATTCAAGATATATAAAGTGGAAGATGTTGGGTGAATATTACCCCCTGCCTTGTGAACTGAAAACCCAAGTTAATTAACAGGCTGCTAGCTTCCTTCTGTTTCTTTGGGTAAACTTCAGAACTTGCAGGATTTTGATAAAGAGTTGGGATTTTCCAGGGGCCAATGAGACTGGCATGTTTTGTTACTAACTTGGATGAAATATGTGGAAGTTTAAATTGCTCATCTGTTCCTGCTCCTTTTATCCAGCTTGTACCAGAAGTGACCATTCCCACGTTGTTCTAACTCACCCCAGTCGGCAGTTGCCAGTTGCCGGCTTTGGTGGTGGTTGTTTTAGAGGTTGCTTTGTTGCCAATGCAAAGTTGATAGTGGATTCTGTAAATCGTTTATGTGGGGGCTGACTCCATACTGAGTATAAGCAATTAGTGGGTTATTTAGTCTGAACATGGTTTCTGTGCAGGCTGGAATAATACCCATGCTACTCTGTTAAATTATGGTTAGGTTTTTGTCTCATTTGCGTTAAATACCAGAGGCATGCATCCTGAAATAGAACTTAGCCAGGAAGTTATTCTTTGTCTACAAACATGAAAGTAATTAGCACCCCCACCTCCTTCTACTCTCCTAAGACCATCCCAAGCAGCTGCAAAAGGCATATTTGATAATGGATGCACAGGAGGAGAGCAGCACCGATTGCCATGGGAGACATAAATTAAAGCAGTAAACACAGCAGAAAACCATTAATGAAGACTCCTTCGGGCCAGACCAATTGCAATGAACCTGAAACTTTTCTCCAATTAGTGTGTGAATTCTGATGCAAATAAAAGGTATATTTATTATAAGATGTTACAGAAGTGTGGCATCTACCGTGGCTTAGAGCATGGAGGAGATGCACTAGATGAAGGATAGATAAATGATAAAGAAAATCCTGTCACGAGTTTGCTGACCTTATTTAGATGTTAAAGTTGACATTAGAACTACATTCTATCTTTAATTTAAATAAAGTACATAATTTGAGTTAATTCATCCTTAACTCGCCAAAAGTTTATAAAATCTAGAGTCCAAAAGTACCAGGTAATGTGTTGCCAAAGGAAAGTGGGTGGATTCAACCAACAATTGAAATCAGGTTTCATGCCCAGAATGTGTTTCACCTATACAGATTTGTCCCTAGCTGAATAAAGAATTTTAGTGTCTCTGGTGCCTACCACAGTTAACTTAAGCACATGCAAAGGCCAAGTTTTGGTAGACTTTAATTGCATTTTCCTTAAAAACATTTGGTGCACCAGATAAATAATTTTAAGGCCTGGATAAAAATACTCTACAAATACATGATTAAATTTTGCCTTTAAATACACAGACTCAACTCTAGTTAAAGTCATGAGTACTTGCAGATGGGGAGCCACAGGGATTTGGTCATATACTCAGTGGAAAATGGTAAAGACGAGACTTGTATTTTTAGGACAAGAGGGGAAAAGGAGGTGGTCTGGGCCAAGGCAGTATTTTGTAAGTGAAAAAGACCTTATCACATTTCAAGTTGTACTTTAACTCATGACCTACATTTTGTCTTTTAAATGCTATGTCAACATGCAAAGGCAGAGTAGCAAGAAAGTTGGAGGTGTGGAATAAAACTGTGACACACAAATACCGTTTCCTTCTTTATATGTTCAAAAGAGAACAAAGGATTCTAATGGAAATGCTAAATCTTTTGCCACATAAATATGTTTAATCCAGTAATGAAATGGTTTACTAAATAAATTTTTAGAAATGTTACATTAACATGGCTGTATAGAACATAGATTTGGGGAATACAATTTGAAAGACATTGCATACAGATATCTGACTCAAGGAATTATTTTCTAAAAAAATATATAAAACTCAAATACCGTTTTTCCATGGTATGCAATTGGCAAAATCCAAACAGTTGGAAAAATCTTATGAAACGCATGATCCATTTTTTTCTCTGTAAAAATGTTAGAATGGGGTCAGGGAAGAGCCTCTAGATTAAAAGAGATTTAAGAGATGAATCAGCCAATTTTAATATATAGACCTTATTTAGATTCTGATAAATTGTAAAAAAAAAAGTTGCACAGCACTTATAAGACACTTTACAAAATGTAATCAATGACAGCATATTTCATAATGTTAGAGAATTCATTTTATTCAGGTGTTACAATGTTTAAAACATAATTTCAATTATTTGGAATACATACTGAAATCTTTACATATAAAATAAGTTAAACAATTTGACTCAGAAATTTGGTCTTGGAAATAAAGCCAACGGACAACTCTTAAAACCTAATTTCGAGTATTTTAAGAAATTCCTGTCACAAACAAACACATTTTTTGGTTTCTTGGTATTTACAAATGATTGCATTCTGGAGAAAATAATCTTTCCTACTAAGAGAGTAAAGGGGAAAACCACGCATTCAATTTGTAGGAAAAAAGCCATTTTAGTTATTTCTATTTTTATTCGTGGCAAAGTATACCCGAGTTGGCCTATTTTTCCATTTAAGCCTATTTATTATTGCCTTCCAATATTCATTAGATGTTTTTGCTCCTCTGGGAGGAAATACCCTTTAATGCCCCCTTCTAACTACAGGGCTATTGTGCAGAGATGCTACCTGGTGTATGTCTGGAAGATAGCAGATTGTGGATCCCAGGTAGGCTTTGTGGGGTCATACTGCTAGATGAATGACTTTGAGGATATCACTTCCCATAACTTTTTTTTTTTGGGGGGGGTGTCATGTTATAACTTTTTTTTTATTACACTTTAAGTTCTAGGGTACATGTGCACAACGTGCAGGTTTGTTACATATGCTGTCTCTTATACACATCTAGATGTGTATAAGAGACAGGTGTGATGCCTCCAGCTTTGTTCTTTTGTCTTAGGATTGTCTTGGCAATGCGGGCTCTTTTTTGGTTCCATATGAACTTTAAAGTAGTTTTTTTCCAATTCTGTGAAGAAAGTCATTGGTAGCTTGATGGGGATGGCATTGAATCTATAAATTACCTTGCACTTTCCATAACTCTTGATTGGAGAAGAGACCCAAGTCAGTCTGCAATATCTCAATGCTGAACAAATAACAGTATCTGCACTTCACTCTCCTGATCTGATTTTCCATATTGTACATATGAGATAACATGCGTGTATATTGCATATGGGTATAGGTTTAACTTTAAACAGTTAATTGCTGATGGATTGAAAGGAGATACCACTTAAAAAAATAAGAAAGTAACAAATTAAAGGGAATCCTAGCAGAGTACAGAGACTTCGCAGAGAACAAAAAAACAAAAACAAAATGGCAAACAACAATACAAAAATCAAAGTAAAGGATGGGAACCAGATGGAAACAGTAAAGGGACAAGAATTCAGCTAGTAGCTTAGCTTGTACATTATGAGTCTTGGAACTTAAAACAGACTTGGGAAACAGGCAAAAGGACAGAAATGGGATGGAAAAATTAATTGAAATTAGAGAACTTGATAGAGCTAACCTCATAGTGGGAGGTCAGTAAGTGATCCTTCAGTGGTTGTATATACATAAACTCTGGATCCATTACTATTATTTCCTTTGAGTACTTTCTGTTACAATGCGCTCTATCAGGCACTAGGAGTGCAGTGATGGACTAACAGATAATAGGTATCTATACTTGCTCGTGTGTGGTTTGTATTCATTAGTTATTATTGCATTCAAGAAGAATAGCTTGAAATTCTGTTGCAAAAATGATAGTTCACTCTGAAGACTAGTCCTAGACAGGACTCAAAACACACATGTTCCTATAATACCTCATAGCTAAAGGAAGCACCACTGACTTTAGGCTGACAGCACCACTCCTGCATCTGGACGTAACTCTTGGAGTAACTCAGAATGATCTTAACCCCAACACAGAAAGTGCAAAATAAACATTTCTTAATCCAGAGGTGAGAGTTACAGAGAATGGATGGGAACACTTGGCTTTTTCTTTTTTCATTTAAGTCTTCCACCTTTTTATCTTTTCTTTTCTGTTGTGCAGTTTGAATGGTTTATTGATAAATAATGAAGCACAGGAAGTACAACAGATACCAAACAAAGGCAAGAGAGACACATATGTGAAGATCAGCTGCACATAATGTGTATTTTAAATCAATCAGGAATCTCCCTGAATTTGATAACAAATCAAGAAAATGACATATAAGTTCTATGAAGAAAGCAGTCATTTCTAATTGTTTTTACCCCTGGATTCCCAGACCTAGAACATTTTCTAGTACATATTAATAGATACTTATTGAATGAATAATGAAAATGACAAAGACCTTCAGAGCAGCAAACAAAAAAATATATGAAGATGATGATCGATTTTAGATTATTGTATTCCTTCAGTCTATTTCTTGTCCTATTTTAGTCTAAATATTTGCTTCTCTTTGGCCTTATGCCTATTTGTGTTCTCAGTCTTATAATATATTATAAACTGGATAAATTCCTTTTTATCATTGACACTATCTAAGGCAGTATTTGATAGATGCATATAATGTGCATTATATATTAGTAGTCAGTGTCTATGAATGCTTAGGATATTAAATTAAGTTTTTCCTCCCCCCCATTAATGATGATTCAAAAGTAAACCCCAAAAGCATTGCCATTTCTCATTAATTCAAGGACAAGTCATCTAGGTTACCTATTCAGAGGACTATCTAGATTCTGTGGTGCTTTTCCTTTGACTTGCTAGATAGGTGTGTTAGTCCATATCGCATTGCTGTAACAACATCTGAGGCTGGGTAATTTCTGCAGAAAAGAGATTTATTTGTTTCACGGTTTCACTAGCTGTACAAGCATGGCACCAACATCTACTCGGCTTCTGATGAGATCTCAGGAAGCTTCTATTCATGGCCTACGGTGAAGGAGGGGCAGGCATGTCACATGGAGAAAGTGGGTGCAAGAGAGAGAGGAGTTGTGAGGCTCTTTAAAACAACCAGCTCTCATGTGAGCAAATAGAGTGAGAACTTACTCATCACCAAGCCATTCATAAAGGATCCACTCCCAGGACCCAGACACCTCCCACTAGACCCCACCTCCAACATTTCAACATGACATGTGGAGAGGACACACCTCTAAACCGTATCAACAGGCTCTCCTGGGATCAGTCTGAATTAAATGGCTTTTTAGTATGTAGGCATGTATATTAGTCCATTTTCATGCTGCCAGTAAAGACATACTTGAGACTGGGTAATTTATAAGGGAAAAAGGTTTAATGGACTCACAGTTCCACATGGCTGGGGAGGCCTCACAATCATGGCAGAAGATGAAGAAAGAGCAAAGTTATGTCTTACATGGTGGTAGGCAAGAGCTTGTGCACTGGAACTTCCCTTTATAAAGACACATGCACACGTATGTTTATTGTGGCACTATTCACAGTAGCAAAGACTTGGAATCAACCCAAATGTCCATCAGTGACAGACTGGATTAAGAAAATGTGGCACATATACACCATGGAATACTATGCAGCCATAAAAAAGGATGAGTTTGTGTCCTTTGTAGGGACATGGATGCAGCTGGAAACCATCATTTTTAGCAAACTATCACAAGAACAGAAAACCAAACACCGCATGTTCTCACTCATAGGTGGGAACTGAACAATGAGATCACCTGGACTCGGGAAGGGGAACATCACACACTGGGGTCTATCATGGGGAGGGGGGAGGGGGAAGGGATTGCATTGGGAGTTATACCTGATGTAAATGACAAGTTGATGGGTGCTGACGAGTTGATGGGTGCAGCACAGCAACATGGCAGAAGTATACATATGTAACAAACCTGCACGTTATGCACATGTACCCTAGAACTTAAAGTATAATAATAATAAATAAATAAATAATAAAATAAAATAAAAAACAAAAACAAAAACAAACAAAACAAAAAACAAACCACCACACCTGGTGAGAGCTATTCACTGTCAGAACAGCATGGGAAAGACCCATCCCAGTGATTCAGTTACCTCCAACTGGGTCCCTCCCACAACAGGTGGGAATTGTGGGAGCTACAATTCAAGATGAGAGTTGGGTAGGGACACAGCCAAACCATATCAGCATGTAATATACTGGTATCTGCAGTTTTATGAAAAAGTGTGGAATAAAATTACAGGTAAACAAGAAGTGAAATGTTTCCCTATAAGATTTTGGATGGCTCTTTTGAAGGCTGTCATCTGTTCACTTGTGTCTCACAAACCCAAAGCATCTTAGTTTATCCCTGCATTTACTTGTTGCTTTCTCCCTCTGTGTATGCCCTGGGAGGGTAGTAATGGATGATAGAGTCAAATCCATGAGTGAGTGGTAGTTGGTCCGGATAACTGGGGTAGAATATGATTATCCATTTGGCATCAAATTTGCATCTTCCTTACCCAGGATCCCTCATAAGCACTGGAGAGAAGCATATTCATGTCAGGTGAATGCCCAGAAGGCTAGCATCGTGTGGCAAAAGTTTCAGAGTCAGAGTTGATTCTCAAATGTGTTTGTTCAGAGCACTTGACTTTTAGTGGATTATTTAACTCAATTGTAAGTTTATCTCCAAATGAGGGTAATATTATCAAACTTATATAAATGTGAGAATTAAATTAGATAATAGATTTTAATGCCTAGTACAGTGCCTGGCTATTAATAGGACATAGCAGATGCTAGTTAATATTATTTTTCTTCAATAGAAATATAATTAAATATTTTGTTTTAATGAAATGATTCTTTATGTTGATTACTCTTTGGTCTTCTCAGGTTTTTTTTTTCTTTTTAAGTTAACAGTGGAATTTGCTTTCTTTGAAATCTCATAATCACAAATGTAATGTTCTTTATCGTTGGCCTCGAAGATTTTCTCTTAAATGATTAATGTCATTTAAGGGATGTTAGAAATGATCTATCCTCACCTGTTGACTCTGCAGGTGAGATTATGGTAAAGCAGTGAGGCTGAGTGGCACATGGTCTTAAGTACCAGTTAGTGACAGCTCTGGCAACTGCTCAACTGTCTACTACTGTGTCCAGTTATCTTTCCAGAGAAACTATAGTGTTTTTAAATCAAGTCCTGATTGGACTATGAGATAGACAGTTGACCCAAGGCACACTCATATGCTTGTCATTCCTGTTAAAATGGATTTATGACTCACAAATGTTATAACCTGAAGTTGATGTTAGAACTCAGAGGGTATGTTGCAGGAAGGGACAGTATGGTGGCACCCAAACACACACAACAGCAGAGAAAACCAGCCAACACAGTGAATAGTATGGAAGATCAGCCTGTAATCATCCAGTAAACTCCTCTATTTTACCTCTGTTAGTTGTAGTGGATTTCTTCTACTCAAAACCAAAAGACCCTTGACAAGGACCAAATTAATAATTATTTTTATAGCACTGAGTAAGTATTTAACTGACAATTTATACCTTATTAATAGACATTAATTAATGCAACTTGGATTTCGATTTCACAAATGTGTTGGCACCTTAGACGTACTCTTGTCTTTCATAAAATAAAGCCATCTGCTAATAGCTCTGTTCAAAGCGTAAAACATTACTTAAGCTAACACAGAGCTTCTGAAATGGAAGTATGAAGAGAAAGGCTCCTTAATTTTCTAATTGCTCTTTCTTGCTATTGAAATTAGCCAGCATTTTATCTTTAATAGGAACAATTATAAAGAGAAACATTTGCCAGATAATTTAAAGGTTAGTCACTATGGCATGACTAATGTCTATGGGAAAAATAATCAGCAAATTGCTCCATTGTTACAATGAGAGTAATACATTTTCTCAGTGAATACCTGGGATATTTAACTCCTCACTCTTTTCAGTGGATCTGTAGCCATGTCTGGTACAAAGTGGGAATTTGATGCAGTTTCCTGCTTTAGCCTACAAAAAAATGGCAAGACTTCATCTTTCGTTTACAACATTTTGCTTGTAACAAAGAAAAGTTTCTACTTTGATGATCAATTTTTCATATTCCAGTAACTTTTTCTCATTAGCTGGTAGGTGAGGAAAAGGATCTGAAAGTATGGGGGTGGTGCAATAGCATTAGAATTGTATCCCCACATTGCCCCAAATGTGTCCCATGGGAGTTGAGGGTGGGAGAACTCTTCACTGCCATTTATCAGTGACCCTTGGCTTAGTCCCTGCCAGCATTTGGTTCTTTTCCAAAACATTTGCATGTATATGGGGGAATGGAAGAAGTGGTCTTAAAATAATAACCTTTTTTCATTTGGAAAGCTTGAAGAAATTAAGATTTTACTCTAGTATAACTAATGTTTCTTAAATAAGATGGTTAATTTTTCAGGTTGAAGAATCAATTTCCTAAAGCTAAACACCCAGTCAGCTGTATGGCTGGCTTACAGCATCCTCATGATGGCCACATAATAGAAAAACATCTGATGTATAGTCAGTGTTTCCCAAGCCAAAGCACACATCTGTGCTCCCAGGATGTCCCGATGCAGATGCTGTCCTTTTCCAGCCAAGTAGTGTGTTCTGCCACTTATTATAATAAAGCCCTTTGAGAGGCACTATGAACTCGACTCGCTAGCCATATTCATCCCCACCAACTAGTAATGACTAGTTGATTTTAACAAATTGCATATTGAATTTTGCACATGCTTTGCTCTTTGAAAAGGCAACCTTCCCATATAAAGAAAGAGAAGGCCATTTGTTCAGCTGCAGTGTTTGGTACCTTATTGTAACAGTTCTGCTTCCTGATAAAATATAGAGCCAAATCTGAAAATGTGCAGATAACTGGTTCTACCCAGGCCACTTATCTGTAGAAACCTGATAATTTGATTTTTGATAAGCTCTCCAGGTGTTCTTAAGCAAGATGAAGTTTGAGAATCATTGATTTAGAGGACTTCAGCATAAAGTTCTCTCCTAGTAAAACTGGTTTATTGAACTTCTTGGATTTTCCTGTGATGTGGCTGCTCTGCTGGGCCTGTAGTAAGTCTGGCCAGCTTTGGAATGCTTTATGAAGATGTCTTTTGTGGCTACCCACATTCTCCAAAATGTCTTTACCTCCACTCTCCTGGCTTTTTTTTCAGCTAGTCCTAACATGTGCTGGAGAAAATAATATCATTCACTGTGCAACGTCAAACCCTTACCTACATATAAATAAGATTCCCCATTTTTAGCCTAGGAGGAGAAATGCTTATACCACCTTACACATACTTATTCATGTCTATCTGTCCTGTATTTAACATAATTGCTGAACATCTATGAAGAACAAATAGCATCTTTGGGAACAGTAAAACATCTGTCATGCTCAAAGGAGGTTATAAAGATCTGAGTGTGGTGATACAAACAGGTGTGCTGACAGGCACTGGGTTTGGCATTGAGGTGATTCTAATGTGAGCAGAGTCATGTGAGCAGTGTGTGGTACTCGAAGACCTTGATGTTTTGAACTTGGACTCCGGTGCAGGAGTGGAAGGGTTGCACTTGAACCCACACACCATGGCATCTGCATCATAAACATTCATTGAGGTCTGGGAGAAAAGGGGGCTAGTGTAAGGGAGGAACCACTTGGTGTCATTTGTTAGGGAGACGGCTGTGCTACCATTGGAGGATAGAGAGCCAATTTACAGCAGTAGAACGTGCTCTCTCTCTCTTTTCAGTTATATTATCCTGTTTTTCCGTTTGAATGTTAATCTGAGTCAGCATTTCCCACAACTGAAAGCGAGATGGCAGTTGTAACAGAGGATGGAATGAACACCAGCCTGAATGCTTGCCAGTCGGTGTGGCTGAACTCTTCTCAGCTTGGAAATTCAGAGCAAGGAGTAATCTATGTGGATTGAGGCTTTTCTTTCAGGATCTGCAAGTTTGCCTCCTACTCCTCCCGATTTTAGACAAGTCTTCATCAAACTGTCTGGACACAAAATACTCCATTTTTATCCTAAGACAAAATAAACAAATAGCAAACCTCTAATGAAAACATACAGAACCTGTTGGTTATAAATTACTTTTTAAATTTTATTACAGTGTCATATATAGTCACTCACTGTAAAACATTAGAAAACATTTCATACAGGAAGAATAGCAGAAAATTTATCTTCACCACTTTTAACTTTTTAAATTTAATGTTGAATCCCTTGTGTTTTTTTCCCTGTCATACATACTATGCATGCACATTCATATCCACCACTTCACCGTATTCACTTCTTTTCACTTTCACACACAGCTTTCATACTTGCAAATATTTAAATTTAACTCCATATTCTATACATCTTTCCCTTTCATTTAATACTCATTTTTATCATTATTTGAATGGCTGAGAATGCCTTATTACATATGAATGTAACACAATTTCTATAAGCAGTTCTCTGTCTTTAGACATTAGATTATTTCTATTTCAGTTTGAGTATGACAATATATACGCATGTAACCACATATATCTCAAAGTATTAAAATTTCCAGTCAGAAGATCAAAATGATCCTTTTGAGACAAAGGTATAAGTTATAGTTTGGCTGATGGGCTTTAAATTCTGGCAGTTGCAATGGTTAAAAATATCACAAAACTAGGCAGAGTCTTAAAGAAGACAGTCCTAGGCTTTTGGCTGTCGAAAAATTTTGTGCTGCTCTTTAAGCACAGGGAATTATTCCAGTCTGCAAAGTGAACTAAATAAATAAGACACCAGGCAGATTAATGGTTTGCAGACAGAAAGGTTCGGGGAAGATCTGGCCTTACCGTGATTGATGTTCTCCAAGTGGAAAATGATAACATGCCTGGCAAGTGCTTAACAATCTTAAAAAATGGACTTCCTCTTTCCTGCGAGTAAAACTTTCTAAATATCCTTATTTTAAAATTACTGTATCAAATCATATTATTTTTATTTTGGAATCTTTTAAAAGCTGTGAAAAGATACATTTAATACAACTTCTTTAGTGAAATCATAATCAGCATTTCTCACCAAAGAACAATTGTGGGAGGGAGGATTCTTTTCAGAAATACAAAGAACAATGCCAAGTTTCCGATTTTCAGAGGAATTGCTTAAATAAGGCACAGAAATGAACTAGGGAAAAAAACAAGTTATGAAAAATGTTCAAGTTTTTCTCAAAAGAAAGTATATGGAAAAGTTCATTCAGCAAAAGATTAGGTTCGGATTTTTAAAGAAATGTATGTTGGGATTACCAAACTGTCCATTTCATTTATATTATGATTCTTGATTTTTAAATATTTTATTTAACTGTGGGGGCTATGATCGATTGACTAAAATAAAGCCCTAGCTTTTGCAAGTTTCATGCTATGGAAAAGTCAATACAGACTCAATTTTACGATTTAAGAAATAGAAAAGAAAATACTTTCACTACTTTTCTGACATAACAAACATTCCTGGATGTCTTTCCCCTTCTCATTAGTAAAAATTCCATGACTATTAAAGCTTTATACATACTTTTATTTAAAAGGTATTATATCATGCTATTTTTTATTTTGGAATCTTTTAAGAGTGATGAAAAGATACATTTAATGAAACTTCTATAGATACAGTACTTCAAACCAGAGAACAATTTAGCAAAAGATTATGCTAAATAGAACTACACTTATATATGTAGGTGGCTTCTCCAACAATTTAGAAGTGAGGGAAATAAAGTTACCTCCTATGAATTATATTTCCTTAATGAAGATCAGCTTGAATGTATTTAATCTTTAGTAATAAAGAATTTAAAAGGAGAACGGTTAATATAGCATAGAAATCAAAGGAATAAACCATGAAAGTGTGTATGTCTAGCTGTCTTCAGAAAGATGCTGAGTGGGAGCTGTAGGAACATGCCTGTTCCTCAGAGAGGAGATCTGAACTGTGTTGGGGATGCATTATTCTTCTGGGCTTGACACTTAGAAATAGGAAATGACCAACTGGTTCGTAAATAAGAAGTGTTACAGCTTACCACCTACATTTTCCTTACCTCTGAAACAGAACCACTAGTAAGTAACTTCTACTTTCCTTGTCTTGGAGTATTTTTCACCCTTTTCTGGTTGAAATATAGTATCTATATAATTCTGCTTCTAATATGGTCATGGAGAGATGCATAAGTGCTAGAATGTCTCTGTATCCAACTCCCTAAGGGAGACCAGTAAAAATCCTAAGGCTCCAAGAGTTCATATGGATGGGATGGAAGGCAAAGATCAGTGGTTTCAGCGATAAGCTGATGTAGCCCAGTTCTCCAGAAAATACAATCTAGTGATGACTGCATTTTGATTGGAAGGGGCTTCCCACTGGAGAGGGCAGTGTAATGCTTGAGACCCATGTTAAGTCAAAAGGGGGCTTTTTGAACAGCCTGTTTCACATGTGACTCAGTGGTTCTCAAGATCCTGCCAGTCTGATTTATATCCGTTTTCTTTGACATGGTCTAGAATTCTGAAAGTCCAAGGATATACGAAAGTGGGGTACTGAAAATGGTACCACTATGGGTTAGCAAATTCAGTCAACATTCAGGATAAATTAGTCTGTTCCCTCCTATTGTTGATCTCCTTATCTTTTTATCCTATATTGTGGGTTCTTTAACTTCTCACTTTTCTTTTGAAAATTTTTTAAACTTTCATCTATTATATTTATTTTTTTCCCATACCATTTAACTATTTTTTTTTTTTTTTTTTTTTGAGAAGGAGTCTCGCTCTGTCTCCCAGGCTGGAGTGCGGTGGCGCGATCTCCACTCACTGCAAGCTCCGCCTCCCTGGTTCACGCCATTCTCCTGCCTCAGCCTCCCGTGTGGCTGGGACTACAGGCGCCCGCCACCGCGCCCGGCTAATTCTTGTATTTTTAGTAGAGACGGGGTTTCACCGTGTTAGTCAGGATGGTCTCGATCTCCTGACCTCGTGATCCGCCCATCTCGGCCTCCTTAACTTTTTTTTTTTTTTTTAAATGGAGTCATGATTTTATTTCAAGAATTCAATATCTTTAATTATTTTTCTAAAGATAATAATTTTACTTTTTGAGTTTTTTCTGCCCCATGCATTTTCTCTCTTATTTTGAGTTACTGTGTATGAATGCTGGTTAGAATGATTTCTTTTTCTCTTTTTTTGGTGGGGGGCAGGGATGGAGTCTTGCTCTGTTGTCCAGGCTAGAGTGCAATGTCGTGATCTCGGCTCACTGCAACCTCCACCTCCTGGGTTCATGCAATTCTTGTCTCAGCCTACTGAGTAGCTGGGGCTACAGGCGCCTGCCACCACACCTGCTTAATTTTTATATTTTTAGTAGAGATGGGGTTTCACCGTGTTGGCCAGGTGGGTCTTGAACTCTTGACCTCAGGTGATCCACCCACCTCGGCCTCCCAAAATACTGGGATTATAGGTATGAGCCGCTGCACCTGCCCAGGAGTTAGGGTGATTTCTGACTGCCTCCAAAGTAAGGCAGTAAAGTATTGTGTCTGTTAGACCAGCTATAATATTGAGGTATCCCCAAATCTATTATTTTCTTTTTTTTTTAGAGAAGATTCTTCGATCTTCTGCCTTGATGGGCAGGGCATAGCCAGTAAGGATGGGTGAAGAGGTCTCACTCTTAGGCATGAGTGCTGCACCTCACCCCTTACCCTCTGTGCCTGTCTCTGAGCCAAGACCTTTCTGGTATGATTTCTGCAGGGAGTAAACCTCTCACTTCTTGCAGGGGTATAGGAGGAGTAGTCACCATGGTTGAACAGGGTGAAAGAGGGACTAGTTTCTCTGATAGCTCCATGTCTAAAGTGTCAGCCTCATATGTTTTAGCTGTCTTCGTTCTCTCATTTCTTACCCTCCTTTGCATCCCAATTTCTGGCTGCAGCCCTTAGCCTTTTCTGGGTTCTGGGAGGTGAATTGGCTTGTTTCTTATATGGCACTTTTTGTATTCAGACGCTAGTTTTCCACTTTCTCCACTCTCCTAGGTTACTTACCATTCCCCTATCTGCTTTTCAGTTCAAATATGGATTACTAGTACCCATCACTATGTCTGATCCTACCCTCTTTGTCCTTGAGTGTTTACCACTTTTCTTCTTTAGTCTCTTTCTCGAGTCATCTCAGGACATTTGTAGCCCAATTCATGTTTGTCCACATGCCCAGGTTTAACTTCCATTGGAGTGTGCATTACAACAGAAAGGAAGGCTTGTAACAGGCTTGGACAGGGTTTCCTGGGCCATTTCTTTCTTTGGTGAAGCTGCTTCCTCAAATCTTAACACCAGAAATAGCCTATTACTTCCTTGTCTTCATATCACAATGCAGACTCTGGTCCCAGAAAAAAGGAGGGCTGTGTTTCCTTCCGCCCATACTCTCATTTCCTGTTCTGGTATTACTTGCACTCCACAGGAGGACATGATCTAGCCTTGTGGTCCCAAAGTTAAACAGTTGTCTGGCTGCTTCACCACACTTCCTGGATTCTGAGTGATTTAGGATTAAGTTACATCACATGTGACATTAGCAGCCCTGGATATATTGCTCCAAGCTCCATTCAATTTCTTTTCAGCCTCTTCTTGGCAGTAGTTTAGAAATCTTGTGGTCCAGGCTAAAGCTGGTTCTCCCTCGTCAAAGACAGTTGGAGACAATGTGTAGGAATGATGATCAGTGCAATAGAACTAGTGCCTAGTACTTGCAGAGCAGTTAAAACCATTTCAGCTCAGGAAACTGAGAAAAGAACTGAAGTTTCTTCCTTCCCTTCTTCTCCTCCTCCTCCCTTCTTCTCCTCCTCTTCCCTTCTTCTCCTTCTCCTCCTCCTCCTCTTCCCTCCCTCTTCCTCTTCCTCTCCCTCTCCCTCTCCCTCT
>NW_012106897.1:1510980-1513011 GCF_000951045.1 Mandrillus leucophaeus
CAGCCTTCCCTTGGAGGAATCCTGCTCTGTTACAATTCTGAAAGCCAGGAAGATCTCCATTACCTCTAACCTAAATTGCCTCTGACTTAATTCAATGCGATTTTATTGTATTCAGTTCACCATGAAAAGGGAAAATATAGTAAGTTTCAATTTCATGGAAATCCTTCATACACTTGAAGATGATCATTAAGCCACTCCAGGTTTTCCTTCTGTAGCCTAAGCAACCCTGACAAAAATCTTTCAGAAATGATTTTTAGATTGTGTTGGAGGAGTGATACTTCTTTCAATAAAATGTGATCTCGATGCTTCCAGAATTCTTTCATCTCTGTTGCTTTTCTGGCCATGCGATTTTTTTTTTTTTTTCTAACTAAGGATGCATTTCAATCCTACTTTATAAACTTCATTTACAATGTTTAACACTTACATACTCAAAACATATGGGCCTGAAAAAGTATACAACTTTACTCTAAATTAAAGCAGATACCACAGCAATTCAAAAGTGATCACTAACTGACTTTGGTCTTATGAAAACAAACTTTGGTCTCTCAGGCTGAGTTTCTTCTTTCAGAGGTTCACAATTGAGAGAACAGCCTGTGTATAGAAGAGTGTTTTTGCGCAGACACTGCTTGAAAGCAGTTAGCATTAAGTGTGCCTGTGTGGTTAGTGCAAGCTAAACAAAGAAACAGTAAAAGCACAGCTTTAATCAAGTCCAGTTGAGAAGAAAGTCTTAGGGATTGTGTCTGGGATAAGAAGAATTATACTGAAAAGCAATTTTCTGCAAGTTTCTCTAACAACATACATGTATCTCACAGTTTCTATTTTCAGTGAGAAAATATGCCATAAAATGACTAATAAGTGTCCATGGTATTTCTTCTTTATTTTTAATTTTTGTGGGCCCATAATAGTTATACATATTTATAGGGTACATGTGATATTTTGATATAAGTGTATGATATATAATAATCAAATCTGAGTAATTGGGATATCATTCACCATAACATTTATTATTTCTTTGTGTTGGGAACATCATAAGTCTTCTCTTCCTAGCTATTTGGAAATATACAAAAATGTATTGTTAACTGTAGTCTACAAAATATTGTTAACTATTGTGCTACTGAACACTAGAGTTTTATTTGTTCTATCTAACTGTACTTTTGTACCCATTAACCAACCTGTCTTCAATCCTTGCCCCGACAAACCTTCCCAGCCTCTGGTAACTATCATTCTATTCACTACCTCTGTAAGATCAATTTTTTAATCTCCCACATGTGAGTGGGAAACATGAAATATTTGTCTTTCTATGCTTGACTTATTTCAGTTAACATAATGTCCACCAATTCCATTCATATTGCTGCAAATGACAGGATTTCATTCTTCTTTGGGGCTGAATAATATTCCATTGTGTGAATATACCATATTTACTTATTAATTAATCTGTTGATGGAGACTTAGGTTGATTCCATGTCTTGACTATTGTGAATAGTGCTGCAGTAAACATGAGAGTGCAGATATCTCTTTGATATACTGATTCCTTTTTTTTTTTTTTTGGCTTTATGTAGAGGACAGTGGGATTGTTAGATCATATGGTAATTTGATTTTTAGCTATTTTTTTTTTTTTTAAGTACCTCAACCTTTATTTAGGTCACTGCTCACTACACACAAGTCCTAAAAAAAAAAAAAAGGTTTTTTTCATACATATAGGCTTATCATTTATAACAGTAAGTTATAAATGATATTTATATCATTTATAGAGATTCATTATAATACAATAAAGAAAATTATCAAAATACCATAAACTTTCACCTGCCTTTCTTCAAGGTTACAGTCTCAAATGACTCATAAACTAATCTGCAGTGAGGTCTACATAAAAGTGAAATGATGGTATCATAGTTAAGTGTTGTATCATTTTATCACTGCCAGTTAATGTAACGGTATTTATCTAACAGGAACTTTTTATAAAACTTAACTATTCTTTAAAATACTCTAGCAGGAAAATAAAGTGGTGGGGGAATTAAAAATAGATAAAACAAG
>NW_012106897.1:1513666-1515227 GCF_000951045.1 Mandrillus leucophaeus
TGTTGGTGTGCTGCACCTATCAACTCATCCTTTACATCAGGTATAACTCCCAATGCAATCCCCCCTCCCTCCTCCCCATAATAGGCCCCGGTGTGTGATGTTCCCCTTCCCGAGTCCAAGTGATCTCATTGTTCAGTTCCCACCTATGAGTGAGAACATGCAGTGTTTGGTTTTAAAGAACCTGCCTACTCTCTTCTTAGTGCCTGTGCTAATTTAAATTCTCATCAACAGTCCATGAGCATTTCCTTTTCTCCACATCTTCACTAGCATATGTAAGACGAGACTTGTATTTTTAGGACAAGAGGGGTAAAGGAGGTGGTCTGGGCCAAGGCAGTATTTGGTAAGTGAAAAAGACCTTATCTCATTTCAACTTGTACTTTAACTCATGACCCACATTTTGTCTTTCAAATGCTATGTCAACATTCAAAGGCAGAGTAGCAAGAAAGTTTGAGGTGTGGAATAAAACTGTGACACACAATAGTGTTTCCTTCTTTACATGTTCAAAAGAGAGCAAAGGATTCTAATGGAAATGCTAAATCTTTTGCCACATGAATATATTTATACTAGTAATGAAATGGTTTACTAAATAATTTTTTAGAAATATTACATTAAGATGGCTGTACAGAACATAGATTTGGAGAATATAATTTGAAAGACATTGCATATAGATATCTGACTCAAGAAATTATTTTCTAAAAAATAATATAAAACTTAAAAGTGTAATGTTTTCCCATGGTATGCAATTGGCAAAATCCAAAGAGCTGGAAAAATCTGATGAAATGAATGATCCATTTTTTTCTCTGTAAAAATGTTAGAATGGGATCAGGGAAGAGCCTCTAGATTAAAAGAGATTTAAGAGATGAATCAGCCAATTTTAATATATAGACTTTATTTAGATTCTAATAAAATAAATTGTAAACAAAGTTTCACAGCACTTATAAGACACTTTACAAAATGTAACCAATGACAGCATATTTCATAATGTTAGAGAATTCATTTTATTTAGGTGTTATAATGTTTGAAACATAATTTCAATTATTTGGAGTACATACTGAAATCTATACATATAAAATAAGTTAAACAATTTGACTCAGAAATTTGGTCTTGGAAATAAAGCCAACGGACAACTCTTAAAACCTAATTTCGAGTATTTTAAGAAATTTCTGTCACAAACAAATGTATTTTTAGGTTTCTTGGTATTTACAAATGATTGCATTCAGGAGAAAATAATCTTTCCTACTAAGAGAGTAAAGGGGAAAACCACGCATTCATTTGTAGAAGAAAAGCCATTTTAGTTATTTCTATTTTTGTTCGAGTAAAGTATACCCGAGTTGGCCTATTTTTCCATTTAAGCCTATTTATTATTGCCATCCAACATTCATTAGATGGTTTTGCTCCTCTGGGAGGAAATACCCTTTAATGCCCCTTTCTAACTACAGGGCTATTGTGCAGAGATGCTACCTGGTGTATGTCTGGAAGATAGCAGATTGTGGATCCCAGGTAGGCTTTGTGGGGTCATACTGCTAGATGAATGACTTTGAGGATATCACTTCCCATAACT
>NW_012106897.1:1516395-1527515 GCF_000951045.1 Mandrillus leucophaeus
TTTTCCCAGCACCAGTTGTTACAGTTAAGTCTTGAATCCATTTTGATTTTATTTTTCTATGTGGTGAGTGATACTGTCTAGTTTCATTCTTATGCATGTAGATATACAGTTTTCACAGAACAATTTATTGAAGAGACTGTCTTTTCACCCATATAGATTGTTGATGCCCTTATTGAAAATGTGTTGGTTGTTAATATGTGGATTTATTTCTGAG
The DNA here is from genome assembly GCF_000951045.1 of Mandrillus leucophaeus. NCBI lineage: Eukaryota > Metazoa > Chordata > Mammalia > Primates > Cercopithecidae > Mandrillus > Mandrillus leucophaeus. Next base: position 1,516,610 of record NW_012106897.1, read on the forward strand.
TTCCCTATTGTGTTCCATTGGTCTATATTTCTGCTTTTGTGCCATTACCACGCTGTTTGGTTACTATAGCTTTGTAGTATATTTTGTAGTGTAGTAGTGTGATGCTCCTGTTTTTGCTAAAATTAGCTTTTGTTATTCTGGGTATTTTGTATATACTCATAAAATTTTAGGGTCGTTTTTTTCTGTTTTTGTGAACAATGACATTAGTATTTTGAAAAGGTTTGCATTTTATCTATAGAATGCTTTGCTTAGTATGATCATTTTCAAAACATTAATTCCTCCAAACCATAAACATGAAATGTCTTTCCATTTTTGTGTGCTCTTCAATGTCTTTTATCAGTGTTTTGTTGTTTTTATTGTAGAGATCTTCCATGTCTTTGGTTAAGTTTATTTGTAGATTTTTCTTTATAGCTCTTGTAAATGGGATTGCTTTCTTGACTTCTTTTGTAGACTGTTTGCTTTTAGCACACAAAATGCTACTGATTTTTGTATGTGAATTTTTGTATCCTGCAATTTTACTGAATTTATTTATTAGTTCTAACAGTTTTCTGGCAGAGTCTTCGGGTTTTTCTAAGCATAAGATTATGTTGTCTGTAAACAAAGAAAATTTGAGTTCTTACTTTCTCTTTGGATGCCCTTTATTGACTTTCTTGGCTAATTTTCTGACTAGGACTTCTAGTACTATGTTAAATAAAAGTGGCAAAAGTAGGTATTCTTATCTTGTTCCAGATGTTAGAGGGAAGGCTTTTAATTTTCCCCCATTGAGTATAATGATAGCTGTGGGTTTATTGTACATGGGCTTTATTATTTGAGGTATGTTCCTCCTATAAGCAGTTTGTTGAGAGTTTTTATCATGAAGGAATATTGAATTTTATTGAATGCATTTTTGGCATCTATTCAAGCGATCACATAATTTTTATCTTTGATTCTGTTAATGTGATATATCACATTTATTGATTCACATATGTTGAACCATCCTTGCATGCCTAGGATAAACCCCACTTGATCATGATGAATTCTTCCATAGCACAACAGATATGTTTCAGAATTCAGTTTCCCAGTATATTGTTGAGAATTTTTACATCTATGTTTATCAATGATATGGGCCTGTAGTTTTGTTGTTGTTGTTGTGTTTTTGTCTGATTTTGGCATCAGAGAAAGCCTGGCCTCATAGAATGAGTTTGGAAGTATTTCTTCTTCCTCAGTGTTTTAGAATAGTTTAAGTAGAATTGTTACTATTTCTTCTCTTAAATGTCTGGTAGAATTCAGCAAACATTCTTAAATGTCTGGTAAAGCCATCAAGTCCTCAGCTTTTCTTTGATGAGAGACTTTTTATTATTGCTTTCATCTTGTTACTGGTTAGTCATGTGTTTGGGTTCTTTATTTCATCATGGTAAAATCTTAGTAGGTTGTATGCCTCTTGGAATTTTTTCCTTTGGTCTAGGCTTTCCAATTAATTGGCATACAGTTGCTGATAATAGTCTCTGATGATCCTTTGAATTTCTGTAGTAATGTTTCCTTTTTCATCTCTGATTTTATTTATTTGAGCCTCTCTTTTTTTCTTAGTCTAAATAAAGGTTTTACAATTTTATCTTTTCAAAAAAATCCAACTTTTTGTCTTGTTGATATTTTCTATTTTTCTTTAGTATCAATTTTATTTATTTATGGCTGATTTTTAAAATTTATTTTCTTATACTAATTTTGAGTTTGCTTTCTTCTTGCTTTTCTAGTTCTATCATTAGGTTGGTTGTTTGAAGTCTTCCTACTTTTTTAAAGAAGGCATATACTGCTATAAACTTCCCTGTAAGAACTGCTTTATCTTTTTCCCATAGGTTTTGGTATGTTGTGTTTCCATTTTCATTAGTTTCAAGACAGTTTTATATTTCTGTCTTAATTTCTCTGTTGACCACTTGTTCATTCAGGAGCATGTTGTTTTATTTTTATGTATTTGTATTGTTTCCAAAGTTCCTCTTGTTATTGATTTCTAGTTTTATTGCACTGTGGTCAGAAAAGATAGTTGCTATGATTTTGATTTTTTAAATTTGTTAAGATTTGCTTTGTGGTCTAATACATCTGATCTATCCTTGAGAACATTCCCCGTGTTGATGAGGCGAATGAGTATTCTGCAGCTGTTGGGTGAAATGTTTGTATGTGGTATTTTGACATGATTGACCTTCAGATTTCAGATATGCACTCTTAACTAGGAACCAATATCATATAAAAAGGTGTACTACATTTATTAGTCTGTCTTCATGCTGCTGATAAAGACATACCTGAGATGGGATAATTTATAAAGAAAGAGAGGTTTAATGGATTCACAGTTTGACGTGGCTGGGGAGGCTTCACAATCGTGGTGGAAGGTGAAAGGCGTGTCTCACGTGGCAGAAGACAAGAGAATGAGAGCCAAGCGAAAGGTGTTTCCCCTGATAAAACCATCAGATCTTGTGAGACGTATTCACTACCATGAGAACAGTATGGGAGGAACTGCCCCCATGATTCACTTATCTCCAGCTCGGTCCCTCCCATGACACAAGGGAATTACTAGAGCTGAAATTCAAGATGAGATTTGCATGAGGACACAGCCAAACCACATCACTACATAAGAATTATTTAGTAAATATTAAGTCCTGAAAATAGAAACACATACCTAATTATGTCTGAAATATGGGAAGCTATTTATTTCATGATCCTTGTAATGGACATTGTCTATTTTTATGTTCAGAATCTATATCTATATCTATTATCTGTATCTATATCATCTTTATGAAAACTCCTTTTACTAAGCAAAACCATTGCATGGGATTTGGATGGAGTGACTTCCTCTCCCACTCCCATGCCTGACCCCTATATAGGGTTAGGCACATGATACAGGACTTGTGTAGCTGAACACTATATTCCCTTAGTCTCAGTGACTGCCTCATGAGCAGACATGTGTTACAAACAGTGGTATTTTTAGGATTTTTTTGACCAGTCCCAAATAAAGAAAGATGGACATTTGGGGTATTAAAAATCCCTGATATACAAAGAAGCAAGAACTACTGTATCAATAAATTCTACCCTCTAACTGACGTTTTTTGTTTTTCGTTTTTGTTTGGCGTGGCCAGTTTGATTTGAATTTCTATGGCAATTAAAAGTCCCAATTAATAGGATCCACTGGAAACATTATATACAAGGACAATGAAATCTGAATTCACAAGTGATTTGTCTAAGTCAGCACACACCTGGTTAGCAGGGGACCTATGCTTGACATTGAGCTCTCTTAATATTTGTTCTCTGATCTCGTATTTCCTGGTTACCTGCAATGTATCAGACTCTGGTGGCACGGTGGTAAGCCTCTCCTCATAAAGCTTACAGTCGATTTCTCTTTACTTCTCCATGTCAGTCTGAGGAATGTTTTGATGAAGGTGTATATTTCTAAACAATTTAGTCTAAAAGACAGTATTTCCAAAAGTACTATTTTGTTACAATAAATTTAACTGCAGGGGATATAGTGAAAGGTTTTCCATGGAAGCATAAATATTAAATTTAAATCTTAAAACTTTTTAAACCTTTAATTTTATAGCTAAAATAAAATAAGAAGTAGGAAAATTAAGCCACTCTCCTGTATTCATACTGTCTTCAGTTTATTAGAGTTTTGTTGCTTAGTTCATTAAGAAGACTGCATACAGGAAATAGTAAACTTTTTCTTAACCATATTCATATAATAGATGCAACATATCTTTTGTTACAAACACAATTCTCAGACTCTTACCTTAAATATCTTAAGTGCTATATAAATACTATTAGTGGAATAATTACTATGAAAATATGTAATTGCCAGCTGTTTGTATTGTGGTAATGATACAAGAAACCTAAGATTCTTCTGATTCTTTCACTGTGCCTCAGTGTTTCAATAACTCTTCACCTCTTGCCTAATTCAAATGCCCCCAAACAGTTAATCTCCAAACCTCCCATCAAGGCAGGGAAACCAAGTTCTAAAATGACTAAAATGAAAATGCTAAGTCTGACGTCCACCTAACTTTTTATCTATTTGATTCAAATGTTTATTTTCACATACCAATTTATTAGGTAAAGGAGGCAAATAGATAATGTACAGAACTTTAATTATTAAGATAGATCTATTTATTCTTAAATAAGCAGGTGATGTTTTCGGTTTTTGCTTTAAATATGTGCAGTTTATTTTATGTTGATTAAATCTAAATAAAACTGTTTACAAAACCAAAATGTATGAGATAGATCTAAATAAGCCAATTCCTACTCACAGGAAAGATGTCCACAATATATTGAGTGGAGAAAAATATATAAAGTGATAGCCATATCTTTTGTTAAATACACGTAAGTGGAAAATGTTAACTTTGACTGTGGGAATACAAGGAGTTTTCACTTTTAAGTTTAAATCCTACCATAATCTGCAATGAGCATAGCCAAGATAACTCCCAATGATTCCTGCTTCCTGGGATTCACTTTCTTTGCAGTTCCCTCCTATGTTGTATCAGGGTTTTCTGTGACCAGCAGAATGTGGCAGAAGTGAGGATATGTCACTTATTAAACACATCTTGAAAAGAATCATTTCTTCCTTTTTATTTCTTGATTGGATTGTTTACTCTGGAGGATACAAAAGTGGCTTTATGGCAAGGTACACATGGAGGACTGAAGCCTCCTGCCAATAGCCATGTAAGTGAGCGATCTTAGAAGAGGATCCTCCAACCACAGCCCAACCTTCAGATGACTGCAGCCCTGTGTGACATTTGACTGCAACCTCATAAGGAACCCAGAGAACCATTCATTTGAGCCATTCCCATATTCCAGATTCTTAGAAACTGTGTATAGTAATAAATATTTGTTGTGTGAAGACATTAAGATTTGGGGAACCTTGTTACATAGAAATAATTAATACAACTTATATCACTTTTCTATTTATTATATGTGTGATTATGTATATTCATACTGACATACACACATATAAAACAGCTATATTGAGGTATAATTGACATATAAAATATATATTTAAATTATATAATTTGTTAATTGTGTGCATGACATAAATGGTGTATATACGTGTGTGTGTGTGTATATATATATACATATACATATATATATACACACACACACACAAACATGTATATATCCATAAGTCATCACTAAAATCAAGATAATAAACACACTCATCATGCCCCCCACAATTTCCTTATGCCCTGCTGTTATCATTCCTTCTTAACCTGCTGTGTTCCTGTCATAAGGTAACCACTATCTACTTTCTTTTACTATAGATTATTTTGCATTTTCTAGGATTATGTGTAAACAGAATCACACAGTATGTACTTACTTGGTTTGACTGCATTCACTCAATCTCAATGAATTATTTTGAGATGCATTCACATTAATCCATCCACATAGAAATAGTTCATTCCACTTTATTGGTGAGTAGTAATGCATTTTATATACAGTATTGGATATCCCACAATTTGTACATTCACCTGTTTATGGGAATTTGGATTCTTTAAAGTTTTGGACTATTAAAAAGCTTCTATGAATTTTGTGCACAAATCTTTACTGAATATTTGCTTTCTTTTCTCTTCAGTAAATACCTGGCAGAGGAAATTATATCATAGGTGTATATTTAACTTTTTAAGAAACTGCCAAGCTGTTTTCGTAAGTGTTTGTGTCATTTTACATTCCTGGAGAGTTTCAATTTTTTCACATCCTTGGTCATATTTGGTATAGTCATATTGTTAAATTTCAGTCATCCTAATAGATGTGTAGTTGTATCTAATTATAATTTTAATATGCATTTTAATGACTAATGAGGTTGAACATCTTTTTCATGTACTTAATTGCTATCCATATTTTTTGTGAAGTGTCTGTTAAGTCTTTTGCACAATTTTTTATTGTGTTGTTTTAAAAATTTTATATTCTTTTTATGTTCTTTATCAGAGATATGGTTTACAAATTTTTGTAACTTACACTTTGATGCATTTAATAGTGTCTTCCTCAAGCAGAAGTTTTACATTTTTGTGAAGTTCAGCTTATCAATTTTTTAAATAAGATAATTATTTGCTTTTCTGGGGAAAACTTTCAAATAAAGATTGGCAGTAAGTGTTTTTAATAATAAAAGTTATATGGGAAAATGCAGAAATCACCTACAAAAATTAAAATCAGCCATAATATCACTGGCCAGATATAATCAGTGGTTTTCTAGCACACATTTCATCCCTCTACCTTTTTAATAATGGAATCCAAATATGTTCTTTTGAAATCTGCTTAACATATCATGTCACAAATGAGTTTTCATATTAATATATTCTATAATGTAATTTTTAATAAAGCCATAGTGGTATCCTCAAAATTCAGAAACATACAGAATGTATTCTTGCATATCAATCAAATTCAGAAAATTATTGAAAGAAATTTAAAACTGAATAATTGATAATTAAATTGGAGCTTTTCTTTAAATTATTTAAAATAGAAAAGGATTAACTTGTGACTGCTTTTCTTTTGGTATATTTCAGCATTTTTAGGGTTTTTATGTTAGTAATGTACCTAAATTTATAATTACACTTTCCTACATATAGAAGAGAAAAATAATTTTGGAATTGAGTTTTTTTTCCCCATTACAGTGGAGATTTTGATATAAACAAATATTTAAAATTCAAGATGTAGTCATTTTATAAGGAGACAGGAGATGAAAATTAGTAGGTATAAATGAAAATGTTTTGCCTAAAGTTGCTGGATCCTGATTCCCATAGTCACTCAGAATAATGTTGCTGGAACCTATCCAACATTATACAAACTTTCAGGCTCATTGAAATGGAGACAAATAATATATTTTGAAAACTGCATGAAATCCATCCATAAATAACCAAATTAAGCCTTTGAAGATGGAGATAACTTTCTATAAGATTCAAATCAATTCCATGAATGATTCAATAAGGCTGACAGCATTTCAGACATCCAAAACCATCCAGACAGACTGGAAAGCACGTTAATCTTCTTGTAGAAAAATGTGACCCAAGAGAAATGAAACTGTATTAATTTGGTTTGTTGTTAGGAAAAAGTACTAGCCAAGTTTTACAACTAATTTTTCCATTTTCACTGTGAAAGAAAATGAAAGTAAGGAGACTATAAGTCAGTTCTGCTGGGTCAGTTATGACAGGTGTTTTAACACCGTTTTGTTTTCTTTCTTGTCTTTTTTTTTTTTTTTTTTTTTTTTTTTTTGACAGAGTCTTGCTCTGTCGCCCAGGCTGGAGTGCAGCAGTGTTGAGAGTTGACAATGTGCTAGCAGCCCTCACTCTCAGTGCCTCCTCGGCCTCAGCGTCCACTCTGGCGGCACTTGAGTAGCCCTTCAGCCTGCCACTGCACTGGGGGAGCCCCTCTCTGGACTGGCCGAGGCCAGAGCCGGCTCCCTCTGTTTGCGGGGAGGTGTAGGGGGAGAGGCACGGGCGGGAACCGGGGCTCTCTGCGGGCAAGTCCAGGCCAGCGCTAGTTCCCCTGGGGCTCGGGCGCAAGCTCCTCGGGCCCCACACATGAAGCGGCAGGCCGGGGCCACGGGCCCAGGGCAGTGAGGGGCTTAGCACCCGGGCCAGCAGCTGCAGAGGTGGTGCCGGGTCTCCCAGCAGTGCCGGCCCCGGGGTGCTGCACTCAAATTCTTAGCTGCCTCCCTGCAGGGCAGGGCTCGGGACCTGAAGCCCACCATGTCTGAGCTCCCGCCCTGTGGTGGGATCCCACGGGGCCCAGCCTCATGACAGGCACCGCCCCCTGCTCTGGGGCACCCCGTTGCATCGACAGCCTAAGGGCTGAGGAGTGCAGGCACGGCTAGGGACTGGCGGGCAGCCCCGCCTGCTGCCACTATGCAGGATCCACTAGGTGAAGCCAGCTGGGCTCCTGAGCTGGGTGGGGACTTGGAGAACTTTTCCATCTAGCCCTCTGTGTCTAGCACAAGGATTGTAAATGCACCAATCACCACTCTGTGTCTTGCTCAGGGTTTGTAAATACACCAGTCAGTACTCTGTGTCTAGCCCAAGGATTGTAAATACACCAATCAGTACTCTGTGTCTAGCTCAAGGTTTGTAAATACACCAACTGGTACTCTGTATCTCGCTAACTCTGTGTCTTGCTAACCTAGTGGGGACTTGGAGAACTTTTCTGTCTAGCACTCTGTGTCTAGCTCAAGGATGGTAAATGCACCAATCAGCACTCTGTCAAAATGGACCAGTCAGCTCTCTGTAAAATGGACCACTCAACAGGATGTGGGTGGGGCTAGATAAGGGAATAAAAGCAGGCTGCCAGAGGTAGCTAGCGGCAATCAGCTCCGGTCGCCTTCCACACTGTGGAGGGTTTGTTCTTTCGCTCTTTGCAATAAATCTTGCTGCTGCTCATTTTTTGGGTCCATGCCACTTTTAAGAGCTGTAACACTCACCGCAAAGGTCTGCAGCTTCACTCCTGAAGCCAGCAAGACCACGAACCCACCAAGAACGAACAACTCCAGACTTGCCGCCTTTAAGAGCTGTAACACTCACTGTGAATGTCTGTGGCTTCACTCCTGTCAATGAGACCACGAACCTACCAGAAGGAATAAGCCCCAGACACATCTGAACGTCTGAAGGAAAAAACTCCGGACTCACTGTCTTTAAGAACTGTTAACACTCACCGCTAGGGTCCGCGACTTCATTCTTGAAGTCAGTGAGACCAAGAACCCACCAGTTCCAGACACAGTGTGATCGCGGCTCACAGCCACCTCTGTCGCCCAGGCTGCAGTGCAGCACTGTGATCGCAGCTCACCACAGACTCCATCACCTGGGTTCAACTGATTCTCCTGCCTCAGCCTCCAAAGTAGCTGGTATTACAGGTCCATGTCATCACACCCTGTTAATTTGTGTATGTGTATTTTTAGTAGAGACAGGGTTTCACCATGTTGTCCAGGCTGGTCTAGAGAACTCTTGACCTCAAGTGATCCGCCTGCCTCAGCCTCCGAAAGTGCTGAGATTACAGGCGTGAGCCACCATGCTGGACTAACACAATTTTCCAAGAGCAAAATGCCAACAGAGGATGCTAGATGAGGCCGCACTCATAGGATTTTGTAATTAGAGAACTGGGACACCCACATGAGTTTTGACCAAGCTGAAAATTGTGAAGTATTGACCAAATTAGAAATAAATATGTGTATTCTTCAGTGGAAAACTACAGTCTTAGAAATCATGCTAATGAATGTTTGGAAGAGATACTGAGCACTTTCCCTGCCTTTTAAAATCCTCCCTACAGCTCATGGTCTGAAGCCCTAAACCTACATTTCCCACTCTCCTTTGATGTGGGATTTAAGTTTAATTCCGACAAAGGGATCAGTGATAAGAGATTTGAATGATAGAATTGAAGTGTTTTTTTTTGTTGTTGTTTGTTTTGTTTTTTTCTCTAGGAGCAAAACATGAGATGTTCTGCAGGATATAGATGTAAGGTTTGCAGCAGCATCTGGGTGAGCTTCTACAAATCACCTGCTATAGGCAACTGTAGGCTTCAGCTGAGAGCTTCAGGGATACCTTCCTTAATTCCCAAGCTTTTTGTTTTTCTGAAAGTCTGCAGTGGCATTCTGTGACCTTTATTCTTCCAGTCCTATTAACAGCTTTTTAAGTATCCAGTTCTCTCTGAGTATCCCTTCCTGCTAAAACAAGCAGAGTGGTGTCTGTTTTTCAGCAAAGGTGTGACAGATAGAAAGTTTAAATGTTAAGGTTACTTGATCGAATTCTTAGTGTCCACATATGGTGTACACACTGAAAATTTCATATAAGGCAAATATTTTCCATAACTTTGTTTCCTGTATTTAAGGTTGACAAGAAGCATGAGCAGTGGCATGGTTCTAGCTGTTCCATAACAAAATTTTGTTTACACAGTGTATTTAGAGGGTACAAGTGCAGGTTTCTTACATGAATGTATTGCATAGTGGTGAAGGTTAAGCTACACTGTACCCATCATCTGAATAGTAAACATTGTATCCAACCAGCAGTGTGTAAGCTTCCTTTTTCTCCACAACCTCACCAGCATCTGTTATATTTTGACTTTCTAATAATAGCCTTGCCTGCTTTTTACTGGGGTTATTTGCTTTTTTCTTGTTTAGATATTTGAGCTACTTATAGATTTTGGATATTAGCTCTTTGTTGGATGCATAGTTTGCAAATATTTTTCCCATTCTGTAGGTTGTCTGTTTACCCTGTTGATTGTTTATTTTGCTGTGCAGAAACTTTTTTGTTTAAGTCATTTTTGTCTATTTTTGTTTTGTAGTGCTTACTTTTGAGGACTTGGTCATGCATTCTTTTCCTAAGCCAATGTTCAGAAGAGTTTTTGCTAGGTTTTCTTCCAGAACTTTTACAGTTTCACGTCTTATATTTAGATCTTTAGTTCATCTTGAGTTCATTTTTGCATATGGTGAGAGGTATGGTTCCAGGTTTATTATTCTGCATATGGTTATCCAATTTTCCCAGCACCATTTATTGAATAGAGTGTCATTTCCCCACTGTATATTGTTGTTAAGTTTGTCAAAATCAGTTTGTTGTATGTGTGCAGCTTTATATCTGGGTTCTGTGTCTATTTTTATAACAGTACCATGCTGTTTTGGTTATCACATCCCTGAAGTATAATTTGAAGTAATTTGAAGTCAGGCATCTGATGGTTTTTTTTTTTGGTTTTTGTTTGTTTGTTTGTTTGTTTGTTTGTTTTGCTTTGGGTTGCTTTGGCTGTTCAGGCTCATTTTTGGTTCCATATGAATTTTAGGATTTTTTTCCTAATTTTTTTTTTTAATGTATTTATTATTATTATACTTTAAGTTGTAGGGTACATGTGCATAACGTGCAGGTTTGTTACATATGTATACTTGTGCCATGTTGGTGTGCTGCACCCATCAACTCGTCATTTACATCAG
>NW_012106897.1:1527565-1529686 GCF_000951045.1 Mandrillus leucophaeus
TTTTTTTTTTATTGTAACTCATTTCCCAAGTCATGCTTTTTTAGGTCCCTGAGTCCCCACTCAGACAGGAAAGCTTGTCTCTAGATGTTTCCAGTCTGGACTTTGTCTGAACTAATGTGCCTCTGCTGATTGCTGCATGCCTATAATGGTTGCCTAAGAGAGTGTCCATGTGTGTAGATTTTTGAAAATGCTGGTGGGAGAACTCTTACTATGGAATTGCTTTAGATAGTCTTCCACCTTGCCTTTAGTAAAAGTAAAATTTAAACTTAGAACAGTCATGAGTCATTTAATGATAGGGAAATGTTCTGATAAATGTCATCAGGCAATTTTGTAGTAGTGTGAACATCATAGACTGTACTCACAGAAAACTAGATACCACAGCCTACTACACACCCAGGCTATGTGGTACAGACTGTTGCTCCTAGGCTGCAAACCTGTATAGCCTGTCACTGTGCTGAATATTGTGGGCAATTATAACACAATGGTATGTGTGTATCTAGACATAAACAAGGTACAGTAAAAATACAATATGAAATGTAAAATGTATACACTTATATAGGGCACTTACTGTGAATGGAGCTTGCAGGATTAGAAGTTGCTCTGGGTGAGTCAGTGAGTGAGTGGTGAGTCAATGTAAAGGCCTAGGATATTACTGTACACTACTGTAGACTTTGTAAACATTGTACACGTTGGCTACACTAAATGTATATAAAATATTTTCTCTTCAATAATAAATTCACCTTACTGTAATGTTTTTACTTTATAAACTTTAAAGTTTTTAACTTTGACTATTTTGTAATAACATTTAGCTTAAAGATACAAGCACATTGTATACTTATACAAAAATATTTTCTTTATATTCTTATTCCCTGAGGCTTTTTTCTATTTTTTTAAATTTTTTTAACTTTAAAAAAACTTTTTTTTTGGTAGAAACTAAGACATAAACACATTAGTCTAGGCCTACACAGGGTCAGGGTCATCAGTATCACTGTCTTCTAGCTCCACATCATGCCCCACTGGAAGGTCTTCATGGGCAGTAATATGCATGGAGCTGTCACCTCCTATGAGAACAATGTCTTCTTCTGGAATACCTCCTGAAGGATCTGAAGCTGTCTGACAGTTAATTTTTTATTTTGTAACTAAACTTTTTATTTTGTAACTAGAAGGGGTACACTCTAAAAGAACAATAAAAGTGTAGTAAGTATATCAACCAGTAACATAGTCATTTATTATCATTATCAACGACCGCTATTCTTTATTATCCATGGGAGAATTGGTTCTAGAACCTCCCTAAGATAACAAAATCCATGATTGGTCAAGTCCCTGATGTGAAATGTCATAGTATTTGCCCATCGTCTATGCACATCCTACCATACACTTTAATTCATTTCTAGATTACTTATAACCCCTAGTATGATGCAAATACAGTAATATGGAACTGCCTCCCCACCCAAATCTAATGTTGTAATCCCCATTGTTGGAGGTGGCATCTGGTGGGAGGTGACTGGATTATGGGAGTGGATTTCTCATTAACGGTTTAGTACTGTGTTGTTGGTACTGTCATGATAGTGAGTGAGTTTTCATGAGATCTGGTCATTGAAAAGTGTTTGATGCTTCCCCTCTCTCTCTCTCTCACTCCTGCTTTCACCAGGTGATATGCCTGCTTCCACTTCGCCTTCAGCCATGATTGCAAGTTTCCTGATGCTTCCCTAGAAGCCAGGCAGATGCTAGCAGTATGTTTCCTGTACAACCTGCGAAACTGTGAGCCAATTTAACTCCTCTTCTTTACAAATTACTTAGTCTCAAGTGTTTATAGCAATGCAAGAATGGACTAATACAGACAGTAATATCTAGTACTAGGTAAGTAGTTTGTTATAACTGTATTGTTTAAGGAAGAATGACAAGAAACCAATCTATACATGTTCAGTACAGATCCAATTTTTAAAAAATATTTTTGATCCACCATTGGTTGAATCTGTGAATGCAGAATCCACAGATATGGAGGGCCTACTCCGTATGTATTGCATATGATACCCTTTTATACAGCTGGTAGTGCGATAGGTTTAACATCATCATCATGACAAACAGGTGAGTAATGTGTTGTGCTATGACATTATCATG
>NW_012106897.1:1529786-1552449 GCF_000951045.1 Mandrillus leucophaeus
ACCATCGAGGCTAGGAAGAAACTGCATCAACTAACGAGCAAAATAACCAGTTAATATCATAATGGCAGGATCAAGTTCACACATAACAATCTTAACCTTAAATGTAAATGGACTAAATGCTCCAATTTTTTCCTAATTATGTAGAAAAATGACATTGGTAATTTGATAAGGGTTGTATTAAATCTCTAAGTTGCTTTTGGACAGTTATGGTCATGTCAACAACGTTGACTTTTCCAGCGCATGGGCATGGGATGTTTGTGTCATCTCTAATTTCTTTCATCAGTATTTTATAGTTCTCCTTATAGAGATCTTTTATCTCTCTGGTTAAATATATTCCTATGTTTTTATTTTTTGGTAGCTGTTGTAAACAGGATTGCCTTCTTGATTTGATCCTTAGCTAGATTGTTATTGGTGTATAGAAATACTACTGATTTCTGTATATTAATTTTGGATCCTGAAACTTTACTGAATCAGTATATCAAATCTAAGAGTTTTTTGATGGAGTCTTTAGGTTTTTGTAGATGTGAGATCATGTCATCAGCAAACAGGGATAATTTGACTTTTTGACTTTTTCTTTTCCAATTTGGGTGTCTTTTTTTCTCTCTTGTCTAATTGTTCTGGCAAGAACTTCCAGTACCATGCTGAATAAAAGGGGTGAAAGTGAGCATCCTTATCTTATTTCAGTTCTTACAGGGGGTGCTTTCAACTTTTCTCCATTAAGTATAAAATTGGTTGAATAACAATATTTTAGTAGGAGTATTGGAAACGTATATTCCTCATGAAGACAAAATATTGTGATAACATTATCTGGAATAGTTTTCTACATTGATTATTTCAGGTAATTATCTGGTGTAATTATCTAGGTTATCTAGATTTTCTGGGAGTGGGGGTGTACAAGGAGAGAAAACCTAGGACTTACAGTTCTTTCTTTTAGCTCCAGGCAAGATTGTTTCAGAGAAAGTTCTCATAGCAGCAGTCCAGAGACCAGAAAAAGACCCAATGAGAAAAAATGTCATGCCATAAAGTGTTATGAATGGCCAGATTTTTCTTCTGAATCAGTAAACAATAGAGAACAGAGAGAATTTTTTTATTTAGAAAAGGAAAAATTTTAATCAGTGCTTTGATTGACCCTTTATCAAATACTTCACTAAGAGGACTAACTTTAAAAGAAATGTTTAGGACTTCTAACTCTGACAACCAAACTTAGTTGCAGGGAAACCATTTAGGGGAAAAAAAAAATGACATATATTGCAGGTCACACATTTTATTCAAAATTTTAGTAGCTTTATTGAGCCTCCCAGGGGAAAAGATACATCCTTAAATCTTAAGATTGTCTCCGTTATTGAATGAAATACTGGCAGTGAGAAAACAGGTGCCACTTTGCAGTCATTAAAATATTAATAACTGAAGTTATTTGAGAGTAGGAGCACAAAGGCTGCTCTTTTGATCTTTTGTCTATAAATTATGTGATGGGCTGAACTGCAGAATTTCCATGGATACATGTTAGCACGCATTTATCATTACACATATCTGACATTTAAGATAAGACTACAAAACATCATTTGGGAACATAAAGCCAATAAAACAAACAATCTGAGCATTAATGAATTCAGAAGCTTGCCGTGTTCCTGAATGGAAAAACAATATTTTTTACTGGCTAATTCATGTCATGTTAATATCTACATTTTCTATAATATGAATTTAAATGAGACATTTGTTTTTCTTTAACCTTTCAAACCTTATTCTGTACTTTATGTGGAAAAATAAGGACAACATAGCCAAAACATTTTGAAAAAGATGTGATGATTACCAATTCGGTGCTACCAAAGACTGAAAAGTATTGTAAGGGGCAGAGTGGCATAACAAGCACGGCTTAAGTAAATCATGCTGCATTCATGAAAGAGAATACGCCACAGCCACAAGAAAATTAGGTGCACAAACTGACCAGAAAAATGCTGGTGATACATTGTTAATGTGGGAAAAAAATCCTAGTAGACCAAAGTGTTTCACATGGTTATATTTGTGTAAAAACTGCACATGCATCTATAGACATATATGCAAATGCCTTCATTAGTGTAGAAAAACTTGGCAACACACCAAACTTCTAATGTGGTCATATTTAAAACATAGTGGGAGCCAATGTAGACATGTTCTTCCTAGTTCGTGTATGTGGGGTATGTGTGTTGAAGCGCACATGTGTGATATTTAAGGTGATGACTTTATGGGTAGTTTCCATTTTTTTTGGTATTTTCAGTATTATTCAAATTAAAATACAAAGAAATCTGTCATATACTACTTTCTATTAGTGCACACACTTATAACTATACATTTATGCAAGAAAGAAACTTTGATATTTATAAACATGACTACTGTCTTTTAAGAAGCGCTCCCTTTTATAAAAATGGGCTTTGTTGTGCTGAGAAATTTTGGTTTTGTGAGGACAATTTGGGATCAGGAGTCAGGAAAACCTGAATCATGATTCAGGTTTGCATGATTGCTATGATTCGGATGTGGCTTGTCCCTGACAAAACTCATGTTGACATTTAATTGCCAATGTAAAAGTGTTGAGAAGTGGTGGGACCGTTAAGAGGTATTGTGGGTCCTGAAGGATCCACCCTGCAAAAGGCAATTAATGCAGTCTCACTCTTGGTGGAACTGGATTAATCAGGAGACAGGTCTTTATAAAACAAGGCCTCCTCTCTTATTTGGTCTCTTCACATGAGCTCACTTCCTCTTTTCTGCTTTCTGCTTTCAGGGTGACATTACTGTGACAGGCTGACATTGCTGTGGGCAGGAACTGGAGGGAGAACAATCTAAGAGACCTGATTCTCATCAGAAAGAGGATCTGCTATAATCCTCATCTTGAGAATGTATAATCTCTAATCCTCATCTTAGACTCACCTCTACCTGATGACTTACCGGTAAGCAATAACATGTAACTGAAATAGAGGTCTTGGAGCAGCCAAGCGTTTGCCATGGTGGGTTTGTTAAAATCAATATCACATTTATTTAGATAAGAATACCAAGTCATACAGAATGTTCTCCCTGGCAAACCGGGTTGAGATAGGGAAGGAAGCTGTTTAATAAAATTTCTAATTTCTCTCTCTCACTCACTTTGATTTCTAATCCACTACATGTAAAAAAAGAAGTCTTTTTCTTTTCTAGTCACTGAGGTCAAGGTGCACTGGACTTTATTGAACAAAATGGATAGCTAATGAACATTGATAGGTTGTCCAGAAATTGTCAGTCCTGATCTCCTCACTACAACAAAGACCTTGCTTATAAGGCTCCTTTATATATGAGCTGTGTAAAACACCTGCTATAGTACTTGGAAGAGAGCATGCTCAATAGACGACAATTGTTAAGTAGTAGTAGTAATAGCCTGAGATTATTCCAATTAGTTTGAAGTGAATAATCAATACAAATGAATGAAGTACCTGCCCGTCGTAATTGCATGGGCGGACTTTCACCTGCTTGTAAGGATATGTTGCATCAGATACTTGTTGGTCTACACCAATATCGACAAGGTGAATGTACCCACTTTGATTGCTTTAGAATGACAGGACGCCCACTTCTTCCCTCCTGAGCCTGAGGATAAGCAGTCCCTGAGGCACATTACTAAATGCAAGTTTTGTTAGAAGGAGGAAGGGAGGAATGGCTACTAGACAAGCAACCAACAGTGTCTCTTACTATCCTCAGCTTTCCCACTTTTTTGTCTGCCACTTCCTAGCAAATCCCATAACCATATGGTTCTGAATTTAGTAGATATGTGATGAAGTGAGCATTAAGAATTTCCATATGGAAGTCTTTTCTGTATATCTCATGCAATTTTATGCTTTCAGACTTTCAGACATGCTGCTACCTTTGCTTGTCATTCCTTTATGTTTCTCATCTTATTCAGTCTTCAGATTTAGTCAAAGTATCCTTTCATTCATTTATTCAATCTAAATCTGACAAATATCTATTGTCTGTTATATGTTAGGCACAGAAAAATTATAGGCACAGCCTCTGATGGAGAAGATAGAGACATAAATCAACAATTAAAGCACAGCACAGAAAATGCTAATATGGAGGTAGGCATCTTAGCCCCTAGTCACCAAATCCACCTGAGATAGGAGGATAAACTTGTTGGAGGAGGAAGGCTTAAATGGTATCTGGAAGGATGAGAAGGAGTCACTAAGGCAGGCAGGAATAATAGTCCTGCCTATGTTCAATGTACAGGATTCTGAGAGAGTATGTGTGGTGGTGAATTTTATGTGTCAATGTGACTGGGCTAAAGGATGCCCAGATAGCTGGAAAAAATGTTATTTCTGGGTATGTTTGTGAGGGTGTTTCTGGAAGTGATTAGCATTGGAATCAGTAGATTGAGTAAAGAAGATCTGCCCTCACCAGTGAGGGTGAACATTATCCAATCTCTTCTGGGCTCAAATGGAGCGTAAAAGTCGAAGAAGGGCAAACCCTTTCTTTGAGCTGGGACATGGATCTCCTGACCTTGAGCGTCAGTGCTTCGGCTTCTAGGGCCTTTCCCATGCAGACTGGGAATTATGCCTTTGGCTTCTCAGGCTTTAGACTGGCTTCTCAGGCTTTAGACTCAGACTGAATTACACCGTCCCCTTTCCTGGTTTTGTAGATTGCAGACAATATATCGTAGGAGTTCCCTGTCTGCAAAATCATGCTTCTTTTTTTTTTTATTGTAACTCATTTCCCAAGTCATGCTTTTTTAGGTCCCTGAGTCCCCACTCAGACAGGAAAGCTTGTCTCTAGATGTTTCCAGTCTGGACTTTGTCTGAACTAATGTGCCTCTGCTGATTGCTGCATGCCTATAATGGTTGCCTAAGAGAGTGTCCATGTGTGTAGATTTTTGAAAATGCTGGTGGGAGAACTCTTACTATGGAATTGCTTTAGATAGTCTTCCACCTTGCCTTTAGTAAAAGTAAAATTTAAACTTAGAACAGTCATGAGTCATTTAATGATAGGGAAATGTTCTGATAAATGTCATCAGGCAATTTTGTAGTAGTGTGAACATCATAGACTGTACTCACAGAAAACTAGATACCACAGCCTACTACACACCCAGGCTATGTGGTACAGACTGTTGCTCCTAGGCTGCAAACCTGTATAGCCTGTCACTGTGCTGAATATTGTGGGCAATTATAACACAATGGTATGTGTGTATCTAGACATAAACAAGGTACAGTAAAAATACAATATGAAATGTAAAATGTATACACTTATATAGGGCACTTACTGTGAATGGAGCTTGCAGGATTAGAAGTTGCTCTGGGTGAGTCAGTGAGTGAGTGGTGAGTCAATGTAAAGGCCTAGGATATTACTGTACACTACTGTAGACTTTGTAAACATTGTACACGTTGGCTACACTAAATGTATATAAAATATTTTCTCTTCAATAATAAATTCACCTTACTGTAATGTTTTTACTTTATAAACTTTAAAGTTTTTAACTTTGACTATTTTGTAATAACATTTAGCTTAAAGATACAAGCACATTGTATACTTATACAAAAATATTTTCTTTATATTCTTATTCCCTGAGGCTTTTTTCTATTTTTTTAAATTTTTTTAACTTTAAAAAAACTTTTTTTTTGGTAGAAACTAAGACATAAACACATTAGTCTAGGCCTACACAGGGTCAGGGTCATCAGTATCACTGTCTTCTAGCTCCACATCATGCCCCACTGGAAGGTCTTCATGGGCAGTAATATGCATGGAGCTGTCACCTCCTATGAGAACAATGTCTTCTTCTGGAATACCTCCTGAAGGATCTGAAGCTGTCTGACAGTTAATTTTTTATTTTGTAACTAAACTTTTTATTTTGTAACTAGAAGGGGTACACTCTAAAAGAACAATAAAAGTGTAGTAAGTATATCAACCAGTAACATAGTCATTTATTATCATTATCAACGACCGCTATTCTTTATTATCCATGGGAGAATTGGTTCTAGAACCTCCCTAAGATAACAAAATCCATGATTGGTCAAGTCCCTGATGTGAAATGTCATAGTATTTGCCCATCGTCTATGCACATCCTACCATACACTTTAATTCATTTCTAGATTACTTATAACCCCTAGTATGATGCAAATACAGTAATATGGAACTGTCTCCCCACCCAAATCTAATGTTGTAATCCCCATTGTTGGAGGTGGCATCTGGTGGGAGGTGACTGGATTATGGGAGTGGATTTCTCATTAACGGTTTAGTACTGTCTTGTTGGTACTGTCATGATAGTGAGTGAGTTTTCATGAGATCTGGTCATTGAAAAGTGTTTGATGCTTCCCCTCTCTCTCTCTCACTCCTGCTTTCACCAGGTGATATGCCTGCTTCCACTTCGCCTTCAGCCATGATTGCAAGTTTCCTGATGCTTCCCTAGAAGCCAGGCAGATGCTAGCATTATGTTTCCTGTACAACCTGCGAAACTGTGAGCCAATTTAACTCCTCTTCTTTACAAATTACTTAGTCTCAAGTGTTTATAGCAATGCAAGAATGGACTAATACAGACAGTAATATCTAGTACTAGGTAAGTAGTTTGTTATAACTGTATTGTTTAAGGAAGAATGACAAGAAACCAATCTATACATGTTCAGTACAGATCCAATTTTTAAAAAATATTTTTGATCCACCATTGGTTGAATCTGTGAATGCAGAATCCACAGATATGGAGGGCCTACTCCGTATGTATTGCATATGATACCCTTTTATACAGCTGGTAGTGCGATAGGTTTAACATCATCATCATGACAAACAGGTGAGTAATGTGTTGTGCTATGACATTATCATGGCTACAAAGTCACTAGGCAATAGGAATTTTTCATCTCCATTATAATCTAATGGGCCCACTGTCATATATGTGTTAGTCATTGACCTAAATCTTATTATGTGGCACGTGACTGGATTCAATTATAATAGCTTTTTGGACATCTTTTTTTCTGACTTTGGGATTAGTATTTTACTTCTTCCTCTTACATTGTATACTTTAAAAATATTTTAATAGTTTTTTCATCTATGTCTTCTATTGTGAGATGTGTGTTTTATAATATTTGGAAGTATGTTGGGTCTTCAATTAGAAATAATAAATATTAAATGGTATAAAATTAGTTTAAGGTTTAAATTGACAAAAGCCATTTAAAAGAGATTTTAAAAATTTATATGAATGCCCTAATGGAACTCCAGTTACATGTCATTACCTTACATATCAAGCAGAAATAAATCACTATTAATTATTGAAATTTTAATGATTTTAATGGTGAATATAAAAATGAGAGGAGACACAGTAATTTGTATGAATTATTTGATCACCCATCCTTGAAAAAGAGACAACAATTATATTTTCAAATGTGAGTCAGAAGCAAAGCAGAGAATATTTTATTTATGCTTATTTAACAAGTTAATTGTAATCTAATGTGTAAAGTATTAAATGAAAATTAAATGACTAAATCTCTTCATGAGAGATGAGTGATATAATTGCACTGTTTCCATGAATATGACTTTTTAAATTATTTATACTTTAAGTTCTAGGGTACATGTGTACACCGCGCAGCTTTGTTACATATGTATACATGTGCCATGCTGGTGTGCTGCACCCATTAACTCGTTACTTACATTAGGTATATCTCCTAATGCTATCCCTCCCCTCCCTCTCCCGCCACCCCATGACAGGCCCCAGTGTGTGATGTTCCCCTTCCTGTGTTCAAGTGTTCTCATTGTTCAGTTCCCACCTGTGAGTGAGAACATGTGGTGCTCGGTTTTTTGCCCTTGTGATAGTTTGCTGAGAATGATGGTTTCCAGCTGCATCCGTGTCCTTGCAAAGGACATGAAGTCATCCTTTTTTATGGCTGCATAGTATTCCATGGTGTATATGTGCCACATTTTCTTAATACAGTCTATCATTGATGGACATTTGGGTTGGTTCCAAATCTTTGTTATTGGGAAGAGTGTTGCAATAAATTACGTGTGCATGTGTCTTTGTAGCAGCATGGTTTGTAATCCTTTGGGTATATACCCAGTAATGAGATGGCTGGGTTAAATGGTATTTCTAGTTCTAGATCCTTGAGGAATTGCCACACTGTCTTCCACAATGCTTGAACTGGTTTACAGTCCCACCAACAGTGTAAAAGTGTTCCTGTTTCTCCACATCCTCTCCAGCACCTGTTGTTTCCTGACTTTAATGATTACCATTCTAACTGGTGTGGGATGGTATCTCATTGTGGTTTTGATTTGCATTTCTCTGATGGCCAGTGATGATGAGCATTTTTTCATGTGTCTGTTGGCTGTATGCATGTCTTCTTTTGAGAAATGTCTGTTCATATCCTTTGCCCACTTTTTGAAGGTGTTGTTTGCTTTTTTCTTGTAAATTTATTTGAGTTCTTTGTAGGTTCTGGATATTAGCCCTTTGTTTTTATGGTTTTTGGTCTAACATTTAAGTCTTTAATCCATCTTGAATTAATTTTTGTATAAGGTGTAAGGAAAGGATCCAGTTTCAGCTTTCTACGTATGGCTATCCAGTTTTCCCAGCACCATTTATTAAATAGGGAATCCTTTCCCCGTTTCTTGTTTTTTTCAGGTTTGTCAAAGATCAGATGGTTATAGATGTGTGGTATTATTTCTTTTTATGAACAGACAAATAGGAAGATAGACTGTTATTGCATGTGAAAGTCATTAAACAGAATCAATTATCAATGAGCATAAGCTTATTATTTTCAATTTTTCGGTGATGATTAGATTTTTTAAATTGCTTTTAAAAATTCACCCAGCATGACATATTTCATTTTCTAGTGTTTCTGTGTATATTCTATATTTTGCTAGTACTTGGTCACCCCTGTTGCATGATAATGCATAACGTTGAACCAATTTACTAAAATCTATGTAATTGAACTCTAATTCATCAATGGCAATATAAAATTTGCCTTAAATCAAAGTCTACCCTTTGTATATCTGTAGGTTTCGGTTTTATTTTTTTGTGACAAGAGCGAACCGTGATGTAAGCAAATGTCCTACTCTTCAAAGTTGTGACCTTGTAATTTAGTCATTTATAGACTCTTATCTGAACCAGTAGCTTTATGAGGAAACATCCCAAGAATTAGGATGAGAGATATTGTTTCAGCTGCCTTTGGGCTGACTTCAGATGACCATTATCTTATTATGAAACTAAACTTTGTAAAAAGATGTGACAAAATATTCATGTATCAGAACTGTCACCGGATTTGAAAACTTCAGTAAAATAATTTGATTGGATAATGTTGGAGCCAAGAGTGACTTCTAATAGCAAAAAGAAACAAAAAACTAAAAACTCCAAAAACTCTTCAGGCAAATTATGCTGTAGAATAGTGGAAACCCATTAGAATATTTTGTCAGTTATGTGTTAGCTGCTCACCATCTTCATGCATCTCCTTGGATAAGCCAATCAAGCCTTCTAAATGTCTTTGCTCATTTGCAATATAAAAAAGTGGACTATTATTAATATCTCTTGGGCCCAAACTTTCTATGATTCAATAAAGCAAGACAAGAATAAGCAAAGTGCCAAGTTTTATTCCAGCTAATATAGCCTTAAGCCATTCACATGTACACATTCACATTTTATGTCACATAGATAAAAAATAGGAGGAAAACTTTAGGACCATTTCAAATTAAGGTTTGTAAAGAAGCCCAATAGTAAAGTAAGTATAAGAACACTTCTATATGAAAAATCGGAATAAGTAAAAGCATAAACATAATACATAGACAATTCAATTTTAATGCTGTTTCCACACAAGAAAGGCCTTATTCATCCCAGGCCTAAGAACCTAAATTATTTCTCCAAACTAAGACAGGGTGTGTCCGGCTTTTCATGGAGGAATCACATCTCAATGCAAATAGAAAGGCTTTCCCATATGATCCACAGCAAAGTAAGAGAGAGGCTGGTAGGTATATTCATATTTCTTGAACTTTAATTCAGTTCCTTTTACTCTCAATTTTCTTTAAAAAAAAAGTATTCTTAAATCATTTTAAATATTGAAAGATAAGAGAGGCAAAAGATCTTTCAAAAGGATCTAATGGCTAATTGTTTGGAACTATCAAGTTGCTATGTGATAGTCCTGATAAATGAAGTAAAGATAGATTTTGGCTGCTCCTCAGTTTCTGAAAGGCAAAAACAACTACAGTTTAATTTATCATTGCCTTTAATATATATCTTAGATTTTTAAAATTTCAATTTAGTTCCTCCCTTTGCACAAAAATCTAATTTTACTTCCTCAGTGAAACGGTTTAAGCAATTTGAGTGTTTTCTGCTACAATGTGCATCAGAAATGTTTACGATGTAAACATCAAAAACATGTTGGAAATAAAATAATCTCGTAACTTAAACTCAGAGTATCTTTTTAGTGCTAGTACAGACCAAGTTAAAATTGCTAATTGAAGTTTAATAGATTATAGCCTAAGGACATTGTCATAAGAGACTTTTGCTTTTTTCTTCTGATGTCAACACACTGTGTCAAAAATGCTTCCAAGAATAAAATGTTTTCAGTCTTTTTAGTTTATTAGCAAACATTTGTTACAATTTTAATCCTCTCTTATGGAGAGCAAGTACTAATTAAAATGCAATGAGTAACCAACCATTGCACAGCTGGTTGCCATCTCAGAGAGTTAGTCAAGCAGCCATTTCATTTACAATATGACATGAATGGTCAAAAGTCAGATTGTTGACAATCATATCATATGCTGTGGGCTTAGATTTTGCTTGTCATTTCTAAGACTCTCCTGGGAAGTTTTACATGAAATAGTTTCTGCTTAAAGTTAGAAGGAAAATTTTGTTCTTTGTGTTCAAGGAAAAGGAGTAATTTATTTGTGGGAAGTTATAACAGTAATTGTTTAGGTTATTTTAAATACCTACATATGTATACACACCATATAGGTCTGTGTGTGTGTGTGTGCAAGCAATTATATTATATGTAACTACTATACTATACAATTTATTTTCTCCCTTGCTCACACATTCTATTTAGCACTGTTTATCTCTATTGGTAAAAATTCCAGATTGCCAGAAAGATGACATTTGAGATAAAGTATGTGAAAATGTTTGGTAAAATGCTTAATGCAGCTAAGTTTTCACATATTTGTGGAAAAATTTTTGAAGGTTTTATATCTCCTTTGGTCTTTTTCTTTTTCTAAAATTATGACATGACTTGCTATTAGTGGAAAATACTTGCGTTATCTCACATATACCATTACACAGCAATGTGCCATTGTCAAATTGCAAAATCTTGAAACCTACAGCAACAGCCTTCCAAATTATATCCTTGATTTTAGGGACCATGATAAATAAAAGTGAAAAAGCAGGCAGGCTCACCTTGAGAACAGGGGAACTATATCAGAAATAGAAAAACAAGGAGATAGTAATTCAGAGACATGGGCAAAGGAAAATAATGGATTTTAAGAGAGATCCACAATGAACCTACGTCATTATGGTTCCCTCAATGAGAATGGCTTTCAGAACTGCCTTCTGAATGTTTCTTATTTTTTTTAAATTTAGTTTTTATTTTTATTTTTTAATTATACTTTAATTTCTGTGGTACATGTGCAGAGTGTGCAGGTTTGTTACATAGGTATACACGTGTTGTGGTGGTTTGCTGCACCCATCAACCCATCATCTACATTAGATATTTCTCCTAATACTATGCCTCCCCTAGCCCTCCAGCCCCTGACAGGCCCCACTGTGTGATGTTCCCCTATCTGTGCCCATGTGTTCTCATTGTTCCACTCCCACTTATGAGTGAGAACATGCGGTGTTCTTGTGTTAGTTTGCTGAGAATGATGGTTACCAACTTCATCCATGTCCCTGCAAAGGACATGAACTCATCCATTTTTATGGCTGCAAAGTTTTCCATGGTGTGTATGTGCCACATTTTCTTATCCAGTCTATCACTGATGGGCATTTGGGTTGGTTCCAAGTCTTTGCTATTGTGAACAGTGCTGCAGTAAACATGCATGTGCATGTGTCTTTATAGTAGAATGGTTTATAATCCTTTGGGTATATACTCAGTAATGGGATTGCTGGGTCAAATGGTATTTCTAGTTCTAGATCCTTGAGGAATCGCTGCACTGTCTTCCACAGTGGCTGAACTAATTTACATTCCCACCAACAGTGTAAAAGCGTTCCTATTTCTCCATATCCTCACTTTTTAAAGTCTAACTTAAGAATCCTTTCTTTGCTGAAGCTGAGATTACTGCAAAAATATGATTTATCCCAGTAGTTAATCCTGATGCCAAGCTGTCCATTGACAAGAATATTAAAGTCCACAATTACTTCATTTCAGGGAAATCATAAAATACATATCAGGCTGGAATAATTTCTTCCTGGACAATGTTGACAGTTATTGAAAATTCAATTAAGGTACATTTCTTATTAAAGCTGAGAAAAGCATTATGAAAATTTGTTCTTTACTGCTCTAGAAATATGTTGACTGTTCTAATTTGGTTTAACTTGAAACTTGTTCTGATGAGATTCTGCAAAATGGGCCATTGCTTTCAAGGAAGAAAACCCTCATTAAAGTCAAAGCAAGGAAAAAGTCAACATAAGTTGTCACTTGCAATACTCGGCTAAATATAAGAAGGTAAATGTCCTAACTGTGAGTCTCTGGAGTAGCAAAGGAAAGGAGATTGCCTGATGACCATTTATGAAGATGATTAAGGATACTGGTAACACAATTTAAGAACATAACTGTCATTCGCATAGGATGATATAGCTTAATAAACATATTTAAAATAGAAGAGATTAGGTAGCTTTATGAAATTCCATTTGGTACTGATTAAATTTCGATTACATGAGTTAGAAAATACTCATTTTCTTTTCTACAACTCAAAGGTTATTGTTTAAATTTTTCCAAAAGTTCCAAATAAGTAAACATAGAATAAGCCTCATTAGTCTCCTGTTCGGAAAACTGTCCTGGCATTTCCTGATATTGCCATTGCCATTGGACCTATAATTAGGATTTCTATTCTGGGCAGCTTCCCAAATACCACTCTAAAATAAGGCCAGTTTGTGGGCATTCTGAACAAATGCCAGCCACTAAAAACCAGTGGTAGATAAGGGGCTGCCTTGGCTAATTGGATTATATACACAATTGCTGACAAGTTTTCTCTTTTTCTTGGTTCCAAACTTATTGATGAGAGTATTGATTATTTTACAACAATGTTGAGTCAGAGAACTAAAAGTGGCCTTGGAAGGATATTCATGACTCACTTCTTTTCATCTTCAAATCTTCAGGCAGGTTGGCAGGCAGGTCAAAAGAGAAATGAAGGAAAAAAATAAAAGAAGCAAAGAAAGGAGAACGGGAAGGAGGAAAAGAAAGAGAGAAAGATCTCTGACCACAACACCTAATAATGAGTCATTTGGTTCTCAATGGAACTAAAACTGGATTTTAGAGTTTTTAAGTCATAACTGAAGGATGAGAGGAAGAGAATAAATCACTAAAATAAACAATGTAGGAAGAAAATACTTTTTTCAGATTTGTTATAATAAGCAAACATTATGTAACAGCTTCTTGCAGGTGTATTTTACGAAACAGAGGAGACTAAACTAAAATCCCCAGCAAATATAAGATTGTGGAGAAGAAAACAATTGAAAACAACATTCTTTATTGGGCTGTTATGTTTTACTGCATGTATTACCAGATTTCTACAGACAGAATAAAGCTGGCTTTATATTAGAGCCATAAGCCCTTCAACTTTTGATGGTTTCTAGCAGTATATTTCATGAAATGCACTCTTAGACATTTATACAAGTTTGGCATTTATTTCTATCCTTAAAATATAAGTCAAGATTGTCATTTAGGTCTTATAATACAAGAAAAGCTGTCAACTGCTTTATAAGACAACGTGTAAAAGGGGAAAACTGCATTGCCCAATGGGCTGTATATTTAATCATATTTGTTGCTTTTATTAAATAAAAATGTAATATACATTTACATGTATAAATTTATGTAAACATATACATGTAGTTTATTTTAAAAATATTTTATAATTAGTAAGAATGTATGAAATTTGCTAAAAATAATTATAAAATATTTGGCCCTCATTCTTTCCCATATTAACTTCATCTTCTTTTTACTAAGTCTCCTTCAATCTGGACCATCTTAGGCTATTCTTCTTTGCAGTCAATGGAGATCTGTTATCTTCTCAAATACAATACTTCTCTGACTTTTGTTCTTTAGGTATCCATTCTCCACCTGTGTATTTGTTCCATCCCATCCATAGGATCTTCTTGTACAACTTACCAATTTGCTCTAATAATTCATATCTTTTTTGAAAGACAGAAACCAAAACTTTATTTGCTCACATCTCATTCTAGCCCTACTCACATTTTCCCTTCCTCTGTGTTGGCAAAATTCTCATCACTGGCTATACTGCTATAGTGTTTCTACTTTCTTACCTGCCTCTCCCTCTTTAACTCACACCAGTTGGGATTTGCCCCTTACTTTTCCCGAGAAACACCTTTTGCTAAAATCTCAGAAGTCTAGCCAAAAGCGATGGGTCTTTCAGTTGTTAGCCTAACAAGTTTATTCTTTTTTTTTTTTTTTTTTTTGCGTGGTCAAGACACCACACTTTGTAGTCAAGTGTTGTTTTCTAGCCTCTGAACTGCTGTCCTCCCCAGTTCTACAACAGTTGCTTCCTACTCTAAGCTATTTCTAAATGTTGGAATTCTATAGTCTAGTTTCAGACTGTCCTCAGTTTTCATTCTAACCTTTCTCACTAGATGATGGCATCTATTTGCCTGATATTTAATACCATTTAGAAGGCAATGGCTCTCAAATTCATACTCCCAACTGTGACCACTCTCACAATAGCTAGACTCTTTTTATAGTCAACTTCTCATTGACATCTGATGGATATCAAAAAGGCAGCTTAAGTTCTTTAACATATCCAAAACTAACTCTCAATCTTTGAGCCAAACCTAACCTTACTCTATCTGGTCTTTCTGTTTTAAGTATTCATTAAACTTGAGTCAGAGTAACTTGAGTTACTTGAGTCAGAGAAGTGGAAGGGATCTTTGAGATCTCCCTTTGCCTGTCTTTACTTGCCACATTAAATTTAAAAATGAGTCCTGCCACTGCTTTCTCAAAAATATATCTGGAATCTACATATGTTGTTCCACTACAACTGTTACCACTTGAATCTAAGTTAAATTCTCATCTTGACTTCCCTGTTCCCTCTTTTTTTTCCCCACCCATTCCTCTTACAACAATCAAGTTACCATGCCCCATGCTTATTTCATGTAGAGTCATGCATTGCTTGTCACTGGGGATACCTTCTGAGAAATGCATCATTATGTGATTTTTATCCTCTTGTGTATCTTACAGAATGTACTTACACAAACCTAGATGGTATAGTCCTACTACACACCTAAGTTATATGGTATAGCCTATTGCTCCTAGACTGCAAACTTGTACAGCACATTACTATACTGAATACTGTGGGCAATTGTAACACACTGGTAAGAATTTGTGTATCTAAACATAGAAAAGGTAATCCATTGCACTGTGACATTATGATGGCTATAACATCACTAGGCAATAGAAATTTTTCAGCTTTATTATAATCTTATGGGACCACTGTCCTATATGCGATCCATTGTTGACTGAAATGTTGTTATGCATCTCATTACCATATTTTATACCCTCTTTTATTACTCATTGTATTTAGAATAAAATCCCAATTTGTAAACATGACCTAAAAATATCCTATATTATCATACCCTTGCCTTCCTCTCTAACACTGTCTCATCACAGTTGATCATTACATCTCAGTGACGTTTCATTTAATTACTCTAATGTGTCAAGCTCTTCCTTGCATTAACGTCTTCATCACTTCCTTTCCTCTACCTGAAATATCCTTCCTTCCACATGATCTTGGCAAATGACCACTCATTCTTCAGGCATTAGCTGAAAGTCACTTTTTGAGTTAATCTGAATAAAGTTGCTTCTGTTGTTTTCATACAGACCACTGTTATTTTTAGTAAAAATTAGGAGCATATTTATTTTTTGCTAACGCTTGTCACTTGACTAGACGTTAAGTTTCAGGACAATCCATGCTGCCTTTTTTTAAACCATTTTATATTTAATACCTAGCACAGTGCTGGGCACAGAGTAATTGTTAAAAATTGTTGAATAAATGACAAAGTAACAAAAATGAGTTTCTGTTACCTTGGCAACATAATTTTCCTCAGCTTTAGTAATAGGATGACGTTAGTACAAATCCACTGACAGTTATTGTGGGGGCTGAAGGAATACCATATCCAAGGAGGTGGGAATACGGTTTCTGAGAAATGTACCATTTTGTCATTCTTATTTCTTATTTTTCTACCTGCAGTGCCAGGATTAACACTTTCATTCACATTCTTTTACAAATCTGTATGTAAATCAGACTTCAGTGCTATTCTCACCAGAAATTTCTGCAGTTTCTAATTTGAAGGTTAAATTATGTTTGGACCAACAAAACATACCAACCCTCCTAGGATCAATAGAGAATTATATAAAAAATAATTTAAATATGTTTGTTACAAGTTGAATTGTGCTCTACTAAAATTCATATGTTGAAGTCCTAATCCACACTATCTCAAAACGTGAACTTATTTGAAAATAAGGTCATTGCAGCTACAATTAGTTAACCTAAGATGAAGTCATTCTGGAACAGGGTAGACTCCTAATACATTATGACTGATGTCTTTGAAAGAGGGAAAGACACACACATATGTAAAGATGAAGACAGAGATACACCAAGGAATGTCAATGATTGATAGCAAACTACCAGAAGTTGGAAGAGAGACACAGAATAGATTTTCCTTCATAGCCTTAGGAAATACTAAACCTGCTGACACCTTGCTTTTAGACTTCCAGCCTTCAGAACTGTGAGACAATATATTTCTGTCATTTAAGCTAGCCATTTTGTGGTATTTTGTTAAGATTGAGCAAACTAATACAATGTTTAATTCTTTTGAGTCATTTCATTTCTGGCAATATATTCTAGATAAATAATTGCATGCTAATGAAGATATAGTAAAAATGTCAATGGAAGCATTAGATATAATAGTAAAACTAAAAATTATATTGTATCCACACACTAAAATACAAATCCATTTAAAATATATTTTGAGCAAATTTTAATGACACAGGCAAAAGCTTATCCTACAATATGAAGTTTAAAAAATGACAGTGAGACTTCCGCTTTTGATTAATATGAAGTAACAAGGACTGAATTTACTTCCTGCCTTTAACAACTAAGACACCAGCTAAAGAAAGTATATGACAGAGTGACAGTCAAGATACGGGATCAATAAAAAACAATGATCCTTGAGAGATAAGAAGCAAATTAGATAAGCCCTATGATTTACCCAATTTACTTCCTGAAGAAAGTTTTCAGGCTGTGGCTTATGGAGGAGAAATCCAGGCAGAATCTGGAGGTTTCTTTGAGTTGAGGAAACCAAGCTGGGAGTTTCCAGAAGCCAAGGCGGATGGCATTTACTGGACAGAGCACCATAAAGGTGAAAGCAGCACAGAGTCAGCTTTGGAGGCTTACAGGTGGTCCTCCTTCAGTATTCAGTTGAGTGCTGTTTAGCTCACGCATGTGAGGAAACTACTAACAGCTGGAGGAAAGAACCATCTGAAAGGATTAGAGTCATACTCAGATTTGGCAGGACCAAGATCAGCATCCGTTCCTAGCAAGACTTGAGAAATGTATAATTCATGGCTCAGTTAGCATACTAAGAAATATCTTGTGTTAGTAGTGGGAAAAAACAAATACTAGATTGAATGCAGTACTGGCCTACATAACACAGCTTAAAAGGATCAAACTGTGTTCAAGTAACTTGAAGATACCCCAGAACAAATCTCACAAATATTGATAGAAATATTAAAAACAAAAAGAAACAAAACAAAACACCCACAATAAGAGTGAATCACAATGTCTGGCATCTAATCAGACATTACCAGGCATCCAAATAAAAAGAAAATGTAACTGTTAATGAAAAAAATCAATCAACTGACACTGACCCAGAAATGATACAGGTACTAGAATTAGTAAACAAGGATATTAAGATACTTATGACTGTATTCCAAATGTTCAAGAAGCTAGAACAAAGATTTCACTTGATACACAGAAACATGGAAGATAATATATAGATGCTCCTCAAATTACAGTGGAATTATGTCCCAACAAACTCAGAATCAGTTAAACACATGTCAAAAATGTACTTAAGGCTGGGCGCGGTGGCTCACCCTGTAATCCCAGTTCTTTGGGAGGCTGAGGTGGGCAGGTCATGAGGTCAGGAGAATCAAGAAACATCCTGGCTACCACGGTGAAACCCCATCTCTACTAAAAATACAAAAAATTAGCCGGGCG
Organism: Mandrillus leucophaeus; assembly: GCF_000951045.1. Lineage (NCBI taxonomy): Eukaryota > Metazoa > Chordata > Mammalia > Primates > Cercopithecidae > Mandrillus > Mandrillus leucophaeus. The sequence goes on from NW_012106897.1 coordinate 1,548,174, forward strand.
TAGTGGCGGGCACCTGTAGTCCCAGCTACTGGGGAGGCTGAGGCAGGAGAATGGCGTGAACCCAGGAGGTGGAGCTTGCAGTGAGCCGAGATCACGCCACTGCACTCCAGCCTGGGCTACAGAGCAAGACTCCCTCTCAGGAAAAAAAAAAAAAAAAAAAAACTACTTAAATACCCTGTAAGTTGAACCACTGTAAACTCAGATGCTCCTCAATTTGTGATAGGGTTATGTCCCAATAAACCTATCACGAAGTCAAGAAATCATATGTTAAGTCATTGTAAGTGGAGAGGCTCCTCAACTTAATGAAGTTAACTTGTGGTAAACCCAGTGGTAAACCATTGTAAAGTCAAAAAATCATTAAGTCCAGCTATTCTAAGTCAGGGACTGTCTGTATTTTAAAACAACCCAAATTCAACTTCTAGAAATGATAGCTGTGATATCTGACATGAGAAATACACTGACTAGGATGAATGACAGATTAGATATTACAGAAGAAAACATTATTGAGCTTAAAAACACAGAAACTCACCAAAATTAAACACACAGAGAAAAATACTGAAAAATATGAATAGTAAGTTTTATATGCAAACACATGAAAAATATGAAATGTGGAATAAATTCAAGCAGTTAAGAATATATAAAATTCTAGTTATAAAGGAAAAGAAACGTTTGGGGGGATGTATTTAAATAAAGACTGATTATTTTCCAAATTCAATGAAAGCTGTAAATGCATAGATTGAAGAAGCTCTATGAGCCTCAAGCACAAGAAGGGTTAAAAAAATACACAAAGGTGCATCATTATCAAAATTCTTAATGCCAATGATGAGGAGAAAAATCTTAAAAACAGAGAAAATAAAAATTAGGTACAGTGGGAAAAACATGACATCAGATTTCTATTTGGAACAACTTGAGAGAGACACACAGAGAGAGAAATAATAACTTTAATGTATTTTTAAAAAATCAACAGGAGCAGGTTGCTTAATTTCCATGTAACTGCATGGTTTTGAGCAATTTTTTTAGTCTCAACTTCTATATTTATTGCTCTGTGGTCCAAGAGTGTGTTTGGTATGATTTTGGTTCTATAAAAGGACTTATATCTAGAATATAAAAAGAACTTTCATAACTCAATAATAAAGAAGCAAGCAACCCAGTGCAAAATGGATAAAGAATTGCACAGATACTACATCCAAGAAGACATATCCATGTCAAAAAATTACATGCTCAATATCTTCAGCCACTAGGGAAATTTGAATGAAAGTCAAAGTAAGAATATACTGTGTAGGTAGTAGAATTTTTGAGTAAAATAACACATCGTGCATAATTTTTATATAAAATTCTAGAAAATTTATGATAATCTATTGCGACAGAAAGCAACCAGTTGTTTCCTTGGGATAGATGGAGGGTAGGAGAATCATCTGGAAGGTAACAATGGGTATGAGGAGTTTTGGAGAGTGATGCTATGTTCATTATTTGATTCTGGTGATGGCTTGGCAATGTATTTATCTGTCAAGATATTTCAAATTGTACACTTCTAGTACATACAGTTTATTGTATATTTACTATACCTAAATAAAACTGTTAAAAAGGGAACCTACAAAATGTTGGTAATTTTATCACAATGATATAAAAAAAGCAATTCATTGCTAATCACAGAAAACCTATTTAAAATTGAAATAAAAATATAGTGGATTTTAAATAATGGCATCATGAGTGAATTTTTCTTCATTACTTTATTATTAAAATATGTGAAAATGACATGTGTGCTTTAATCTTCAAGAAAATGAAATATTTTCATAGGTAAAAAAATGCAGAGGTTTAAGTGTGAACTAACTTTTCTCTCAAGTGTAAAATATACCTTTCTTTCTCTTAGTTTTTTTTTTTTTTTTTTTTTTTTTTAAGTTCTAGGGTACATGTGCACAACGTGCAGGTTTGTTACATAGGTATACATGTGCCTTTTTGAGACGGCGTCTTACCCTGACACCCAGGCTGGAGTGCAATGGTACAGTCTTGGCTCACTGCAACCTCCGCCTTCCGGTTTCAAGCGATTCTCCTCCCTCAGCCTCCCAAGTAGCTGGGATTACAGATGCGTGCCACCACGCCCAGCTAATTTTTTGTATCTTTAGTAGAGATGGGGTTTCTGCATGTTGGCCAGGCTGGTCTCAAACTCCTGACCTCATGATCCGCCCACCTCGGCCTCCCAAAGTCCTGGGTTTACAGGCATGAGCCACCGTACCCAGTCTCTTTTGTTTTAAAATAGAATGTCAATAGTAATATAGTTTTCCATTAGACAGCACCCCCTGCAAACACAAACACTCAGAGAGCTAAAACTAGACATTTTTCTGTTTCACAGGAAAAAAAAAAAAAAAAACTTGATGTGAATGGAGATGAACCAATAAGTCTATATACTTAAGATTATGCTGGATGGGAAAGAAGCTTGTTTCGTGGCCTTCAAAGGTTCTGAAAAATTAAGATTTTCATTGTGAAGGCAGACTTACAAGAAAAAGGAAAGGAAATTAGAGAAGACTCATTAGCCAGATGGGAAACAGAAGAAAACAGGAAAACAAAACAAAACAAACAAACAAACAAAAACACCTGAAAAGAAAGACAAGAGGAAGCAGTAAAGAGGCAATAGTGACTAGAAACTTGGACAAATGAAGAAGGAATAGAGATGGAAGAAACACATGACTGACTTACTCCCTAGTTCATATCTCTTCTGTCTTTCTCTGCCTTTCTTCTGCGAGAGCCACAGCAGCAGAATTGGGAGCCGTCTGGTCTCCATTTGCAGGTTCGGCTTCATCTGGGGTCTGTGGCCAAACTTGCCTCTAGGGAAATATTGAGAAGTCTCAATTCAGGACCCACCTGGTGTGCATCCTAAAAGTGTTAGCAACTGGGATAGGGCTTAAAACCCACACCTCCTCCTAAAATTCTCTCTTTAAATCCTATTTTGATATTTTCTTTTTTCCCTTTTTTCACATCTTTGTACATATTTGGTTGTACTTTATATTTACTTTCTTTAAGAACAAGGATTATGTTTAGTTCTTTGTAACTTACCTTTTTTGCCTCAGGCTTTCCATGTATGAGCGCTCAGAAAAGTTATTTTAAAAGAGTTGGACTAAATAGATTTTCAGAGTGTTCAATGGCAAGATACATTTCCTGTGAGTTCTGTTTAATGTGCTGCAATTCCTCTGTATAGACTAAGTCTCTCAGGCTCAAATCTGAACAGGAGGAACAGATACATTAAATATATTATTTAGTACATTTTTGCCTTTCAGTATCAAACAGTCATCACATTCATAAATTTCCAAGGATATTCTCCATGTCTGCTTAAGAAAATAGTGAAAAACATAGTATGGTTTTAACTTTTGTAGAAAAAAATGGTTAAATATACCATTTTGAGAAACTCATTTCTGTGAACTAGCCTATGGAAGAGACAACAGCAGCTAGAAACTTGGCCACTGAAGAAGAGACATAGAGGTGGAATAAACATATGGTTCAAATAGTGCTTAATAACTGGAGTGTTACTGTATTCTTTAAAAATCAGAGATCTAATTCTTATGATTCAATTGGAAGGATGTTCAGTCCACTGATCCTGTTAGCTATGGGAAAGCTCAGTGTTAGAGTTCTTTGTCTGTTTCTGCTGAAAGCTATGAGAACTCTTTCATATGTGTGTCAATGAGACAGTCTGAGGAAACTGCAGTCTTCTGTTTTATCAATGTAGACATTTGATCAGAGGCCATATGGTTCATGTCTCTAATAGTTAAGGCAAAGTAGGGCATCTAATTTGGTCACAGTTTATGTCTTCATTGCACTAATGTCATTTTTATTTAGTAGCAAATGTGTTTTAGGTAAAATATAAGACACTGTTCATGACAGATAAATGCCCTCTCTAGTTAGACATTCATGTGATTAGAAGACATATGAAAGAACATATCTCAGAAAACGAAAGCTTACTCATTGGATGTAAGTTTTATCTTGGTCCAGTTAACCTTTGAAACACAGCAATGCTGGATTTTTTTCAGAGATTTTCTTTCACTTGTAATATGAAAATTACCCACAAAGTAGGATGATTCTTTTAAATTCTTAATAACACTGAAGAAAAGTGAGAAAACATTTTAATTCAGTTGTTCAGCTAAAAAGTGAATGGTAAATGAGTTGGGATTCATTCCAGTCATTATTTGTAGTTCCTATTTAAGGTGCTTCACCATGACACATAGTCATGGCCTTCTTATGACATTTTCCTCGTTTAGGTAAAACATTAAGTTGCCAAGGCCGGTGC
>NW_012106897.1:1552499-1562751 GCF_000951045.1 Mandrillus leucophaeus
AAAAAAAAAAAAAAACTTGATGTGAATGGAGATGAACCAATAAGTCTATATACTTAAGATTATGCTGGATGGGAAAGAAGCTTGTTTCGTGGCCTTCAAAGGTTCTGAAAAATTAAGATTTTCATTGTGAAGGCAGACTTACAAGAAAAAGGAAAGGAAATTAGAGAAGACTCATTAGCCAGATGGGAAACAGAAGAAAACAGGAAAACAAAACAAAACAAACAAACAAACAAAAACACCTGAAAAGAAAGACAAGAGGAAGCAGTAAAGAGGCAATAGTGACTAGAAACTTGGACAAATGAAGAAGGAATAGAGATGGAAGAAACACATGACTGACTTACTCCCTAGTTCATATCTCTTCTGTCTTTCTCTGCCTTTCTTCTGCGAGAGCCACAGCAGCAGAATTGGGAGCCGTCTGGTCTCCATTTGCAGGTTCGGCTTCATCTGGGGTCTGTGGCCAAACTTGCCTCTAGGGAAATATTGAGAAGTCTCAATTCAGGACCCACCTGGTGTGCATCCTAAAAGTGTTAGCAACTGGGATAGGGCTTAAAACCCACACCTCCTCCTAAAATTCTCTCTTTAAATCCTATTTTGATATTTTCTTTTTTCCCTTTTTTCACATCTTTGTACATATTTGGTTGTACTTTATATTTACTTTCTTTAAGAACAAGGATTATGTTTAGTTCTTTGTAACTTACCTTTTTTGCCTCAGGCTTTCCATGTATGAGCGCTCAGAAAAGTTATTTTAAAAGAGTTGGACTAAATAGATTTTCAGAGTGTTCAATGGCAAGATACATTTCCTGTGAGTTCTGTTTAATGTGCTGCAATTCCTCTGTATAGACTAAGTCTCTCAGGCTCAAATCTGAACAGGAGGAACAGATACATTAAATATATTATTTAGTACATTTTTGCCTTTCAGTATCAAACAGTCATCACATTCATAAATTTCCAAGGATATTCTCCATGTCTGCTTAAGAAAATAGTGAAAAACATAGTATGGTTTTAACTTTTGTAGAAAAAAATGGTTAAATATACCATTTTGAGAAACTCATTTCTGTGAACTAGCCTATGGAAGAGACAACAGCAGCTAGAAACTTGGCCACTGAAGAAGAGACATAGAGGTGGAATAAACATATGGTTCAAATAGTGCTTAATAACTGGAGTGTTACTGTATTCTTTAAAAATCAGAGATCTAATTCTTATGATTCAATTGGAAGGATGTTCAGTCCACTGATCCTGTTAGCTATGGGAAAGCTCAGTGTTAGAGTTCTTTGTCTGTTTCTGCTGAAAGCTATGAGAACTCTTTCATATGTGTGTCAATGAGACAGTCTGAGGAAACTGCAGTCTTCTGTTTTATCAATGTAGACATTTGATCAGAGGCCATATGGTTCATGTCTCTAATAGTTAAGGCAAAGTAGGGCATCTAATTTGGTCACAGTTTATGTCTTCATTGCACTAATGTCATTTTTATTTAGTAGCAAATGTGTTTTAGGTAAAATATAAGACACTGTTCATGACAGATAAATGCCCTCTCTAGTTAGACATTCATGTGATTAGAAGACATATGAAAGAACATATCTCAGAAAACGAAAGCTTACTCATTGGATGTAAGTTTTATCTTGGTCCAGTTAACCTTTGAAACACAGCAATGCTGGATTTTTTTCAGAGATTTTCTTTCACTTGTAATATGAAAATTACCCACAAAGTAGGATGATTCTTTTAAATTCTTAATAACACTGAAGAAAAGTGAGAAAACATTTTAATTCAGTTGTTCAGCTAAAAAGTGAATGGTAAATGAGTTGGGATTCATTCCAGTCATTATTTGTAGTTCCTATTTAAGGTGCTTCACCATGACACATAGTCATGGCCTTCTTATGACATTTTCCTCGTTTAGGTAAAACATTAAGTTGCCAAGGCCGGTGCAGTGGCTCATACCTATAATCTCAGCACTTTGGGAGGCTGAGGCAGGCAGATCACCTGAGGTCAGGAGTTTGAGACCAGCCTGACCAACTTGATGAAACCTTGTCTCCACTGAAAACAAAACAAAACAAAAAAAAACAAAAAACAAAAATCCTTGCTGGGCGTGGTGGCAGACACCTGTAATCCCAGCTACTCAGAAGGCTGAGGCAGGAGAATCACTTGAAACCAGGAGGCAGAGGTTGCAGTGAGCTGAGATGGCATCACTGCATTCCAGCGTGGGCAACAGAGAGAGACTCTGTCTCAAGAAAAAAAAAAAATTAAGTAAGATTAAATTGCAAAGAGCAACAACATCTGAAGTAATAAGTTGATGACTGGGATAACTAGATTCATATGCTGAGGGGATATAAGCTCTTGGTGTTGGAGAAGAAATATTGATGAAGGATAAGAAGAGGCAAGAGTTATTTCTGAGGCCTCTGTTCTGTTCTGTTAGTCTATATGTCTGTTTTGATACCAGTACCATGCTGTTTTGGTTACTATAGCCTTGTAGTATAGTTTGAAGGCATGTGTATACCTATGTAACAAACCTGCACATTCTACACATGTATCCCAGAACTTAAAGTATAATTTAAAAAACAAGAGGCAGGAACAAATGGAAATTCTAAATAATTACTGTAAAAGGAAAACTATGAAGGAGTAAGAGATGTTATACTGGCATAATTAAAAAGAAGACTTTGAACAAATCAAAGACATAATACTAGAACAAAAATTTAGCTTGACCAAAGGAAAGATATTACTTTTGTTGAAATACACTCAGGGAAATATTCCAAGAACCAAAATATGTCACTTGCATTATGTTTCCTAAATAGTAAGCCCCATTGCTAGTTGTAGGGATAAATATTGGTAATAGGAACCTTGGAGAAATATCAGTTTTGGTTAAAGTCATCTTTTTAATCTGAATTTTAAAAGAAAAATGGGAGGAAATGTACCAGTCCTACTTTTGCCAATTGGATAAGCAGGCAGAAGTTTATTGGATTCAAAGTTTAGCTTTTATCACAGTCTACATTATAATGTATCCATGTCATGTAGTAAACTATAAACTTTCAAAGGACGGGGGATGGATTTTTGTCATCTTTGTATCTCCCCCAATTCCTTACGTTTATATGATATTGAATAGTATTTTACCGTAATACATTTCCGCCCAGTCTACTGACTGGCTGAGAAAGCTTCTCTGAGCATTAGCCCTACAAAGTTGTAGCATGGACAGGTAGGGATATGCATCTACTCTTACTAATTGTAGTATTTGTTTTCTATAAAGTGGCTGCAAACACTGAATTAGTGAACCCTGCTTCTAGAAGGAATACAAGATTAGGTCCTGCACATCTCATTTTCATCAACCGATTAATACATAGCCCTGTTTTATGTGTGTTTCTGTTTAGGGACATCTTATGTAATACATATTGTTGATTAATTCACATTGAACTCAGAATTCACAGCTATATAACTCATGCCTGAAAGAAGCTTCTCTAACACACGCACTTTCTCCATGAGGTACCTCACAACCTGCTTGTGCCTAGGAACACTAGACAGAGCCTTAGGACCATGCTTGGGGGCCATTTTAAAAGGCGGAATCACCACCCTCAAAAAAAAAAAAAAACTCGAAAAATATGAAAAGTGGCAGTAAATAGACCAGGAAAAAAAAAATACTTGTTGATAGTAGGAGAGCTAAAACCAAAAGGCCTTGTTTGACATCAGCTGGGAATATCCATATGACACAACTCAAATTTCTCACTGCCTTGTGCATATCCACAAGTGATCATGAAAGCACAGAAAGTATTGGTTTAGGGAATTAAGTGAATTTGCGATTAAATAATCTGAATTATTGGATCTGGGATTGATTGTATCCTTGTTTCTCCAAGGAAGCTAAGAATGAGATAAAATGAACATAGGCAGGGACTTAGGAGCAAACTTGACTCAATTCAGCATTCAAGTCCAAATTCACGCACATTTATTTTTCTACCAAGGGTTACTTTACCAGCTTTGGAAGTTTAGGATGCACTTGTTGTTTCCAGCAAAAGTCCAAAACATAAGTCGCTTTCTGGATTTGGCACCTGCTGCTCGGTCATGCACTGACCTGAAATTCTCACCTCAGAAGGGGACTGACGTGTGTTGAGAATTGAGGCAGACTACTGGCTGCCTATTCATTCTTTCCTTCTTTATTAATAGAACTCAAATTTGTTGGGAGATGATAGCAATGAGACCAATTAGAGAATGACATGCCCAGATGCTTTTGAAAATATGGAGATTAAATGGCCAATATCTGACCAATGAGATGTAAGTAGAAGTTGGCTTGGTCTTCAGGAACAACTTCTTAAAATAAGAACAATTCAGTTAGTGTGGATCCCATTGCCACTTCTTCCTCCCTATTTAGCCAGAAAAAAGATAGAAGCTGAAGCATCAGTAGCTCTGTGACTTTGACCTTGTGGATGACAATCCCTGAGACTAGTGGAACGTAAAAATAAACAGAGCCTAGATTTCTGAAAATATGGAGGTGCCCTGCCAGCCCTGCATTTCCTTCCTCCAGGCTTCCCACTCGAAGGAAACACAAAGAAATGTTTCTAAGGTTTTTTGCTTTGTTTTGTGTTTATACTCTACTTACTGCTGAGTGCAATTTCTCCTCCTCCCCCTCCTCATCTCCCTCTCCTTCCTCCACTGCCTTCTCTCCCTCTCCTCGTCCTTTTTTCCCCGCACTTCTAAGTCTTTGCTGAGCCTCGTCACCTCTCTTTCCTATCTCCTATTGTTTAACAATCTCATTTCTGTGAGATTAGTAAGCCTCACAGGGCTTTTCGGTTTTTGATTAATATTCTTTCAAAGCGTCCATAGCGTCTATGCTTTCTTCTTTCTCAGTTTCCTCTTTGATCTCCTTGCTGAGAGTTCTACTTCTTTTAGTTCCTCCATTCAGGGCATGTATTGGCCCTTCTGGATTCCTGAGCTATTGAGATTTAAAACCAACCAGCCTTTGCTTCCTCCTCTGATGGATGTTATGCCCACTCAGAGTATTTGTCCTTACCGATTTGTACTCTGAGACTGGGTGGCACTTTTTCATCTAAAGTTGTTGAGACTGTTTTCCAAATAAAGACATTTCTTTATTTTCCTAGTTGCTCTGTCTGTTTTAATGAAAGTATTTGAGCTTATTAAAATGTTCCGGCATTTCTCATGATCATGTCTGTCTTTGGAAGTTTAATTTACATCCTATCTAATGGTAGCATGCCCTATGCAACAGGCATCTTCATATACATTTCGTTATTTCTCCTTCAGAAAACCCTTGGGATAAGTGTTATTCATCACATAGTCAGATGACAAAGTGAAAGTCCAGAGAGGTTAAGTAATTTGCCTAAAGTCACCAACATAAAAATTGATATAATCCACATTGGAAGTTGTTTCTGTTTACCTCATTATTAAATGCAACGTAAATCCTTTAGTAATGAATCTGAAAGCATCATTTCATAGCTTTGCTGTCTTAGAAGGTCTCTTTGCATGGCCTCAGAAATATCACAGCAAACTTTGTGATTTTTGACACTGATCCAGGGTTCACGCATTCTAATTCATGGCTGTAAGTTTTCAGGTGGAAACGAATCTGGTCTAAAGGGGAGAGAGAAGTATTTTTTGTTCGTAAAAATCTAGGCAGACTCTGGTTATAGCATTTCTCTCGTGTGTGTCTCTCATGCACCATTGCAAACATAAATAGCTTTGTAGATAAAGAGAACACTTGGTCATCATCCTCTGTCTAAGAGTATCATATGTGCCTAAAAGTACACCTCAGCTTTCTGATTGCAAGGTTAACAATTCTACTTCCTTTACTCCTGCACAGAAATTTTAAAAACAAAAACACTTGTATCTCTTTGCAGAACTTTAACTGGATTCCTTTTCCATATCTGTGTTCTTCTATAAGGTACACACACACACAGACACACACACATATATATACACATATATATTTGGTTTTTATTTTAATGTTTTTTGAGACAGAGTCTTGCTCTGTCCCCCACGCTGGAGTGCAGTGACATGATATCGGCTCACTGCAACCTCTGCCTCCCCGGTTCAAGTGATTCTCCTGCCTCAGCCTCCCAAGTAGCTGAGATTACAGGTATGGGCCACCATGCCTGGCTAATTTTGTATTTTTAGTAGAAATGGGGTTTCTCCTTGTTGGTCAGGCTGGTCTCAAACTGCTGACCTTAGGTGATCTGGCCGCCTCAGCCTCCCAAAGTGCTGGGATTACAGGCGTGAGCCACCGCACCCGGCCAACCTCTGCTGTTTTCCCTCATCTCGCAGATCATTTTCCTTGCTAAATCAATAGTGAGCTTGTTCTGTTGAGACTCAGTTTCTGAATAAATCCCAATCAAATGTCAAATGGTGATTATGAATATACCTGCATAGAGCAGGTTCATTGCTACCTCATTTACTATCTGATAAGCAGGACTGATGCAATGAGCATGGGTTCACTCAACTCATACTGACTTATCTCTTTCACACTAGGGTGTGGATATAGTAAACTGTTATCTACTAATGCACTCATGCCCTATCTAGTAATTATTATTATGAGAGGGTCCACATGTATATCTTAAATTTTGCTTAAAGTTGTGCTCATCTGAGCATATTGTCTGTTGGATCCAGAGCTAAAGTTTTGTTTGTTAGTGTGTCTTTTGTGAAATAACTGAGATATTTTCATTAATCAATTATGCTAGCTTAAAAAATAGGAATATTGACTACAATCAAAAACACAATCCCCACTCTATTCAGATATGGCTCTGTCTGATGTAAGCAATGGTATAGGAATTACTCTATCTTCAATATATAAATAATAAATTGTGTACCCATAATGGTAATTTTTTTGGAAAATCAACTAAAAATAACAAATCTCTTTTGTTTGATAATCTCAGTATGGCCCATGCCAAACATTCTAAGGCACCTAGAAAACTAATGCAAAAGGTCTAGAAAAGCTTTATGAATATTTTTCTAAAATGAACTCTTCCTATATTACTTCTATAAGCTATGTTAGAAGTTCACATTCCAGGTATATGAGAAGCTAGATTATTCAGACCAAGTACTCCACTGAAAACAACTCTGGATGTTTTATAGAATATATTTTTAAGGTACTTTTTGAAGTATTGCAGAACTGACAATAGAGTAAGAAATTATCAAGCCAAAATCTAAATAAAAGTGGGAACACAGATAGGTTCTGAGTGGGCTTCTGAGACTGGTTTTGTGCTGATGACATGTTGCCAAAGCTTGTGAACTTGAACTTGGGTATTGGTGGTCTCCTGGGAATGAATGAAAGATTGTTTGACACTGAACAGAGCCAACTGGAATGCAAGGCAAGGGATGTCATCACTGAGAAGTTGTAACACCAGAATTCCTTCCTATGGATATACAGCCTATATTTACATCTCCTGATTTACCCTCTACTGCCCAAAATCCTCAAGCTTTGAATTCACAAGGAAGAAAATCACCATGTGTGAAAATCAACAGGAACAACAAAACAGAAACAGACCCATAGGACTTCAAATGTTTAAATATCAGGCCGGGTATGGTGGCTCATGCCTGTAATCCAAGCACTTTGGGAGGCTGAGGTGGGCAGATCACTTGAGGCTAGGAGCTTGAGACCAGCATGGCCAACATGGTGAAATCCTATCTCTACTAAAAATACAGAAATTAGCTGGGTATGGTGGCATGCCTATAATTCCAGCTACTTTGGAGGCTGAAGTAGGAGAATCGCTTGAACCTGGGAGGCAGAGGTTGCAGTGAGCCAAGATCGTGCCGCTGCTCTCCTGCCTGGGTGACAGAATAAGGCTCCGTCTCAAACAAACAAAGAAAACATCAGAAAACGATAAAACAATGATCACTAAATTAGAAGAATAAAAACAAGCTTAGAAAAACTAACAAGAAAACATTATAGAGGATTTCTTCAAAATAGAAATTTTTAACAAATATAATGGTTAAATATATCAGCCAATAAGAAATAAGTAAAAAGGAAATTCATAAGCTAGAAGGTAAATGAGAAAAAATTTCTCAGATTGCCACCTAGTGAGGCACAGTGGTAGAAATACTAAAAGCAGTTAAAAGAGATAGGGTTTGATACACATAAACTCAGTTTCAAAAAGATCAACAATTTCAATCCAAAATTAGGGGATTCTAATGAATCCTAAGGAAATTCCTCCAGAAGAAAAATTATTTCAGGTGAAAGAACTGAGACGCAAAAGGAATAAAGTACAAAAAAAATCGGTAAATATTGTTTTTGTCTAGATGAATCTTGGTTGTGTAAAAGAACAGCATTTCTCATGAGATTAAAAGGAAATGATCTATCCAACAACAGTGTCACATAATCAGTAAGTAAATAAGTGAATTGTGTTAGTTTGGGACCTCAAGAAGCAGATATTGAATGGGATTAGACATGTAAGGGATTGACGAAGGAAAACATCTGTGAAAGAAAAAGTGGAGCAATCAGAGAAGGTGGGGAGAAACTTCAGACCACAATATAATTCAGACACATATAAAAAGTGAAGAGGAAAAACTACAGGGTAAGACAAGTATCAGACTGCAACACATGCAATATTTAAGAATGATTCAACCAGGCCTATGAGGACTTCTCAAGCAAGAGCTGCCCAATCAGGGAATTCTGCATTGGGTAGGAATGGGCTGACACTACAACCCCTGTTGTGGTCTGTCTGGGGAAAGCATAGTAGTAGCCTAGGGGAAGTGTGGCCTTGGTATGAAATCAGTGAATGATCCAGAGAGGCCATTGCTGGGGCTGAAAGTCATCTATGCTCCCCACAGCAGGAAATCTGAGATACATATTTCTGTGGCTATCACATGGAGTTACATTTGCTAATGTCCTTGTATTTTGAAAAAGGAAGATAAAAATATTGATTAGTATAGATTAGACTAATAAATTAAGCATAGGCATTGTAATTTTTAGAGTAACCACTAACAAAAATTACTTCCAAATCAACAGAGTAGAAAAATCTTTATGAAATTTCTATTTCTTTCAAAATTCTTTTAAAAAAATTTTCAACATTTTCTTCCTCTAAGAATGAACACAGAAATATCTAAATGTCTTAGGAAAAATCCAATTTAGAATTTGAAATTTATTGGAAGGTATATGTGGAATGCCTATGAATTTTCTTCAGTAAATTTGGGTGAGTGAAACAAGGTCAAATGCCTTGAATTTTTATGATAAAACAAAAACAACTGTTTAAACTTTTTATTTCTGAAAACAAATGAGATATTATATAACAGTAGTCATATTTTATCGGACCTTAAAATTAAAACAGAACTTAAAATAGAACTTTATTTGGTGATAATGGATAAAGTGAAGCCAAATCATTATGTTGTATCTTTACTGTGATTAATAGTAACCTGGACAAGCAATAAAGAGAAATGTAAAGATACACACACACGCACACATATCTTCATATATATATACACACACACATATTTTGTTGTTGTTTTGTTTTTGTTTTCCAATAAAAAGAAGCATAATCTTTCTATAGGAGTGACAGACTTTCAAAAAAATCTTTTAGCATGGATAATGGACATATATTTAAGAAACAAGAATAATCTAATGGAATATGTCATAGTTGTTTATTAGAATATGAAGATATAATCATAATACATTTTTTGAATGGACTAAGGGGTTCTTTATGATGCACTTAAGCAAAAGCTGATGTGCATTTTGATCTGCCCAATTCTATTTTCATGTCACAGCAAGGAAGTTTTAATAAACTCCATAAGAACACCTCAGTTTTAATGATATCTGTGTCTTCAGTTTCCAGATGTTTGTGACTCAGCTTCAAAATGGATCAATGCTTTTCAATTTTCCCTGGGATGACTTTCCCAGCTACTGTGGACAGTAGTTAGTAATCCTGGGCTTGCAGCTGACCACACGATTCCTATGCTGTGGACTGAACCTGACACTCTCCCCATCAATAACCCGAACATCTTGAGTTCACAGATGTTTATAGATTCCATATTAGCAAGAAGCATCTTTGAAAACCTTCCCTCATTGTGAAGCTCTAAATGGATATTTTTTGTTCTATTAAGATATGGTTTATATACAAATGTTATTTTGTGCACAAATCTTGACTGTGAAGAATTCAGTCATACTTTATTTCCTGTGTTCATTCATTTGTCATGGGGATATTTGATGGCAGAAATGCTGGGAACCACTAGCTAATACTTCCTATTACCTTTGACCAATAATTCCTGTGCTTTTTCAGACAGGGTATGAAGCCAAATAGTGTTGCTCTTCCTCCTCCTCCTCTCCCTTCTCCTCCTC
>NW_012106897.1:1565166-1566418 GCF_000951045.1 Mandrillus leucophaeus
TATGTGGTTCTCTGTATTGATTTTATAGTCTTTTCATATTGTCTTCATTAACTTTAAGTGATATTTTAACTCATTGTCTTAATGGCTAATATTAGTATACAAACATTTTAAAATTTTTCTTAAATACCTGTTTTCATAGTTGTGATACTGGTCTTACACATCCTTTCTAGATGATATTTAAACAATTTTGAGTACTGTAAAATTGTCTGTTCTCTGTCTCTGGATCAGCTGAAGATTGATGTGACTGAGGTTTGTATGTATTCAATTCAGTTTTGTCCTTTACCGTATGGATTTTGTTTGAAGATAGTTCATCTAGCCTGGATAGCCAGTTTGGGACCCTGTAATGCTTTGTCTTCCTTAAGAGACCAGTTTCAGATAAATTATTGCTGCTTTAAAAGACAGACTTATGCTTGTTTCATATTTTTAGTGATTGATTATTAAAGAAACATTGAGGGCTTTTTCAGACTGTCACATAACAACCTGATGTTTTCTCATTTGAAGTCCACAATTTACATTACTGACCTTCAACATCATTGGCAAGTATTTGTTCATTCAGTGATATGTGACAAGCCCTGTCACCTTATTGGGTTAAGATTTGGTGTCTGTTTTTCCAGATCAGATGAGACTAGCCCTTTCCCTGCTTCTCTTTCCCATTCACATTATGCTTTCAGGCATAATCCCTTCCAAGTATCTTGTCAGGTGCTGAAAGCTATCTTCTCATTCAACTGAGTACTTCATCATGGACAAGCTCCCCAGGCCTATATGAGTGGAGGTAATAATGTAGAAATTGCTCCATAATATGTGAGCTGTCAAATTGAAAATCAAAATATTCACATGAAGATAACAATATAAACTGATAAATCATGTTCCGTGTAAGCAGAGAAAGACATTTTCAAAGATGTCTGTTTCCAAAGTCACCCGTGAAAGATTTAAAACTTTGATAAGGCGGAGCACGGTGGCTCACACCTGTAATCCCAGCACTTTGGGAGGCCAAGGTAGGTGGATCACCTGAGGTCGGGAGTTTGACACCAGCCTGACTACGATGGAGAAGCCCTGTCTCTACTAAAAATACATAATTAGCCACACACGGTGGCACATGCCTGTAATCTCAGCTACTTGGGAGGCTGAGGCAAGAGAATCACTTGAACCTGGGAGTGGAGGTTGCAGTGAACTAATATCATGACATTGCACTCCAGCCTGGACAACAAGAGCAAAACTCCATCTGAGAAAAAAAACAAAAACAAAAACCAAC
>NW_012106897.1:1570068-1571758 GCF_000951045.1 Mandrillus leucophaeus
CTCGTCTTCCTGCCCATGCCTCCCCTCCTCCTCGTCCTCCTAGTTCTCCTTCTCTTCCTCCTCATCTCCCTCCCCCTACTCCTTCCCCTTTTCCATCTCCCTCTCCTTTTCTTTCCACTTTCTTCTTTCTCTGTCTCTCTCTCTCCCCAGAGACATTTCCTCTACAGATCTCAGCAAGGCAAAGAAAGGAAAACTTAAAAAAAAAGAATCCTGATTCTTTTTCATTTTGGTAAGGTGAAAGAAATTCTGACTCCTTCATAATTAAAGTTTTCAGAAGAAGTAATTTTGTTAAACACTTTGTAATGTTGCTATGTTTCAACATCATTCTTTTGAAAAGGAGAAACAACTCTCAGATGACACTTGGCGGTGTTCTGACAGCTAACAAGGGAGGCATCATTGTGATTCTGAGGGCTTTTCATGTCACTGAGGCTGTTCTAGGATTCTGATTGATTTTTAGTTTTCAAGGCTCCCTTTTGTTAAAAGGGTACAGCTTGTTTTTCATATACTATAAAAGCCCCATAAACTGTCCAAAGAGATAGTTGGGGGTTGTTTCATCCATCCTTCTAAATAAGTCATAAGATCTTTTTAGAGAGCATTCAACAGTATGATATCGGAGCATGAATCAGATGTTTGCCAAGCTGGAACTTAAAATAGGAATTGTTTAATAAAGCAGAGTTGAGAAGATACAAGGCTTATTAATTTAGTTTAAATAAAATGAAATCCTGTATATGAAGTGACTAGCATAGTTTCTTCATGGAAGTAGCAAACATTCGCTGGTTAACCTCCTACATCAAAGATTTACTTGCCTTTCATGGTTTGGTGATAAGGGGGTGTGTAGCATCACCACCATCTATCTGTTTACACTGCCCTATCTATTTCTTAAGGTTGGTGAGTGCTGCTGCTCCAGCAGCTCTTCCCAACTGGGATCGACAGGAAGGAAATTTCGTACGATGCCTTGGCCAGTCCTCCACCAACCTCTTTGTTTCATGTAGTGGGGCAAGACCCAAGGAATTAGAGGGCCTTTCATAGGGCCAGATGGAATGTCTGATACCTTTGTGCATAGCTCTATATTTAGTTCTCAGTACATAGCAGAGGTGGTTTACAATTTTGGCAAAGCGATCTAAAGCCCGATGTTACTTTACATTAGAATTACAAACATCTATTATGGAAAAATGAATTTAAATGATATGAATCATGTATACCTAAGCATAGATTTAGACTTATGCATCTTGCACTGTCTTTATATGCTTGAGTTTATATCAATTGAATCATCGTCATATTTTTCTTAGAAATATTATTTGATCTGAAAACACTGATTTAGTCCTGAGCATATTTATCTCAGTCTTTAACATCATGCTCACTCTGCCATTCAGAGCTTCCTTTCGTGACATATCTGAGAAATGCTAAAGAAACATCAGTAATGCTTGGGCCTTGAGATGTCAATCTAAAGTGAATAAGTATCTGCTTTTACTAACATCATTAAGAATTTCCTCATTACCAATACTGACTATTCATTCTGTGGTTTAAAAGATAATTTTATGAAATCATTTTATATTTAAAATGATATTGCATGATTTTGTATTTTTCACTTTAAGTTTAAAAATTGCCTAACCTAATACATTGAAGTCATTTTTGAATTTGCTATATTTCTGACTAAAGACAATAATCTTAAGAAAAATGCTACTCTCAC
>NW_012106897.1:1572583-1577572 GCF_000951045.1 Mandrillus leucophaeus
GTCTGTTTCCAAAGTCACCTGTGAAAGATTTAAAACTTTGATAAGGCGGAGCACGGTGGCTCACACCTGTAATCCCAGCACTTTGGGAGGCCAAGGTAGGTGGATCACCTGAGGTCGGGAGTTTGACACCAGCCTGACTACCATGGAGAAGCCCTGTCTCTACTAAAAATACATAATTAGCCACACACGGTGGCACATGCCTGTAATCTCAGCTACTTGGGAGGCTGAGGCAAGAGAATCACTTGAACCTGGGAGTGGAGGTTGCAGTGAACTAATATCATGACATTGCACTCCAGCCTGGACAACAAGAGCAAAACTCCATCTGAGAAAAAAAACAAAAACAAAAACCAACAAAAAAAACTTTGATAGGCAGCAGAATCTTTTTTAAGAGAGGCGAAAATTGAACTGGCTCATAAATCTATGTGAGAAATTGTCCCACTGCCAACCTACCATGGATGCTAAAAGTACCCAGATGTCCTGAGGTCGGCAAACAGCTCATTGTTTTCTTAACATGCAGTCTATACATCATTACCAGGACACCATGGCTTACATTGCAGGACTAAGAGTTTCCCAGGATTATGCTGGTCATGTAGAGTAAGCCTTGAGCATCTGTTCTTCACTGAAGATTTTTTTTCTGGGGGGCCTTGATTTTGTTTTGGAAGAGACCTATAGATCAGAAATCTGTTATGGAGTTGCATCTATCCTTGGACATCACTCTAGTGATATCAAAACACTTTTTTCCATCTCAACACACTTGTCTTCAAAGTTTCCCAAAACCTCCTTAACTGATAGAAAATATTTACTAGAAGATTATTAATCAAACTTACTGTGTTTTTTACTTTCTGCTACCTTTTTTCTTCAAACTTGAAGATAATAGAAGAGCAAGAAACAGTGAGAGGCCCATCAGAAACTCTGAACCCCAAGCATTGCCCATTGGCAGTGTATACCAAATGCCAAACACAGTACCTGGCTCAAGTAAGACCTCGATAAATGCAAAGCTATCATGTTTATGATATAATGGTTTTTGATAAAGAGGTAAAGCAAATATAGAGATGATAGAAATTATTATTGCCATATCATAGGCTAACAGGTTGCCTTTTGAAGGAGTTAGATTTAATATGTCAAGGGAAGTTGAGTTACCTACATAGTAATTCACTATAATATACTGTGTTAGAATAAGTTCTATTTGTCTCGTTTCATTCCTGATGCTTTGTATAACTAATGGAATCTTGGCATTTAATTATTTCTCTTAACATTTTATTGAGTAAATAATCTCAAAATATACAAAACTGGAGACAATTATGATGCATTTCAAACAATTTCCAATTGTTCCATGATTCAGTAATTATTATCTCACATTCAGTCTTGCTCCATCAATATCTCCACCTGTTCATTGAGACACAAATTATTTTAAAGTCTGTATCAGTATGATATAATTTCATCATAAATACTTCAGTATGTATTTTATGCTGATAAGACTTTAAAAAATTGTAACCGTAATATAATCACACCTAAAAGATCAATCATTTTTTAAAAAGCGAGTGAATTCAGGCCAGGCGTGGTGGCTCACACCTGTAATCCTAGCACTTCAGGGGTCCGAGGCAGATGGATAACTTGAGGTTAAGAGTTCAAGAGCAGCCTGGCCAACATGGTGAAACCCCATCTCTACTAAAAATAGAAAACCGAGCCTGGTGGCAGGCACCTGTAATTCCAGCTACTCAGGAGGCTGAGGCAGGAGAATTGCTCAAACCTGAAAGGCGGAGGTTGCAGTGAGCCAAAATTGTGACACTGCGCTCCAGCCTGAGTGACAAAGCAAGACACTGTCTTAAGAAAATAAACAAACAAACACAACAACAACAAACTAGTGAATTCTGTATAGCAGCATAAGGAAATTTGCACATCTCTTTGCAAAACAAACAAAAAGAAGTAAAAAAACTGAACAAAATTATCAAAACAACAATTTCAGCTGTTGAAAATCAGCCATGTAGAAAACAAATTTGGAAGCACTATTTCTTTAAAAACTGCTAGAAATTTGAGTTCTTGCCTGGGACTTCTCTCATCTTCTTTTAGGGAGCACGGCCATGGAAAAGTGTAGCTTCCTAGTGTGGGTGGGTTTGGCCATAAAAAGTGGCATATTTGCTGCCAGGGAGAGAGAAGCTAGAAGGACAAGTTTTGTCTGCTAAATGTGGTAAATTTGGTGGGAAAACTCACAGCTTTGACAGGTCTGGTTGTAGTCTCACATCTAGAAATGGGAGAGCCATGGAAAAGCTGAAATAGGCTCTTCATACACCTTAGGCAAACTGGAAAACTACATACATACATGAGGGAGACTCTAAAGAGTTAAAAACCCAAATCATACTTGGAGCTGAGGGACCAGTTTAATGCACTTATAAGAATCCACACAGACTGATCTACAGGACCACAATAATATGAAGTATTGAAACACAAACTCTACCCAAGTCATTGGCTGAGTACTTTGCTATGCAGACGAAGAGTGGCTCATAGGAAATCAGGCTTAAAAAATGTAAGTAAGAATTTTTAAAAATTGTGCAAAGATATCGGTGGACAAATAATGTAAGGACAAAGATCTCAAAAATTAAGTCCAGGAAAGTTACCAACACAAAACAAAAGGAAGGAATAAGAAAAGAATAGTAAAATAATCAACTCTCAGAAAAATAGAAAAGAAATCCAAGACTGCTACATGATACTGTCTAAAGTGTTTGTTGTTTAAACAAACATTGTGAGATATACGAAATAATGGCAAAGAGAACAGCCAATAAAAATAGACTCCCAGATGGGCCCAGAAGTTGGATTTAGCAAACACTCCAAAGCAGCCATTATAAATATATTCCAATAATTAAAGGAAACTATGACAATGGCTGAACAAATAGGGACTCTCAATAGGGAATTATAACTATAAAAAATCAAATTTTAGACTCGAGGAATATGATGCCTCAAATGGTCTCAGAAGCAATTTTGAGATGCCAGAAGAAAAGAGTTAGTACATTCAATATAAAGCCATAGAAGTTCAAAGAACAGGGAGAAAAAGATTGGAGATGAAAGAAAAAGTGAACAAAATTTCATAAACCTGTGGGGACATCATCAAACACACCGACATATGGATAGTTGAAGTTCTAGAAGAAGAAGAAGAGAGAGAAAGGAGTAGAAATAATGCCAAACATTTCCCAGATTTGATTTTTAAATATTAATATGCCAAAAACTCAATAAATTCCAACTAGGATAAACACAAAGATCTATACCTACACTCACCAGAGTTTATCTTAAAGCCAAAAATAAAAGGAAAATGTGAAAAACAGAAAGAGAAAACTGTCTTTGTACAGGAGAGCAACTTGATTAATTTTTAAGGTGGTATACCTTAAAAAAATTAAACATTTTCTGTCCACTGTTTGGTTATGTAGTGGGATAATGCTTACAGAAAAGGCAGGATAGATCTTGAATAATTCCTCTTTGTTCATTACCAATTCCATTTTTTTAAGCAGTTTTCAAATAATGAGTTGCCTTCTGAGCATTCTCCAGTGAGACTTTTTCCCCTCCTTTGGTTTGACTCCTTTTTCTTTCTTTCTTTCTTTTTTTTTTTTTTTTTTTTTTTTTTTGTTGATGGAGTCTTGCTTTGTCGCCCAGGCTGGACTTCAGTGGCGCGACCTCAGCGTACGGCAACCTCTGCCTCCCAAGTTCAAGTGATTCTCCTACCTCAGCCTCGTGAGTAGCTAGAATTACAGGCGCCTGCCACCACGCCTGGCTAATTTTTGTGTTTTTGGTAGAGCTGGGGTTTCACCATGTTAGTCAGGCTGGTCTTGAACTCTTCGCCTTGTGATCTACCAGCCTTGGCCTCCCAAAGTGCTGGGATTACAGGTGTAAGCCACCTTGCCTGGTCTCAACTCCATTTTAAAAATTATTTCCAGAGTAATTAATAGAAGCTTTAATTATTTTTAGATGGTTGCCTAGGTAATTTTTATTAACTCTCTTAAATGATGTCTTATTTTTCATTATATCTTCTAACAAGTTTTGGTTTTTTTTTTATAAAAGGTTATTCATTTCTGTTCCATGATTTTATAACATACAATTTTATTTAAAATCTTATATAATTATAGTAACTTACCATAGATTATTTGAGGTTTCCAGATATTAATCATATCTTTGGAACATTGAGTTAGTTCTACCTCCTCATTTCCAATTTTAATGCAGTTAATTTTCTTGTCAGTTATGTTGGCTGATAGCTTCAATGCTGTCAGTCAGTTTTCTTGTCAGTTACGTTGGCTGATAGTGTAGATATCGTTAGCATCCTATCTCTTCTTCTTCCTGACTTTATCAGGCAAGTTGGCTTTGAGATACATACACACAAGTATAAATGTATGATAGTTGTGTGTGTTTGCATGTATGTACGCATAATAAAGAGACAGTTAATGAAGTATCCATTAATTACTATCTTAATTGGCACTTTCAACAGGGAGTAGAGTTGAATTTTTCAAGTCTTGTCAGATTTTATGGCAATAGTTAATGTTTTTTTCTCCTAAGCCTTATAACTATGATGATTTGTATTAATAAGTTGCCTTAGGTAACTTACTATGACCCTGCAATTCTGACATACAACTCGCTTGATCATAATGTATCATTTTTAAATGAACTATTTACTTCTGTTTGATAATTTAAATTTAATCCTTTTGCATTGCTCTTATGAGTGAGTTTGGGCTAATTTTTTCTCAGTCATTTTCAGGATCTCTCTTTATAAATAATTTGAAAGATTTTCTTTATTTTCTGCACTCTGGAATAGTTTAAGTAGCATTAGGGTTGTCTGATTTTTAAAGGTTCAGTAAAATTTCCTCTATTTTTTTTTCTGTTGCAATTTATCTGTTTAGAATCTCTGTCTCTACTGTGGTCAGATTTGGTAGGTTGGATTTCTGTACAAAATCATTAGTTTATCAAAGTATGCAAGTTTATTTGTACAGTTACTTATTTAAATTAACTTAT
>NW_012106897.1:1577622-1624290 GCF_000951045.1 Mandrillus leucophaeus
GTTTTTTTTTTATAAAAGGTTATTCATTTCTGTTCCATGATTTTATAACATACAATTTTATTTAAAATCTTATATAATTATAGTAACTTACCATAGATTATTTGAGGTTTCCAGATATTAATCATATCTTTGGAACATTGAGTTAGTTCTACCTCCTCATTTCCAATTTTAATGCAGTTAATTTTCTTGTCAGTTATGTTGGCTGATAGCTTCAATGCTGTCAGTCAGTTTTCTTGTCAGTTACGTTGGCTGATAGTGTAGATATCGTTAGCATCCTATCTCTTCTTCTTCCTGACTTTATCAGGCAAGTTGGCTTTGAGATACATACACACAAGTATAAATGTATGATAGTTGTGTGTGTTTGCATGTATGTACGCATAATAAAGAGACAGTTAATGAAGTATCCATTAATTACTATCTTAATTGGCACTTTCAACAGGGAGTAGAGTTGAATTTTTCAAGTCTTGTCAGATTTTATGGCAATAGTTAATGTTTTTTTCTCCTAAGCCTTATAACTATGATGATTTGTATTAATAAGTTGCCTTAGGTAACTTACTATGACCCTGCAATTCTGACATACAACTCGCTTGATCATAATGTATCATTTTTAAATGAACTATTTACTTCTGTTTGATAATTTAAATTTAATCCTTTTGCATTGCTCTTATGAGTGAGTTTGGGCTAATTTTTTCTCAGTCATTTTCAGGATCTCTCTTTATAAATAATTTGAAAGATTTTCTTTATTTTCTGCACTCTGGAATAGTTTAAGTAGCATTAGGGTTGTCTGATTTTTAAAGGTTCAGTAAAATTTCCTCTATTTTTTTTTCTGTTGCAATTTATCTGTTTAGAATCTCTGTCTCTACTGTGGTCAGATTTGGTAGGTTGGATTTCTGTACAAAATCATTAGTTTATCAAAGTATGCAAGTTTATTTGTACAGTTACTTATTTAAATTAACTTATTTATATATATGGTCATATATTATGTTTTTTTAAGAATTAAAATTTAAGTTAATTATTTCTACTGTTTCTATTTTCTGAAATTAATTTCTGCATTTTCCCTAATAGTTCATGATGTACACTTTCTTTTGGTTTACTATCATTGTCTTTCTATGTTTTTGAGTTGGAATTTAATTTATACATTTTAATTTTTTGATGTAAATATTTAATGCTTTAAGTTTACTCAAATAACTAAGCTATGTTACATGGATTCTGATACTATTTTCATTTTCAAGTGTTTTTGTAATTTAGTTTTATACATTTTGACATTATTGTTATTTAACAGCACATTTTAAATTATTGGTATGGAAAGACCTTGTCTTAATTTATTCAGGCTGTTATAGCAAAAATGTCATAAACCGGGTGACTTATAAACATCAGAAATTTATTTCTTACAGTCTAGAGGCTGGGAAGTCTAAGATCAAGGTACCAGAAGATTCTATGTCTGGTGAGAGCTTGTTGCTCATAGATGGTGCCTTCTTTGTGTCCTCACATGGACACAGCACCTAGCTTGCTCTCTGGGGTCTCTTTTATAAGACCACTAATCTCATGTGTGAGGACACAGCCTTTATGATCTAATCACCTCTCAAAAGCCCCACCTTCTAATACTCTCACACTGGGGATCAGGTTCCCATATGTAAATTTTTGGAAGATACAAATATTCAGACTATAGCAGTCCAATTTTATTTCTTGATTTGATTTTATTGGTATTATTTCAATTCTTTGGAAATTATTAGGTTTTATATGTGTACTAAGAAAAGGTCGGTATTTGCAAATGCTACATGCCCTTTTTAAAATGCGTACTTTCTATCTCAAGGTTTATAAGTTGATGTGTTTCTAGGTAATATGTTGTTTAGATCTTCTGTATACTATTTTTTTCTACTTGATTGTCTTGGATTGAGAGATTTATAAATATTTGTATGTTTCCTTGCATCTGCTGTATCTTCTGCTATGATATATATTGTTGTACTATTATAATTTACATAAATATGAATATCTCTTGAATACTCTTGAATATATCTTTTTATTATTATTATTATTAACTTTTTTTTTGACACAGAGTCTTGCTCTGTCACCCAGGCTGGAGTGCAGTGGCACGATCTCAGCTCACTGCAAGCTCCACCTCCCGGGTTCACGCCATTCTCCTGCCTCAGCCTCCTGAGTAGCTGGGACTACAGGAGCCCGCCACCATGCCTGGCTACTTTTTTTGTATTTTTAGTAGAGACAGGGTTTCACTGTGTTAGCCAGGATGGTCTTGATCTCCTGACCTCATGATCTGCCTGCCTCGGCCTCTCAAAGTGCTGGGATTACAGGCATGAGCCACGGTGCCCATCCAAATATATTCATTCTAAGAGTCCTGTTCGTTTGTTTCTTTTAATGCTTTCTTTTTTGGTCTGCATTCTCGTTGATAGTAAGATTAAGGCCCTCTGACCCTGTGTTTCCTTTGTCCTGGCATGCATTTGTCCATCTTGTGTTTTCAACCCTTATGATTCTCTTTGCTTTAAATATGTCTCTTGTATATAGTGTATTGCATTTTGTTTCATAGCCTATCAGAAGTATATTTTCTTCTTCTTCTTCTTCTTTTTTTTTTTAAGACGGACTTCCACTCTTGTTGCCCAGGCCTTAGTGCAATGGCACAATTTTGGCTCACCACAACCTCCACCTTCTGGGTTCAAGTGATTCTCCTGCCTCAGCCTCCCAAGTAGCTGGAATTACAGGCATGCGCCTCCACGCCCAACTAATTTTGCATTTGTAGTAGAGACGGGGTTTCTCCATGTTGGTCAGGCTGGTTTCGAACTCCTGACCTCAGATGATCCACCTACCTTGGCCTCCCAATGTGCTGGGATTACAGGCTTGAGCCACCACACCCGGCCGAAGCATATTTTCTTAATAGTTTAACAAAGTTAATTGACATTGATTAATACTATCAAAATGTTTGATATCAGTTCTACAGTAGTATTTTATATAGAGATAAATAAACTGATACATGTATATACATTTGTAGACATACATTCATACACACACCAATACATGTACAAATATATGTTTGTAATATCTATCTTCTACCTATCTATCCATCTGGCTATTGGCACATATTTGCATTTTAGTCTATTTGCTTGAATATTACTTTTATTCTCCTCTTTTATAGGATTTTGTGTTTGTTTTTTGCCTTGTTATTATATCAATTATTATTATTGATAATAACTAGTAATTCTTTTCTATCTTCCTTTTTCTTTACAATATAATTTGAAAAATATATATTTTTAAATCTCAGTTGGTGACCTTGTTCTTTGTGCATACATTCTCCTTATTCTGCAAAGTGTTACTGTATCTGCATTGTTAGAGCATATGACCACTTTGTCCACATATATATAATATTGATATCCCTTTAGCGATTCTAATTTCATGAAATGCACACTCAAGTAGATAAACTAGGAAGTGCTCATTGGAAAAATACTCCTTAAATTTCTCTGTCTTCATAACAGTTTGTTTAGAACCTTTAAACTTGAAGGACATCCTGGCTAGGTATAGAATCCTAGTAATTTATTTCTTTGAGTATCTCAAATATGTTACTTCATTGTCTTCTGGTATAAAGTTTTGCTGTCACAAAATGAAATCAACCTGATATTATTTCCTTAAAATTTATCTTTATAGCAGACACTAGATGCCCTTTAAGAAGATGGTACACTCATCCCCCAGCTGCTGTGAGTGTTGGCTGCCAAAAAACAACTGCTCATTTTCTCCAGAGGATTGCTCTTAGCTGAGGGGGCCCATCTTGCTGGGAGGTAGCATCCTCCTTTGAATATGACCAACAGCTAATGGCTCACTCATAAAAGACTGTAGTACATACACAGTCTTTTGTACAGAAGACTTTCTTATGTACTATGTATTAAAAGACTAGACCTCTTGCCTAAACATAGAGACAAATCTGCAGTGTGCATATCCTCCAAGGCACTCTTCCTCCGCCACACCTTGGATGATATCAAGCCTAAATTCTTACTCATGGTCTTCTTTCCTACCCAGCTTTCCTCACTCCTTCATAGATTTTTCTTTTTACTGAAGAATATATTCTCAATCACATGTACCCAAATTTCTGTCTCAGGCTGTGTTTCTAGGGAATCACCCCTTTTCAAATGTTCCTTTTCTTCATTCACCTCATTTCTGAGTAATGTTTCTAGTTTATGGTGCTTTTTCCTTGATTATATTATTTTTTTAGACTTTCCTTAATGCTTTGTGAAATATTAGTCTTTTCACTTGTTTAATGGGTATTCTTTTTAGATTACCTTCACTGTCTATTTAATGGTTATTTTGCTCCTTCGTTTCTTTTTTCCTAAAGTAATGTATAAGATTCAACAGCAATATCTGCCTTTGTTCATTTAGATGAGTAATTTTCTTTAATTTTAGGAGGAAAGGTAAACTAGAATTGCTTTCCTATCTTCACAGCTCTTGAGATCCTTCTTCGGATTCATTTTCAAGGTAATTAAAATTATGGCTATAATTGCTGAAATATGTCAGCTTCTTCTTTCCCAATTTTAGATGAAATTTTTTATTTTTCGCTACTATTTTTCCACTCTACCTTTTGTAATTTCTCCACAGTATAGATTATATTGCTAGCAGTTTCTCTTAGGGAGACTATCCTGAAAGGGAGCTTTAGTTTGTTTCCAACGTTTAAGGGGCCCAGAGAACTCCAGTGCCATCTGACCTTTTGAGCGCCCCCAACACAGTCATGAATTGATGCCTGTCTACCTCTGCCTCGGTTTCAGTTGGTCTTCTCTGATTGACCGTGTGGTTTTCAGGGAGTAGTTGTTTGTTACAGTGTTGGAGAGTGGCAGTTCTTTAGTTTTCAGCATAGTTGTAATCATGTTACCTTCTCTCTGACTCTTCATGCTCAGTTGCTGATTCCTTGCGGGTTTTATTGCTGTCATTGATTTGTTTCCATCTTCTCAAGTTTGGGGATTGGTGATGAGACATTTTTACCTAATTTTATTGTATATGTTGACTGTAGGTTTTGGGATTTCTGGTCTAATTGCTGTCTGGTTTTCGGTTCAATTTAGGGAGATTTAAAAGCTATATCATCACCATCTTTCCACAATACTCCAAATTTGTCTATATTTAGTGTTTATGTTTAAACAGGAAAAACTGTGTGTGTGTGTGTATATATATATATGTATATATATATAAAATGTATGTATGTGCATTCACAAACACACACACAGCGAGAGAGAGAACAACAAGTGGGACAAACTTCCAACATCTGGCAAACTGAATTAATGATTTGGATTACCAATTTGGGTCTTCCTAATTAGCTCTGGAGGAATATAAGAGATTTATGAACTGCTTGGCTTGTAAATTGAAAAGGCCAGGAGATTCCCAGACTGTTTCATGAACTAAAGTTTAATACCCTTAGCTTAATGGATATTTTTGTTTCTAAACTTTATGACTTGCCAAATTGATGCATAAAAGGAGTCTAGAATTACAGGTAGTAGGGGAAAATGCATACAATTCAAGTGTGGCTTAGTTTCTCTGCCACCAAAAAGCCTTGGCTTTCTTTCTTGAATTCTATCTGCTTTAATACTGCTGGTGTATTCAGTAGGTTTCTGAGAAACTTCTTAACTTTTTTTGAGATTGGGTCCCTTGGAGAGAGGGAGTAGGTGTTAGCCTAGGTATAAGATCATAGCTTTTAAAGGTATGTTGTTATGATCTTGTCACCTTGTGAAAGGAGAGATCAGAATGATGCTGATGAATTTAGGTTCAGACACTCAGACTGCCTGTGCTTAGGCTTGTATTTAAGTTAAAAAGCACTTCCAGCAAAAGCTCAAATTGTTTTAATTTCAAGTTTTTGGTGAATCTCTTACTCTCTGATGAGATAAAACCCTTAAGCGAATAAAAATTAAACTTCTTCTCTGTGGACTAGGTGTTCAGAGGAAATAAACCTCTACCAGTAGTACAGACACCTCTGGGTAGCGAAGCCCATGGGAAGCAAGGCCTCCCTGCCCGGATGTGACCCAGTGGAATTCTGTGGATGTTGTTCCAGGTGTTGCTCTAGCCCTGGAAGCCAACTCTATTCTTCTAATACCTTTCCAGTCCTCTCTCTTACACTAGAACAAGGGGTGGCAAACTTTTATTTTAAGGGCCACACAGCAACTCTTTAACTCTGCTGTTGTGGTGAGAGAGCAGCCATATAAAAAAGCCATGCCTGTGTTCTCATAAAACTCTCTTTACAAACATAGTTGGCAGGCTACATATGGCCTGCAAGCCATAGTTTGCCAATCCTCACTCTGAAACAAGAATCAAATTAGAGGGTGAGGCCTAGCCAAATCACAACACAAAAAGAGCATTTCATACAAAGGCCATTATTGACAACCTCCAGCTTAAGAAAGGAGATGCCATTCACCGAAAAGGAGCATGCTTTGGGACCAAGTTTGGGAGAATGGGATTGTGGGTACCAACGGGAGCAGGAAAAAGTCATTTCTGCACTTCCCTGTCTTATGTACTGTATATTAAGAAAAGTCCTTTACTTATGTATAGCTCTTTGTGTTGTACAATGAAACTATATGGGCAGATTAGAGAGAAATGTGAAGATTCCTTTATCAAGCTAACAAAAAACCCTTTTACGATACTAATGCCTGCCAAGGCAAATTACAACAGAATTGACTGTTTGCCTGGCTAAATCCACCGTTTATTGTATCAGTGATGGATATTTTATGATAACAGAGACTTGGAAGTAGGAGGAGAATATGAGTCTCTCCCCACTTCTTTCTCAACTCTTAAAAGTAGAAAATAAAGGCATACAAAATATCTACAGCTTAATAGCAGCATTAGAAATTTCAACCCAATAGGACCAAAAAGGACTCTATGATTATGGTGAAACAGTTTTTTGAAACAGTTTTTCCTTAGGTGTATGACAAAAAAGTCACATATCCTTTTAAATAAAAATATGAAGTAAAATTTGTTTGAAGTGGACTTTATAATGGGGACACAAGAAAGAACAAGACTTAGAACCATTTTTGGTAATTTTTATGCTTGAGAAGTCTAAGGCATCTTGTGAATTCAATCTGTGTGTTGGGAAAATGTAGGTATGGTACATAGATTTTGAATTTTCAATACCTGGTTAAAAAATAAGAAGTGATTAAAGAAGATCAATTTTAAAACAATTATGTTTCCCAAATTCACAGCAAAATGTCTAATTATTAACTTTATAAATATCCCATTTTTCTTGGTCTTTGCCTTACCATTTCACATGTGGAGATATCTATGATTATAAATAGAAAAGATTTCCCCCGTGCATGCTTTTCTTACGTAAATCAGATGTTAGACCTAAAAGTCTAACAGAAAATAAGGCAGTACTCACTAGGGCAGATGGTATAAGGAACTTGAAAATTCCTGGTGCTGCCAAAATTCCAGTTATTGGACCAAAAGCTGGGCATTATTGCAATCAGTGTGTTGAAGAGACATCTGCACACCCAGGTTCACTGCAGCCCTATTCACAATAGCCAAGATATAGAATCAACCTAAATGTCCATTTACAGATGAATGAATAAGGAAAATGTGGTATATATCCTACATTGGAATACTATTCAGCCATAAAACAGAATGAAATCCTTTTGTTTGCTGCAACATGGATGAGCCTGGAGGACATTATGTTAAGTGAAATAAGCCAGGGACAGGGAGACAAACCTTGCATGATCTCACTCATATGTGTCATCTAAAAAAGTTGATTTCATAGAAATAGAGAGGAGAAGAGTGGTCACTAGAGGCTGAGAAAGAAGGTGGGGAGGCCTGAGAGAGACTGGTCACCAGGTGCAGAGTTACATTTAGACAGGAAGAATACGTTCTGGTGTTCCATTACACAGTAGGGTGACTATAGCAAATAGTAATGTGATACATATTTCAAGACAGCTAAGACAGAAGATTTTGAATGTTGTAATCACGAGGAAATGATACATATTTATGATGATATATGTGGTAATTACCCTGATGTGATCACTATACTATGTATACACGTGTTGAAACATCATATTGTACCCCATAAATCTGTATAATTATTTGTCATTTATAAATTCAAAAAAATTTTTAAATTAGGACTGAGATTACAGGTTATATAGAAAAATATGAAGTATTTGTCTGTAATCACTAATAAGCAAGTAGCTTCGTGAACAATTTCATGTCATCCTTTTTTAGCTGGGTGCTTTGGCTCACACCTGTAATCTCAGCATTTTGGGAGGCCGAGGTGGGTGGATCTCCTGAGGTAAGGAGCTTGAGACCAGCCTGGCTGACACGGTGAAACCCCGTCTCTACTAAAAGTACAAAAATTAGCTGGGTGTCTTGGCGTGCATCCGTAATCCCAGGTACTCAGGAGACTGAAGCAGGAGAATTGCTTGAACCCGGGAGGTAGAGGCTGCAGTGAGCTGAGATCGTGCCATTGCACTCCAGCCTGGGTGACAAGAGCAAAAACTCCATCAAAAACAAAAACAAAACAACAGCAAAGAAACTTTTTCAAATTGATTATTTTGATAGTAAAATAGTATTTTCATAAAACAACCTGTTAATTCCAGTAATCCCCAAAAAGAGTGAGCATAACACAATTCCAAAAGTGACATAGAATATTTTAAACTTATTATTAGAAGTTGGACAGTTATATAGGGTAATATATCAAGTCATGGAATGTACAGTTTTTATGGTTGAGCTTTCAAAAGTACCGTATTATCCCTGTTCAAACAGAAGTTGGAAACCTCTCCTCCAGGAATGAAAAGCCTTTCAGGCTAGATAAATTGTTTACCAATGTCTGTTCAACAACCTCATTTTCAAAACACTGAATCTGTCTTCTTCCTCGGTATTAGGAAGCTTTTTTTTTTTTTTTTTTTTCGTGAGAGAAGGTAGAAAATGAGCATTTGGTGCTGATGTAGAGACTGGTGAAAATAACACAATATGTGATAGCTCTCAGAAGCAGAAAGTATTATTGATCATGTTCTGTGATGAAACCAAACATTTCATGGTTCCTTCAAGAATCAAAGATATGGCCGGGAGTGGTGGCTTATGCCTGTAATCCCAGAACTTTTGGAGGCTGAGGTGGGTGGATCACTTGAGGTCAGGAGTTTGAGACCAGCCATGCCAACATGATGAAACCCCGTCTCTACTAAAAATAGAAAAATTAGCCGGGAGTGGTGGTGGGCACCTGTTATCCCAGCTACTCAGAAGGCTGAGGCAGGAGAATCACTTGAATCCAGGAGGAGGAGGTTGCAGTGAGCCGAGATCATGCCACTGCACTCCAGCCTGGGCAACAGAGCAAGACCCTATCTCCATCAATCAATCAATAAAGTGTAATCTTATTTGTATTAAGTTTTTAAAACATTTGTACAGATTTGATCATTGTTTAAACTACATTTTCATTCAATGTAAAGAGTTCTGAAACCTAAATATGAGTTACATTATTTGTTTTGATGAAGTAGAAAAAAGTGTGAAATTTTAAAGAAATATTTTCTCTTTTGAAAAAATTTTAAAGAAAAAATAGCTTACTGAGGTATGATAGGTATGAAAAGCTTTACATATATTATGTATACAACTTGATGAGTTTGGAGATAAGTATATACCCATGAAACCATCATAACAATCTATGTCATAAAAACCTATCTATCATCTCCAAATATTTCCTCCTGCACTCTTTATTATTTTGTGTGATAATAACACTTAACGTAAGATCGACCCTCTTAGCATTTTTTTCGATCTCAATAAGCTTGTCTTCAAAGTTTCCCAAAATCTCCCTAACTGATAAAAAAAAAATTTAATAGAAGATTATTAATCAATCTTACTGTATTTTTTACTTTCTGCTAGCTACCTTTTTTCTTCAAACTTGAAGAGAATAGAGGAGCAAGAAATAGTGTCACTATTTCTTGTTGTGAGACTCTGTCTCACTATGACAGAGTCTCACTCTTGTCATTCAGGCTGGAGCGCAGGGGTGCAATCTTGGCTCATTGCAACCTCCGCCTCCTGGCTCAAGCAATTACAGGCGTGTGCCACCATGCGCGGGTATTTTTTTTTTTTTTTTTTTTTTTTTGTATTTTTAGTAGAGACAGCATTTCACCATGCTTCCCAGGCTGGTCTCAAACTCCTGAGCTCAGACGATCTACCCGCCTAGGCCTCCCAAGGTGCTAAGATCACAGGCATGAACGACTGCACTCAGCCCCAAATTTTAAGTATATAATACAGTGTTGTTAACTACAGCCACTATGTTATACAGTAGATCTTTAAGACTTACTCATTTTGCACAACTAAAATATTGTACCCTTTGACCAACACTTCCCTGTTTCCTGCTCTCCTAGCCCGTGGTAACCACCCTTCTACTCTCTGCTTATATTTTAGATCCCTTGTGTAAGTGGGATCCTATAGTATTTGTCCTTTTGTGTCTGGCTTAGTACACTTAGCACAATGTTCTCTAGGTTTTTTCACGTTGTTGCAAATGGCGGGGTTTCCTTCTCTTTTAAGGGTCAATAACATTCCACACATGTATATGTCACAATTTCTTTATTAACTCTCAAACTCTTTAGATTTAGAAAAGGAGTTTAGGGAAGTATACTTCCTCTTCTACCTGTCAAGTTTTGAACACCCCCCATTTTTTAAAGGTGTTAAACAGTACAAAATTTCCACTTTAAAGAAAAATATATAGTTTGAAGTCCCTCAGAAAGAAATTTCCTAATATTTGTACTGAATTTGTGCTAAAATTTTTTAGAGAAATAATAATTTTCAATTTGAAAACCAAATCCAGCAAATCATTGCATTTACCAGTCACCTTTATATCTGAGATATTCATTTGATACCGCTTTTAGTATTTCAATATTATCTGCAATTTCTTAGACAGGGCTCACAGAGTCTCTGCTAACATGCAATTCAACCTATCTTTTATGAACCACATAACCTTCTCAATGTATTGCTTATAAATGCATTGAAATATTGTCAGTTATTTTGCAGACACCAGAATACTGTTGTATAAAGAATTCTCAATATTCACACAATTTTGGAGCTCCTCAATTTTTTGACAGAAACTCATTTAAATTACTTTTACATGATAATTATGACATTATATGTAAAAAGGTCTTTGCTCTGCCTTCCTAAACTTTGGAGAAACCATTAGACATCTATCCATTATCAACATTATCATATTTCTGACCACTCAATTATGTGAAAATTAACCCTGATTTGCTGCAGATGCATCTTTATAACTCTGTTTAGGTTAGTGTCAGTCATCTCTCTCTGAAAAAATGAAAGTGAAGACACTTTAATTAAGACAGCCTTTAAAGCTTTATGAAGGCATTTTATCCAAATTGACAACCAGACCACTATTATTCCAGGGGTTATTGTATCGCATTCAGTCGAGTTAATGGAAACAATAGATTCATACTTTCTGCATCATTTTGGATGTTATTATCTACATGGCTTTATTTTTCTACTTACAGAATTGTTCAGATCACTCTGTGAACTCATAAATGCAAACATTTCTTTTTATATTTCTGGTTTCAAACAACTAAAAAAAAAGCTTTCTTTACAAATGGAATAGATTCATCATATTCCTTTAACAGTGAGCACTATTTCCTAGCAAACAAATACTGTCAACATTGAATGTCAGGTTTTTTCCATTTACTTCAATGTGTTTTGTGTGAAAAGATCATTTATCTGCAAGAGTTCCATCACAAAATCCATTTTCACTCCAAAAGCAATGATTTCAAATGCATACTACTTTTTCATGGGTTCTAATTTTCTAGTATTATGTTTTCCATTGGAAGTTTCTGGGTTTGTTTCCAAGTAATTATAGATGCCTAGAAAAATACATCATAACTACAAACCAACTAGACAAAAATTCAAATATTAAAAGAGCAAAGCAAACACAAAGTGTTTCTAAGCTGTTCAGTGTTGACATGAATAAACAGATGTATGTGGAGAGGTTATGCAATTAAAATATCAACTATTTATCTTTCATTTGTTCATGTTTTCTTTTTTATAATTTGATTTATATCTTAATAAAAAGTCTTTTTTACACTTTCACAGGACAAACAAAATCACTGCTATATTTCACAGTTTGTATAATTATTGATTTGTAAATTATATATGTATATATTTGGCACTGTGGAGAGTAACATCAGCAAGTGTTGAGGTTGCAGAGAATAACATAGTTATGATTTTGGGATGGCATTTCTTCATTTGTTTGGTGATAAGTCAGGTTCTAACCCCTGTTAGAACCCCCAGAGCCACTGCGGTGTGATAGTAGATGGTAGCTACCTTTCTAAGTCTTCAGTCTCTCCCAGGTCCTCATTAGTGTTATCTGTTTCCAAACAGTCTGTAGCTACATTCAGTTTTATAACATGTGAAGTCTTCCACAACTTAAATTCCACTGTCCATTTGAAACATACAACATAAAGGAAAATAACAACAGCTTTATAATACTGGAAAGGGAAATCCCAGGGCTCTCTACTCAGATTTACAATCTTATCCTTGCCATTTCTCTTCCTGTTCCCACAGCGTAAAAGAAAACAAAAGTTACTTGCAAAATATTCCTGTATATCCCAAAGTTTGATTCAAAAATCTAATAATAGATTAGAGATGTCTGCTTTCAATCTGGAGTAACAGGGATCAGATTTACCATCCACCGAACCAAGATACAGACAAAAAGAATGAAACAGTATTTTTCAAGACACTGAACATCACTGGCAAGGAAGGATAAAAATCCCTTAGAGATGGAAAATGAGCAAGGTAAGCTTTGCAATTGTACCAGCTTGCTGTCTGAATAGAGCCCCAGGCCACAAGCAGAGAAGGAAAGTCCATGCAGACCCTGGTGGACAACCTGAATTGAAGAGAGAGAACTGGGTGTCTAAGGAGACAAGGCAGATAGAGTTTGTGGCATGGTACTCTATAAGGAAGGGACGCAGAAATGAGATAAATTTCTGGAGGTCTTCAGAGGGCCCTCGTGATTCTTCGGTACCATACTAATCAGTGCATACATGTGAGAAAAAACTTTAGGTAGAGAAAGAACTACTCAGAAGAATTAGAGACAACAGTGCCCATAACTTACAGGAACAGTACTCATTCTCACAAGTCAGGCTGGAAAACTTCATGATTCACATAGTATTGAGTAGAGTACACAGACAGACTTGCCCTACTATTTACCCAGAATAACAAAAGCATAAGTTCAGTAAGAGACTTGAATATAAATATTCATAGCAACCTTCTCTGTAATAGGTCCAACCTGAAAACAACCTAAACATCCATCAGAAGATAATGGATAATCAAATTGTTATGTAGCTTTATAGTGGAACACTACTAAGCAATATAATAAAGGAACTATTGATATACATTGTAGCACATGATGCTGAGTAAATGAAGTCAGACAAAAAAATGAGTACAGGCTGTATGCGTCCATTTATATGAAATTTTGTATTAACAATAGCAGAACTCATCTATAAGTATAGAAGGCAAAGAGGAAATCTGTGGTATCCTGACTAAGTGGGTTGAATGAGAAGGAGAGGCTGAGAATCCTACTTGGAGAATCCTCGGGTAGAGAGATTACAAGAGTTCACAAGAGCAATTTGGGGAGTGATGTATATGTTTATTATCTTGCTTAGAAATAATAGACATGTTTATTATTTTGATCATGATTAAGGTTTCACAGGTGTGTATATGTGTGAAAACTCATCAAATTGTGTACTTTAAATGTCAGTTTATTTCAAGTCAATTATATCTTAATGCTGTTTAAGAAACTGAAAAAAATTAAAAACAGGTCGAATGAATCCTGCTATGAGTGAGTTGGTCTTACAAGTCTAAATGTGTCTTGGTCTTTAACTGGGACACATTGTAATATTATACTTGTCTACTTCCAAAGATATAAAAATAAGCTGGCAATTTTTACTCTGAGTATACTGTATAAAAGTTCATAATCCTATAAACTGTAGTAGAAGTTCAAAAGAATTTGGGATGAATTACGGCATTTTCATTCAGATTTGCTCATTACCCATTCTTAATCGAAAAAGTTAGCAAGAAATAGGATTTTTAAAACATGTTATTCATAGGAGACAGTTTACTCTGGTGACTTTTGAATTTTGACTATCTCAGAATACACTACAAATATTTTTAACATAGAGATGGCTATCCCAGCTCTGGGAATTATGATTTGCTAGATTTGGATCTTCTTTTATGGGTTGTTCTGGAATTTTCTCTGGATTTGTGAAGTCTTCTGGAATAAGGTAAAAGGTGACTTCTAGTGAAATCCATAAGTCTCCCTGAGCAAAATATTCTAAATATATAGCCTGAGGATTTGGCAGCTGTGTGTGTTTCAGTATAATTAAGGTCCTAAATGAAAACCTCAGGAAGGTACAACAATATGCTTGGAGGAGCAAAGGTTGTGACACATACTATAAGCTACTGAGCAAGGAAAAGTTACAACTACAGTGGAGACTGGTGACCCAGTCAGAAGACTTGGTTTTGAGTGCTTATGAACATACACAAACCTTTTTACCGATTTTAAATTTTATTTTCCCATGCTAATGTTGAAATCATAATAATATCTATCCCACTCAAAGAGCATAGAGGATCAATACAATGTATGCAAATTTAGGTTGTAACTTTTGAAAGCATTATTAAATATTATCATTTAGCATCAATTCTCAAATGTTCTCTTTGCACTAAGCACTTTAACATATGTCTTTCAATTGTATCCTTACAATTATCCTATGAAGTTGGTGTTGGATACATAGGTTTAATAGGCAAAGAAACTAAAGCTCAGATGGATAAAAACAGGTCTCCAGGGCCACAGTGCAGCAGTGCTGACATTGGGAACTTCTGGCTGGTTTCTTTTCCCAGACTTCCTCTACCCACTCTGGTAGGTACTCAGTTATGTCAGTTTTAGAATGAGTGGGGAAGTGTAGGAAACCCCTTTCAGGTATTCTAAAGAAGCTCCTTGGTGAGGAATTTATAACCATGCACTTTAATTGCCAGAACAAGGAAAACCACTAAATTGTCTATAGTATTCTGTGCAAAAACAAACAAACTCCTAAACCTATATCGAAAGGACAATTGGAAAGAAAATTAATATAAGCTGGATAGAGGTTATATATTGGTACAGACAACACTTTGCTTCCAGAGTAACTGGGGACAGTGAAATGAATAGCCTCACCAGCTTTGTGATAGATTCTGTTCCCAAAGAGGCTGAGTACTCAGGGAACAGGAAGGCATCCAATAATATCACAAAGCCCCAGTATTGCTATTGAGCTTCCCTGTGCATATAAATGATGCCCTTAATGACACCTAAACTGCAACATAGACCCTAGGGAAAATGTAGCTTTAGAAACTATGATTGCTACAAAATGCCTTTCTCTAAAAACTGACAATTACTCAAGTTGTCATTAATTCCCAGTGTGACAAGCTAATGCAAACAATGCTGGAGATTGCATCCAAGTTCTGCTAAAAATCAGGTCATGTGTAAATACAGCTAATGCTAAGAAGCAAAGTGCAGGAAACAATGCCAGCATCAGCAGCATCTTTGACTACAAAGAATAACTACATGACACCAAGCTCAATTTAAGCCTTCACGCCCACAGCAGTAGTTCTGCATCACCAATGATCAAAGCCATCAACTTGAAGGAGACTCTAATAATGATAGGGAGTTGGGTATGAGAGATTACATTTCTTCACTACATCACTTTTTATTACTTACTATCTTTAATAAAATAAAGTTTTAGCAAATTGCGAACAGCTTCAGCAGATGGAATTTGTAGGGCAGGAATGAGGGATTCCAAATTTTTGAGATTCTGAGCTGTTGTGTACTGCAGCCTGTCCTCACTATTTGCACAGTTTTAGGGACACAGCCCATGGTCAACCCTAGTATTTCCTGTCATGGGTCTGCTTGTTGTCTTTGCCCTGCTGGCAGGGAATCCTTATGACCAGGGTTCTTTTCTTCCCCTGAGAATAAAATATAGATTCAAAACATCTTGGAAATATCTTCACTGTGACTATGAAAGAGGCAATGAAATTGCATAAGGGGATGGGGAGTTGTACAATTGGGTTGGATGCAGGGCGGGAGCTTAGTTGTGTGAGTCATATGTTTATATGCACACAGAGATATGCACGCTGCTTGGCAGGAGGAGAGGATTGTTGTAAAATCATGGAGAATCCAGGATTCAATCTAAGTACTCTTTAACACCACTTATGTTGTCCTTTTGATTTGTACCTTGCTATCTCTTTTGATACGTAGATAATTTCCCCTTTCACGTTTTGTTGCCATTTGGTAGTTGACAGTATAAACCACTTTATAATAGAGTAAAGCAGAGGCCACTGTGAGGGAACATAATTGAAATAAAAAGAGTGGGTTTAAGATTGGGAAGTCTGAGGCCTAACACCTTTCTAACCGTAAAGCGCTTAAACTCAGCTTCAGTTTCGTTGCATGTTTAGAGAGAATATTAGACTATACATCATTACAGGGATGGGGGTACCTATATTGAGTGGGGCTCAGTCACTCATAAGGGCCCTTTTATCTTTATAGTGTGGTTTAACACGTTTAGAGCTACATAGAATTTTTGCTATTATTATATACTAATATTCAGCCTGTGTTTATATCACACCAGCACAAATAGTAACTCGACAAGGCAACTCCATGGATTAAAAAAAAGCTAACTCAATTAACTAGCTAAAATGTCTACCTAATAAAAATTTTTCCCTTCCTTTTTTTTGCACTTCAGGCACACTAGGCATTAATGCTAGTTTGCATTTTAATCTAGGATGCAGTGATTTAGATCATCCCCATCTGACTCGTTCACTTGCTAAGTAATCAAATTCATTGCCTGGCAATTTTTCATAGAAAACTTTTGTTGTACAAAAATATGTTTTTCAAATCACCAACCACTTTCAATAGATATTAATAGAAACAGGGTAGACAAAATATAGGTCAAAGCAGTATTGGTTGCTATGAGCATGAAGTAAAAACAAGTACTTTTTTTTTTTTTTGCCTCTGGGTGGCCTGGTTGAGTTTAAATACTTAAAAAGCTTTTAATTTACATAATTCACACATACATACCTCAGACTCTAGATTCAGGATAGGGACAGAAAGCGTTTAAAAGCTTAGATATTGAATTCCAGCTTTATCACTTGCGAGCTTTTAACTTGTTCAAGGTATTGACCACTCTGAACTTTGATTTCCTCACTGATAAAATGGCTTATAATCCTACAGTCATGCAATGCAAGGGGAGATTGATTAATTGATTGATTGATTTTGAGACAGAGTCTTGCTCTGTCACCCAGGCCGGATTGCAGTGGCGCAATCGCGACTCACAGCAACCTCTGTCTCCTGGGTTCAAGCAATTCTCCTGCCTCAGCTTCTGGAGTAGCTGGGATTACAGGTGCCCGCCACCATACCTGGCTAATTTTTGTATTTTTAGTAGAGACAACGTTTTACCATACTGGCCGGGCTGGTCTCGAACTCCTGTCCTCAAGTGATCCGCCCGTCTTGGCCTCCCAAAATGCTGGGATTATAGGCCTGAGCCACTGTGCTCAGCCAAGGGGAGTTAAATTAATTCACATAAAGCATCTAGAGTATCACCTGACATGTACTAAATGTTCAATAAGCATTAGCTAAGATCAGATAGGCTTATAAAACTTAAATTTCTAAGTTTTGTGAGCTTGAAGTCATTGTTATGATTGAGGTTTTGCTGAATATTGATCATTTTAAACTATTTTAACTGTACATTTGTCTTTGTCTATTAGCATTAAATTTTATATAGTGGCAAATATAAAGGAAATATCTATAAAATGAAATTAATATTTATTTTCTTATAATTAATTCAAAAATCATAATGCTTCAAACACCTGGATTTTTCGGTTTTAAGCAGTTGAAGTTTTCCAAAGGTCTGTACAGACCTTTAACCTCTATAAGGTGAAGGGGGAACTTTAAGGTCTTAAAATTCCTTCAAGGAATTCCTTGAAGGAATTTTAAGACCTTAAAGATTGTATAGCCCTTTGCTGTGTGTATACACACACACACACACACACAATCTCAAATTAAAGCATGATAGAGATTCAATCATTCTGGCACATAATATATCTGATCAAAAATATAAGCCACTGATTTTTTTCCCTGAATCTTCCCTCCTTATCTCTCCTATCTCTCTGTTGTTTATGCAACCCTGCTAAATATCTATAATTAAATCTTGGACAAACGAATCAGCACAGCATGCCATATTGCAATAGAGATGTGTCACAGGTCCCTGTGGGTTGCCCTTGTGTCTACTAAACAGCCCTACTCTAAACACAGATTCCTACAGCTGCTTTCTGCCTATCCATGGACTAGCTCAGCTCCAGCCAAACGGGA
This sequence comes from Mandrillus leucophaeus, assembly GCF_000951045.1. NCBI lineage: Eukaryota > Metazoa > Chordata > Mammalia > Primates > Cercopithecidae > Mandrillus > Mandrillus leucophaeus. The sequence goes on from NW_012106897.1 coordinate 1,595,963, forward strand.
AGTCAGACTAGGCTCCAGACGCTGTATTTCTATACACAGAACTTCTGCATAATTTTGCTGCCTGCAGGAACTCCAATGAAGTGATGGGTGACAGAACAAACTTTTGGAGACATGGAAAGAATGCGACCTTGTGCAGATCCTAACCAGATGCATTACAGCTATTTATTTATTCCCTCCTTTTCCTCTTTTTACAAAAACAATTTAAATTTAACAAATTTTTATATACAACAAAGTGTTGTCATGTGAGCCCTTGAACATTTGACTTAAGAGCCAAGAGGTTAGACAATTGTTTGAATTTCATAAGGAAAAACAGATGTGGTTTCGAAGTCCCATGCTAATGGAATTCAGGCTGTGGGAAGGCGCTGGAAGCCTTGCTCTTCTCTGAAGCTGCCACATTTTTGTTTATTCACTGAACCAAAGGCCTCAGGCTGGGTGGCTTGGAGAGGTGGGTTAAAGCCATTCTCTCATTCCTCCCACTTAAAAAGATATTAGTGAATTTATAACAAATGTAATAGGCCAGTTTTCTTGTTTATTTAGTACATTCTATTTTGGCAATATTAGACTGAAACTGAAAGCCTGTAGGAGTAATTACGAGTAGTGAACATTTTATAAAGTGTCTTTGCTTTTCTCCAGTGTACTGACTAGTGAAGCAATTTATTCTATAAACACTAAGATGTAAAAAAATCACTATAGAAACTAGAACAGAGGGGAACAATTTCTACGTCAGATCTCATAATTATCTCATGTGACATGTTGTCACCACGATGTTAACTTCATCCACTAGTTCCCAAACATGTCTGAAAATTTGTAATTTGGGATGTTTTACAAAAACTTCGATTCTCTAAAACAACCTCAAATTTATAAAATCAAAATAGCCAGGGACAGAGTCTGAAAATTTGTATTTTTTGAAATCCTCAACTGATTTTAGTCACTAACTTAATTTGGGAAACACTGATCCACCCAAGAGATTTGTCAATTGCCTGGTGAGTTGCATCAAGGCAGACTGCTACTCGGATACTTCATAGCGATAAGCTAACACTTGATTCTAGGGTGTCTAGAATTTTGCCCTGTGAACTCATATTCAAATTTAGATCAAAAGAATTAACTACACGGCAAAGAGGAAGGGTTATAACTCTAAGATGTTCAGAAAATAACCTCAGGTACTTATTTTCTACATTAGGATTCTGAGGCCCAAAGAGATGATGGAACATTTGAAATAAGCATATCTGGACTTGATTTCAAGTACCTAGTATGGGCTCCATTTGTGATCTTCAGTGCCTCCTAGCATTGCCAACTTTATGATTTTAAATCTGTGCTGTGAACTTTCTACCCACATGCTTATCAGGTGACTAAGAGGGCCTTGATATTTAGCTTGACTAAACTTTAGACATACTTCTGGCCTTTAGGCCCTTGACTTCCTTAGTTCATTTACATAAGGAACTTGTAATCATAAAATCTTTCTCTGTTCCTTTGAGATGTAAATCTTTCTAAAAACTTCTTGTCAGTGTTACAACCCTGAACCATCGCTGGACGATCTTTCTTAAGAACTTTGAAGCCATTCCTTTGAAATGTAATGGCCCTAGCTTTCAGTTTCTCTGGGACAGTAGGAATCTACCTTCAGAGGGCATCTCATTCCAAGAAGGTGTACTTTTCCTTTGGGTAAGGCCAATTACCAAGCACTGGTGGCCTGTAATGCTCTCTATCCCAGCTCTTAAAAACTCTCCAGTCCTTCCTTTCAGCAGAGTTGAGCTCAGACTAAGTTCTGGTCTCTCTCTCCTATTGCACCAGCCTTGCATTTAATCTTCCTTGACTGTTTAATTTTGTCCAGTTGAATTTTTGTTTTTATATGACAAACTGAGCCTTTTACAGTAAGTCGATCAGTCATACCTCTATTATACTTTCATCCGTTTTCTAATCAAAAAAAGGGTTGGCTGCGTGCAGTGGCTTTCACCAGTAATCTTAATCTCAGCACTTTGGGAGGCTGAGGTGGGTGGATCACCTAAGGTTAGGAGTTTGAGACCAGCCTGGCCAACATGGCGAAACACTGTCTCTACTTAAAATACAAAAGTTAGCTGGGTGTGGCAGCAGGTGCTTGTAATTCCAGCTACTCAGGAGGCTGAGGCAGGAGAATCGCTTGAACTGGGAAGGCGGAGATTGCAGTGAGCCAATATCGTGCCACTGTACTCTAGCCTGAGCAACAGAGTGAGACTTGTCTTAAAAAAAAAAAAAAGTTGGTATTTTGTTAGTCTTATTGTCTCTTTCTGAAAGCGTAGTAAATCATAATATGCATCATCTATCTAAAAGGGAAATGAGTGTCCTAATTATACATTACAGAAGGCTTGCTGATGGGGCTTCAGCTCCATAGTCGTAGCCAGACATCATACGGAGTAACTAGGTAGGAATAGCAAGGAAACAAAGAGAATATTAATGGCAGTGATGGCCACAGAAGTACAAGTTCTCCAGTCTATCCAGAGGAGGAGCTACCCTTAGACTTTATGAAATATATGTGTGTGTGTGTGTGTGTGTGTGTATATATATACACACACACATATATACACACACACATAGACACACACACACACATATGTCTAGAGATCTTAAAAAATGACGGACGCTTTATCAGTGTAAAGTTCTTTGGAAAAGTCACTGTGGGAACACAAGTTTTTTTTGTTTTGTTTTGCTTTGTTTTTCTCTAGCCTTTTTCCTCTTGAGGCTTAGAAAGCCGTAACAGTAGTATCTATTTGAGTTGGAATGAACTTGATCTTTGTGGTGCCCAGATGGCTAAATAACCCAAACACCAGCTTAAAAATGCAAAAGTATGATAATGATAGAAAAAAAAGGCTTTGTCTGGGGAAGAGGGGATAAACTCTCAGAGCTAAGGGATATTTTAGGAATTTTTCATTAAACCACAGTAAAGGACATGTGGTACCGTATTCCATCTATAGAAACACACTTTCTTTCTATTTTAGTTTGTTAGGGCAGCTGTGAAAAATACCACAAACTGGGTGCCTTAAACAACAGAAGTCTATTGTCTCACAGTTCTGCAGGCTGAAATCCAAGATCGAGGTGTTGGCAGGGGTGGTTCTTTCTGAGGGCTGTGAGAGATAATCTGCTTCATGCTCTCCTCTCATTTATGGTGGGTTGCTGGCAATGTTTGGCATTCCTTGGCTTGTAGAAGCATTACCCTTATTCACACACACTTTTATCTTCATGTGGCATTCTCCCGGTGTGAATATCTGTTTCCAAATTTCCCCTTTATTTATAAGGATACCAGCTGATGTATGCATTAAAAAGTGGTGTAGTCTAGTGGGCAGCAGAACCCTGAGTTTGAAGACATAGACTTGGAGCCAAAGAGATTCAGACTTTAATCAGAATTATTCCAGTGACTACCCATGTGACCTTGAATAAAGTAGTCAACCCATCTAAACCTGAGATTTTTCACCCATACAAAAGGAGTAAGATCTACTGACTAGGGATATTCATAATGGAAACATTAAGTAATATAATATATGCAGACCACCAGGAAATAGTCTTTGGTACATGGAAAAGCTAAATAAATAGTTGTTTTATTACATTAATAGTGTATAACTTTAAAAGTACTTTTTACTCTTGAAAATTGGGTAACCATACAGTAGAGCCATTGTGAAATGTATTAATATGGCAAATTTCTCTAGAACTCATCAACATTACAAAACAATTTAAAAGGATATAAATAGTCTAGACAGACTAACACAGGAGGTAAAATGAGCTTTCTGGAATGCATGGCTTTAGCATAGCAATGCCTTAGTAGAAACTATATATGGAAGAGAAAGTTGGGTAGCAGCTCAACAACAGGAAAATAAGTGTTGCAATCAAAAGCATGCAAGTGGTGAAACTATGATGGAAGTTAGGGAATAAAATAATAGACAGTCAAGAATTCAAATTTTAAAATGCTCATGCTTAAGTCAGCCTCTGTGTTTTACAGATGAGGAAATGGAGATGTGGAGGGTCCATGGTGGGCAAAGCAGAAATAGGAAGGGCTTAGCCCCTCGTTGAATCTTCAACGTAAATATAAAGTATTGTGCCAATAAATATTCAGTCCTCCCTCGCCAACCACATTGCTGGTACTATGCCTCGCCTAGGTAGGATTCCTGAGATCCCCTGTCAAGATCAGACATCCTGTGGCCAAGGTAGAAATTGAGTGCTTTGCCTCTGTATGTACTGTTTTTATTCTATGCCACTTTATTTTAAAGAAAAAGGGTAGATAAAAAAGAGTTACCGATATGAAAACTGATAGAAACAATACTGCAAGCAAAAAGGAGAGAATAAAATTTCTAGCTTTGAGAATTGAGCAACTCTAAGACACATTTTTAAATTATTTTAAAATAATACTTTTAAAGATAAATATAAAATGCATTCCACTTATTTCAGGAACCATCTTTAACCAGATGTCAGATGACTCTGAACAAGAGGAACTGAATTAGAAAGATCTAGAATTGCTATCCACTGCGTCTATGGGCTTTCTTAGATTACTGAACTGCACCTTTAATTTTACTGAGAGAAATCCATAAAGAAGATGACAAAAAGACATGTGACAACTCATTTTAAAGGAAGATTTATAAAAATTTCATATATGAAACCTTAATTCCTTAAATAGAGAATTGTACTGATGCATTTTCTTTGCAGAACTATCTCTTTAGACTTTGGGAGATAACTGAAGTACCTATTTTAATCATCACTACTATAGTTAAAGTTGCTATAAGAAGAGAGACCTCTGGGGCCTAGACAAAACTTTATTTCAGGGAATGAATGCAGAGTAAATAAAACATCTTCTGTCACACTTCCTATAGTATTAACATACAGATGGCTCGAATGAATACCAACAGATTCTCAAAAGAATAAAAAACCTAGGAGGCATCCCAGTGTCCCCTGGCTACCTGCCAAGAGCCTATCTTTTGATGGACAGTTCTTGTTAAAAGTAAGAAAAATAGCAAGCATATCAACCAGAAAGGTTTTTACGTTTTTCATTTCAAGTGACAGAATGTAGATCTACCACCAGCTTAAATAGATAAGGGCTTTTATTTCCTCAAAATAAGAGGTGGCAGCTTAGGTGTGGTGAAATTGCTTAAGGATGTCATTCAGAACCCAGGCTCCTCCATTCTTTCAGCTCCACTACCCTCAGTGGGAGGCTTTCATCCTAATGCATGCAACATGTTTGCTGTCTCTCTAAGCATTGCATCAGCTGGCCAGGCAAGAGGAGGAGAAAAGAAAAAAAATGTTAAAAAATAGATGTGAGAGTTGCCTGTTCTATTTAAAAATTTATCAAAATTCTTACTCAATTTCTGCTACTTATTTCTCACTGACTAAACTCATGATACATGACTATATCTAGCTGCAAGAGAGTCTGGATAAGTGAATATTTTGGGCTTTCCAGACTTCCTAGTAGAGAAAGGAAAAAAGAGAATGAAATCAGGAATGTTTTAGAGAGAGCCAATTCACATAGTCTTTTGCAGAAAGTAATCATATTTCATTGAGGTGATGAAGCTGAAATTTCACATTGTTTATTTCCATTTCTTAAAAATTCTACTTCATCATCTTTCTTCTTATATATTCTCATGACCCACTTTAATCCATGAGTCCTTGAGTACTTCATTGTGTTAATGTACAGGTCCAGAACAGTGTTTGCAATGTATGAGTAATAGTTTTGTGAAGAAGAAAATATGTGTATGTATTTGCATGTCGGTGCAAATTCTGGAAGGGTTGCATAGGTTGCTGGTATGCTAATATGTTTGCCCCTATAGATCTATTTTTCCCTGCTTTTAACCCTGCTCTTTACTCTGTGTAATTGACCTGTATGAAATATATCAACAGGATTTTCACGTTCTGGGGCTTCCAATTGGCTTCTGCCAGTCAGGAGCCTAAACAGGAGATCAAAGTACAACTGTGTAGTGAGGCTGCTATTTACTCAAACTACAGTTTCTTCCCTGTGAAGACGTGTCAAGATGATTTATGCCTCAACTGAAAGCCACTGTTCCTTTAACTTGAAAAAATACAAATACAAAAACAAAAACACTGCTTGATAGTAATCACAACAGTGTGGTTCTGGCATAAAAAGAGACACATAGACTAATGGAACTGAATAGAGAGCCCAGAAATAAATATAAGCCTCTATAGTCAATTAATCTTTGACAAGACCGCCAAGAACATACAATGGGGAAAGAATAGTCTCTTTAATAAATGGTGTTGGGAAAATTGGATGACCACATGCAAAAGAATGCAATTGGACCCTTATACCATATACAAAAAATTACTTGTAGTGAAAATTACTTGTAATGAAAATTACTTGTAGCTGAAAACTTGAATGTAAGACCTTTAGCCATAGAACCCCTAGAACATACACAGGGAAACATCTCCTTTAAAAAATTTCAATGTTATTTTGGCTATGACGCCAAAAACACAGGAAACAAAAGCGAAATAGACACACAGGATTTAATCAAGCTACAAAGCTTCTATACAGCAAAGGAAATGATCAACAGAGTGAAAAGGCAACCTAAGAAATGGAAGAAAGTATCTGCAAACCATGTATCTAGGAAAGGGTTGAAATCCAAAATGTGTAAAGAATTCATTCAACTCAATGGCAAAGAAAGTGAAAAACAGCAAACAAAACCCTACAATAAATAATCTGATTTAAAAATAGGCAAAGGACCTTAAGGGATATTTTTTCCAAAGAAGATATATAGATGGCCAACAAGTATATTAAAAATTCTCAGCATCACTAATCATCAGGGAAATGCAAATCAAAACCACGATGAGATCTCACATCACAGCTGTTAGAATGATTATTATAAAAAGACGAAAGATAACAAGTGTTGGTGAGGGCATGGAGGAAAGAGTACCCTTGATCACTGTTGATGGAATTGTAAATTAGTAACTGTCATTAAAAACAGTATAGAGGTTCTTCCAAAAATTAAAAATAGAACTACCATATGATCCAGCAATCCCATTTCTGGTATGTGTCTAAAGGAAATGAAATCAGTATCTCAAAGAGATATCTGCACTCCCAGGTTCATTGCATAATAACCAAGATGACAGAAACAACCTAAGTGTCTGTCAACAAATGAGTGGATACACATATTTTGGTATATGTACACACAATGGAATATTATTCTGCCATAAAGAGAAGGAAATACTGTCACTAGTAACAATATGGATGAACTTGAAGAATGCTTTGCTAAGTAAAATAAACCAGGCACAGAAAGACAAATATTGCATGTTATCACTAACATGTGGGAGCTAAAGAAAAACACTGGACTCGTGGAGATCCTGGGTGGAATGATGGTTACCTGAGGGTGGGAAGGATAGTTGAGAGGGTTAACAGGTACAAAAATACAGTTAGAGTGAAGGAATAAGATTGTCTTTGGTAGCACAATAGGGTGGCTATAATTAACAACTGATTGTATATTTCAAAATAAGAGTGGAATTAGAATGTTCCAAACACAAAGAATTGATTAATGCAATTATCCTAATGTGATCATTACCATCACACATTGTGTGCTTGTATCAAAATATCACATGTACCTCATAAATATGTACAACTAGTATGTATCTGTATCATTAAAAACAAAAATAAAAACAAAATAAAAATCAAACTCATGGAAGAAGACAGAATGGTGGTTTTCAGAGGCCAAGAGGGGAGTGAAATGGGGAGATGTTGATCAAAGTGTACAATCCTTTAGTTACATGAATATGGTTTGGGGATCTATAGTGTAGCATGGTGATTATAGTTAATAATACTGGATTGTGTACTTGAAATTGATGCGAGCATATTTTATGTCTCACTCCCCTACACACACAAACGGTAACTATGTGTGTTGATGGATGCATTAATTCAATTATGATAATCATTATACAATAGTATGTGGTACATCTTGAATATATACGATTTTGTCAATTATAGCTCAATAAAGCAGAGAAAAAAATAATAAAGAAACCCTATTCTACACCCAGTAGCAATAGCTACGTATATGTGGGTGTGATTACAACTGTGAACATTTAAATACTGACCATCCTGACTGAATATTTGATATATTAAGAAATCTTTGTTATTTTTAAGTATTAAGGGATATTGTAGATATGTTAAAACTGTAACATGTTGTATACATATATCTAAAAACTTGTATAAAATGAGTTCATATCTGAAATTTGCTTTAAATAATCTAAAAGAGGTGAAGTAGGTGGGTTATAGATGAAATCACCTTTACTGTGAGCTGATATGTATTGAAGTTACTTGGTAGGTACATGGTGATTCATCACATATTTTCTCTAATTTTACCTATATTGGTAATTTTTAATATTTAAAATTAGAAAAAAAACCACTGTCACCTGTTATAGAAAGTTGCAGTTTATTTGTTTCAGGTGTGTGTGCAGAATGTCAGTCACCCCTAGTACCTGAGAGTCAGGATCTAGATAGGAATTATATCATTTTATCATTTACCGTACACCTTGAACCCATGAGATATGTATTATTTATACTATTTGAAGATAAGAAAGTTGAAACTTGGAGAAATTAGTGATTACTTCAAGGTCATACAATCCAAATCTCAGATCTGGCATTTGAACCTAGGAGAACCTGTGGGTCTTTCCCAGTTTCATGCAGGGCTACATGTTGGGCTATTTATTGCACAGAGGAAAATAGAGATCTATAAATTAGGCATTTAGCTATTTGGTAGAGGGACACCTGAATTAAGCCAGGAACATTTCATGATCTGCACCTGTTTCTCCTCTATAATGATTGGATTCATGATTATTTCCTCATTTCTTTATTCCTTTATGTAACAGTATTTCTTGAATTGCTTTCATGTGCCCAGAACTGCTCTAAGGCTTCAAGATAAAACTGTACAAAGCAGAGCAGTCTCCTGCCTAATGCAGTATATTGTCTGGTCTAATAAGAGGAAGGGTGTTTGTAAAAGTAAATTCTTATCAATAAATATATGTGGTGAATGAAATAATCGAGGACTTGAAATAACCAGGTGGAAGAACTTACACTGAACTGTAATATCAAGTAAGGTGTCTTTCACCGAGGGTATGAAAATGGGTTGGCATGTGAAAGGTTTGGTTTGGTGGATGGGGGTGGAAAACATGGGCAGTTCCAGGCAAACAGAATGGGAAGATTTTTGTAACCAACAAGATATTGTTTGAGAAGCTGAAATAAATGCCAGTGTGGCTGCAGCAGAATGCAAAAAGGGAAGTTGGGAGAAATAAAAGTCGGAGACGTGGACAGGGAGTAAATGAGTCCCACAACGAAGACTTCCAAGAACACACATTTAGACAAGGACAATCATGACACTTTGAACATTCAGAGCAATAATGCTGTTCTCTAGCATTTGTCATTTATAAAGTACTTATTGATAAATTCTGTGTGATTCCCATCTGTGTCTTGAAATAAACACGTCTCTCTCACAGTCTCATCTCTCTACTGAGCTCCAACTTCCTCACTGGTGTCTCACACCCTTCGTATTACTTGACTGAAAAAACTCACCTGATTTCTCCAGAACCACCTTATTCCTGATATTAATGAAGACCCTCATCCGTCCAATCACCCAAGACAGAAATCTAGATTACACTTTAGAATATTCTCTTAATATTCCATCAGCTGCCAAGTTCTATAGATTGCATATCCACAACATCACCTACATGTGAGTTTTTCTCTGCACCTTAACTTCTCTTGCCTTAGTTCAGGTATTCATCATTTCTTGGAATGATTTCCTGGCAGGCCATTTTTCCTCTAATCTCATACTCCTGCTATCCATCCTTCATTCTATCATCAAATTGACCTTCTAAATCCTAATACTACATCTCATCCAGCTTAAAATCATTTATGACACATTTTACTCTGAATGAAGTTCGTAATTCTTGGTATGGCACCAAAGACCCTCTCACTCTTATCTGCTCCTCTGTCTTGTCTTTCACTGCATCATTTCTTAGACTCTATTCTTCTTGTACAAAACTACCTGCAGTGCCCGTGACAAGCCAGCCTATTTCACACCTCTATGCTTCTGCTCACTTTCCTGATAATGCCCTTCTGTTTCCCTCTGACTGATGCACGGATGACTCTTATTGAAAGAGGATTGACTCTCCTTTGATGATAAAGATCCATCATTACATGCTCTGTGAAGGCTTCCTTTCCCATTTCAGCACTTTATATGGCACCAAATCTGCACCTCTAGCAATCCGGCACATTTATTTCCATTTCATAGTATATTTCTCACCGCTTTATGTTTCTCAATTCTAGATAAAAATAAATTAGAGCTTTGCCTAGAAGAGGATTAGTTGGTGCTACAGAAATCTTAAAGAAGAAATGCTACTTTGTATATTTCTAACAGTGTGTACAGTTGTATTAAACTATTAAACTGTGATTATGATGTTAAAATGCATCATATACTACTCAGAGATGACATCTTTCTATGTAACATATGATGCTAAGAATTCTCACATACTGACTGCTTGTGTATGTGGACATCATCTATAATATTTTTATTATTTAGTGTCTTGTTCTTTTCATTCCTGTCCAATTCAATTATTTGAATAAAATTTCTCAGTTTTGATAACGTTTAAATTATTCCTTATTTTTTACATTACATTAAAGTGGAACTGGTATCATGCTGTCACAGCAATAAGATTATGATTCTAGAAGAAAGAAATAATGTTTAAAACAGCATGAAATCGAATATAATCATTTGAGTTTGGTTTTGACAGATGTGTAAAGCAATTTCATGCTATACTGTTTCCCCCAGTCTGCATTGTAAAAGAGTGAGCTCTACCAGTAATTAGTAAACTTTTGTATTTGTCTCATAATTTTCTTCCAAATGATGTGTTTCCATCAAACGTCTTACTCAATTGCCTTACACCAACCCTACCAGTTCAACACCAAAGTATTGATATATTTAACTTATTTTACGTAGTAGAATCAACTAGAGATAAGCTATGATGAGCTAATTACCTTGCATTATTGGGGTTAAAGTTATGTATGTATGCAAATCATCTCCCACAATTAATCTCTTATATCTCTTAGGGTACATGTTTGATCCCCTGTAGAGGCTTCTTGTGTCTCCCTATGGAGAAAGGAAAGAGAGAAAATAAGAGAGAGAGAGAAAGAGAGAGAGAGAGGTGAGGGGAGGGAGGGAGAGAGACAATCTGTTTGGGATGTACAGAGACGGTCCTATTTTAATGAGGTTTTTGGTTTGTTTTTAAGATTGTTCAATTTTTCTAAATGTCTTAGCAACATATAAGGAAGTTGTTTTAAAACTTTATATTATAAAACATGATAAACTGTATTAACACACTTCTTAGTGTTAAACTTACATTTATTTCACAAATCACATCTGGTCATGTTGTACCTCTCTTTCAACTAATAGGTATCTTTTGATTAGTTAATATTTGCTCTTAAATTATGTCGGTTTATATTTGAGATTTGTCTAATACTTTTCCTTGGAGGACTGTTTTTCAAGTTTTAATACTATCACTTTTATGCTCATTTTACTAAATAATAAGTAGAAAACATTTCTTCCTTTTATATGCGCCAGAACAGTTTAAGCAGCATTAGAATAGTTTAATAGCATTCGTAACTCTCCATGGCTATCCATTTGAAAAGGGCACTCTAGCAATCCTCTAATTTTTATACAGTATTGTTCTTTTAGATTCTCTATTTCATCTTTGGCCAGTTAAGAAAGTTATAATTACCTAGAAGGTTACCTATTTCATGCATATTTTCAAGCTTATTTGTGCAATTAAAATCATCTCACAGGAATATCTTAATGTTCTTTCTTTAGGTGGTTAGTTCCCCATTCTTATTTCTTATGTATTATGTGTGTTCTCTAGCCCTTTTTTGACAACTTTTTGGTAAATATTTCTTTTATTGTGTTTTCTTTTAATATTCATGTCTTTAAATATATTCACTAGTTCTACTGCTTTCTGCTTGATAATTGACACATTTCTTCTTTTTGCTTTTATTAATTTTTCTTCTACTTTTCTTGGGTTCTTTTTCGATGTTTTTCTATGTCTTTTTAAAACTTATTTTGATAAATTATTGCGTCTTTTTAAAACAATGGATTTTTCTAGTTTTCTTTTAACATTGATTTTGAGTGATCTCAAATCTTTTGATATGGAACATTTTTGTTTTTTTCTTAGTGTTTATTTTCACATTCAGTTTTGTGAGTTTGTTTTCTGTTTTGTGAGCACAGAGTATTGGAATTTGATGATGCTTATATTGTTCCTGAATATATGGTCAATTTTTATAAATATTGCACCAGCACTTGAGAAGATGTTATTTTTTTAGGACACAGAGTTAAATACGTAATTATGTATGTAATTATCACAGTATGCTTATGTTTATTTAGCTCTCCCACCCTTTATGTACATTTATTCACTTTAACTTTTAAGAATTGAGAGAGGTAAATTAGATTTTTACTATTACTAATATTTTTAGATGGTGTTTTTATCATTGTGGTTGAATCTATTTTTATATTACTGTTATTTGGAGAAGAAAATTTTATAATTATTTGATTTCCATTATGAAATGTACTGTTTATCGTTATAAAGTGACTTTGTCAATCTTTTATGATAAGATTGTGATTATTGCTTTTTTGTGCTATTCACCTGTTTTATTTTATTGTGTTTGGTTTTTGCTCATCTTTTTATTTTCAACTTTTCTGAGTGTCTTTTTTTGGTATGAATTTATATATATATTTTTTTATTATATTTTAAGTTCTAGGGTACATGTGGACAACGTGCAGGTTTGTTACTTATGTATACATGTGCCATGTTGGTGTGCTGCACCCATTAACTCGTCATTTACATTAGGTATATCTCCTAATGCTATCCCTCCCCCCACCCCCACCCCACAACAGGTTGGTGGCTGGAGATGGACTGTAAACCAAAAGTATTTGATTTTGTTTTTCTCATTTAAAAAGCGGAGTTTTAGCCCACTTATATTAATTTATATGATATAGTTTTTTGTATCAGTCTTCATATATTATGTTAAATGTTCTGTTTTTATGTTTCTTTTGTTTTTCAACTTTTATTAGGTGGTATGGTTTCCTTTATCTGCTATCTGTCTGCTTGTAATTTAGAATGTTATTTTTATTACACTTCAGATATTACTTGCATATCTATAACTTCATGTACATAAACTTCTATTTCTGTAAGTAGTATGAACATTAACAAAATAAGCACATTTTATTACCTTCTCCTTCCCTTCCTCTTTTCACTATTTAACATTATTTTTATATTGACCATTTTCTTGGTATGTTTATTTTTTACTTATATATATATATATATATACTCACATCTCTATCTTTAACAACTTAAATGTCTATCTTTTATCTGCTGTTTCTTCACAATGAAGACGACATAACACTTATGTTACCTTCTGCATTCTTTCTCCTCTGTTTCCTAATTTTAGTCATATATAGTTTTTGTTATTTGCAGTCTCTCTCTCTGTAACCAGAAGGATGTGGAGATGAAAAATCACCATAGACAGTCTCCAGCTTATATTGGTGGTAGGAAGCTATTTCCTAATCCAACCCAAAGCCAAATTTTAAGGAAATGCTAGAAGATAATTATGTGACAGAGAATGCTTACAGGAAGGAACCTGACACTCCTAGTTGGTCATTTGTTTAGGCACCACAAGTGCTCTTCTCCTACTTAAATAGTGATAAGAGGATCAGAAGAAGATGATGGAGTTGGAGGGACTTGTGGGAGAGTACCCTATTCTCTTTCTATTTGATGTGGCAAGGAGACAAAGTATCCTGTGTGTCCGGGGCACTCTAGGGGGTATCTAGGCTTGAGCTGTTTGGCTATGATCAGCTCTCCAGGACAGCCCTCTTTTGGTTGAGGAGATCCCAGCAACAAGGTGCTATTAAATATACTATGGAGACAGTGGTAAAGGTTGAGCGGAAGCCAGACTTGAGCACAAAGTAGATTCTCCCAGAGCCTCATGTATAGTTTATTATGGGTGGGCTAGCATTTAGGCTCTTGAGACACAAAAGAAATCTACAGCCACTCAGTATTAGTCAAAAAAGACTCACAACAAATAAATGAGGATTATGACAGTGTCATAATAAAGGATAAGCATCTTTTCCTGTATTTCCTTCTGTCTGCTTCCAGTGCTGAAGTAGTTGGATCTGCAAGACAGGGAAAAAACGGGAAGTAGAGGAATATTCTTCAACCCCCTCTTGTCCTTTCAGGTTTCTCCAGCTCAGGTCTGGTCTATGTTGAGTGGATTGGGGGAAAGCTTTAAATAGAGTGTCCAACTGAAATATTAACATTGGGCTGGATAGTTAGTTAATTACCAAAAGTCACTGAAAATTAATGGAATTTCCCCCAAAGTGTCCTTAAGAAACTGGAAAAGAAATTTGACATAGCCTGCCTGAAGGCATTGATTCAAGAACATATAAACTATTCAGATTTGTACAGTACAGGTTCCACAAAATACTGATTATTTGGTCTTTGGATGCATAATATGTTGGTTTCTTTTTTCAAAAAAAAAAGTTCAGTTTTATTGAGGTCTAATTGACATATAGGAATCATATATATTTAAGGTATACAACTTGATGTTTTGATGTATGTATACATTCTGAAACAATCATCACCATAAAGCTAATTCATATGTCTATCACGTCACAGAGTTACCATTTTCTTTCCTTTCCTATGGGTGTGGTAAGACTATTTAAGATCTACCCTCTTAGAAAATTTCAAGTATACAATATAATATTGTCAACTGTAATCACCCTCCTGTATGTTAGATCAGAACTCATTCATCTTGCACAACTGGAAACTTGGATTCTTTGACCCACATCTCACCATTTCCCCCTGCCCCTGGTCCCTGGCAACCAACATACTACTTTATTCTTCTATGAATTTGACTATTTAGATTTTACATGTAAATGAGATCATACAGTATTTATCTTTCTGTGTCTGGCTTATTTCACTTAGCATAATGTCTTCCATGTTCATCCATGTTGTTAAAAATGGCAGGATTTTATTCTTTGTAAGCCTCAATAATGTTATATATACAAACATAAATACGTATCTCTGTATGTATATACACACATAGCACATTTGCCTTACCCAGCCATCTGTTGATGGTTATTTAAGTTGTTTCCATATATTGGCCATTGTGAAGAATGCTACAGTGAACAATGGAGGGGGAAGATATCTCTTTGAAATCCAAATTCCATTTCCTTTGGATATACATCCAGAAGTGGATGATTGCTGGATCATTTGGTACTTCAATTTTTAATTTTTTGAGGAATCTACGTACTGTTTTCCATAATGACTGTATCAGTTTACAGCATCACCAACAGTGTGCAAGGGTTCACTTTTCTCCACACCCTTGCAAACACTTTTTATTCCTTGTAATTTTGATAATGGTCATTCTAACAGATGTGAGGTGATAGTTCATGGTAATTTTTACTTGCATTTTCCTGATGATTTGTGATTTTGAGCACTTTTCCTTTTATTTGTTGTCCATTTGTATGTCTTCTTTGGATAAATATCTATTCAGTTTTTTTCCCCATTTTTAACTGAGTTTTCTTTTTGATTCAGTTGTTTGAATTGCATGTATATTTTGAATATTAACACTTACTCCTTGTATGTTTTGCAAATATTTTTTCCCATTTCTTAGGTTACCTTTTCACTCTGTTGATTGTTGCTTTTGGTATGCAGAAGCTTTTTAGTTTGTTGGAATAGTACTTATCAGTTTTAGTTTGTTGGCATTCCACTTATCAATTCTCTTTTTTCCTGTACTTTTGCTGTCATAGCCAAAAAATCTTTACCAAATCAATGTCAAAAATATTTTTTCCCCTGTTAGTAGTTTTAGAGTTTCAGATCTTGTATTTGCCTTTAATACATTTTGAGTTGATTTTTTTTTATATATAGTGTGAAATAAAGATACAATTTTATTCTTCTGCATGTGGGTATTCAGTTTTCCTAGCACCTTTATCGAAGAGACGGTCCTTTCCCCGTTGTGTGTTCTTGGCACCCTGGTGGAAGATCAGTTGACCATAAATGTTTGGATATATTTCTGGCATCTCTGTTTTGTTCCATTGATCTTTATGTTTGGTTTATGCCAGTACCATACTGTTCTGATTTCTGCACCTCTGTAAAATATTTTGAAATCATAAAGTGTGATGCCTCAAGCTTGTTCCTTCTTCCTCAGGATTGCTTTAGCTACTTGAGGTCTTTTGTGGTTTATATGAATTTTAAGATTTTTTTTCTGTTTCCATAAAGAATGCCATTGGAATTTTGATAGGTATTCCATTGAATCTGTGGAACATTTTGAGTAGTATGGACATTTTAACAATTTTAATTCTTCCAGTCCATGAACATGAGTTATCCTCATTTATCTATGTCATCTTTAATTTCCTTAATCAATGTTTTATAGTTTTCAATGTACACGACTTTCATCCCTTTCAGTAAGTTTTTGCTTAAGTATTTTATTATTTTTGTTGCTATTGTAAATGACATCCTTTTCTTTTGCTTTTTGGATAGTTTATTCTTAGTGTATAAAAAAATTCCATAATTTTTATATATTGATTTTATATCTTGCAATTGTATTAAATGTATTAATTCTAACAGTTTTTGTTGAGGTTTTAGGGTTTTCTACGTGTATTATGTTATCTGCAGAGATAGTTTTACTTCTTTATTTCTTACTTGGATGGTGTTTATTTTATCTTTTTTTTATTTTTGCCTAATTCTCTAGCTAGGACTTCTAGTACTATGTTACACATAAGTGGTACAAGTGAGCATTCTTGCATTGTTCCCCTTAGTAGAAAAAAAGCTTTCAGTTTTGTCCTATTGATTATGATGTTAGCTATGGGCTTATCATGTGTCCATTAATGTGAGGTACATTCCTTCTAATTTTTTTTTTTTCCTGTGTTGGAGTTTCACTCATGTTGCCCAGGCTGGAGTGCAATGGCACAATCTCGGCTCCCTGCAACCTTCACGTCTGGTGTTCAAGTGATTCTCCTGCCTCAGCCTCCTGAGTAGCTGGGATTACAGACACACACCACCATGCCTGGCTAAATTTGTATTTTTAGTAGAGACAGGGTTTTGCCATGTTGGCCAGACTGGTCTCAAACTCCCAATCTCAGGTGATCCACCCGCCTTGACCTCCCAAAGTGGTAGGATTACAGGCCGTAAGCCACCACACCTGGCCAAGACTTTTTATCATGAAAGGATGTTGGATGTTTTCAAATGCCTTTTATGCATCTATTGAGATGATTGTGGTTTTCGTCTTTCATTTTGTTAATGTAGTGTATCACATTTATAGATTTGCATATTGTACTAGGTGGTTCATGGATTGCTATAAAAAAAAATACCTGAGACTAAGTAACTTATAAAGAAAAGGAGTTTAATTGGCTCATGGTTCTGTAGGCTGCACAGGAAGCATAACACAGGCATCTACTTCTGTGGGTGTCTCTGGAAGCTTACAATCATGGCAGAGGGCAGTGGGGGAGCTTGCATGTCATATGGCAAAAGCAGGAGCAAGGCGGGAGAGAGGTGCTACACACTTAAAAGATCAGATCTTGTGAGAACTCAACTGTCTTGAGAATAGCACCACGGGGATGGTACCAAATCATTCATGTGAAACCCGCCCCCATGATCCTGTCACTTCCCACCAGGCCTCACCTCCAACAATGGGGATTACAATCCCACAGGGGATTTGGGTAGAGGCACAGATGCAAACTGTATTGCATATGTTGAACCATTCTTTGGTTCCCAGGGATAAATTCTACTTGGTCACTGTGTGTAATCCTCGAAATGTACTTTTGGATTAGGTTTGCTGTTATTTTATTGAAGATTTTTGCAACTATGTTCAAGGATATTGACCTGTAATTTCTTGCGATGTCTTTGTCTGGCTTTGGTGTCAGGGTGACACTGGCCTCATAAAATAAATTTGGAGATGTTCCCTATTCTACTTTTTTTTTGGAAGAATTTAGGATTGCTATCAATTCTTTTTTGAATGTTTGGTAGAATTCACCTGTGAAGCTACCTGGCCCTAGACTTTTCTTTGTTGGGAGGTTTTTTTATTATTGATTTAATCTCTTTACTTGTTATTGTTCTGTTCAGGCTATTTTTTTCTGGATTCAATCTGTGTATGTTGTATGTTTCTAGGAATGTATCTATTTCTTCTAGTTGATTTCGCTATATTGACTGCATGAGATAAATTTGTCCTGGACTGGCTACTGCCAAATGTTTGTGTTCAGATTGGCCAGCAGGTCATCTGGATTGGTATATTTGTTTCCTGGCATAGAGTAAATATTTTTAGCCTGACCCAGGCTGTATGTGAGGGTATAAGTTGTTTTTGTCTTCTCCACATTCAACAAAAATTAGCAGCTCTGAACCTAGTCTCTGTCCTCCACCCTGCAAACATCATCTCCTATGTGTGTCCTCAATTAGCAGACCCTTTCCAGTATCCTTAGTGGCACAAAGGGCCCAAGAAACCTTCATCTGTCAGTCCATGAATTCTGCTTTTTTATTTCCAGTAAAGAGAATTCACACTACCTCTGTTATTTAGTCTTTTTATTTTGTAAAAAGTTTGAAGGCAGAGAAAATTTGCAAGAAAGTAACCTTATGTATACTCTTTTGCTAGTTTTACTATTTGAGATAATTTTTCTCTCTTTCTCTCCATTAAAAGTATATACACGCTTGTAATGTACGTATATAAAAATTATCATTTACTGAACCAATTGCAAACTTCATGATTCTTTACTCAGAAATACTTGATGTATAGCTTAAGAAAAAAATTTCTCTGAAACAACCAAAATAGAATTATTCAGTTGAGGAAATTTAACCCTGATAAATAATAACTATATCATTTATATTCAAACTTTACCAACAGTCCCAATAATGTATTTTAGAGTATGTTTTTCTGATCCAGCTTCCAATCCAAGATCACACACTGAATTTATTTTTCATGTCTCTTTCATCTTTAATATTGAACAGATTTGTATGCTTTCACATCTTTATATTGACATTTTGGAAGAGCATAAGGCATTGCTTCTGTAAAATGCCCCTTTGTAAGAAAGAGTCTGACTCTACTTTTTGATGTTTTGACTGCTGACAACTTTTGAGACTCATCTTGCCTCTTCCCCTTCTGCCCTACACTTAGGCAAGCTGACAAAAAAGCCCAAGTGTTTCCTTTATGGTGCAGTTGGAGTTTTAAACTGTGAATGTGGTCAGAATCAAAATGGAGTCATTAATGTTAAGAAAACCCTGATGAATAGAGCCAGGAAAGGCCATGAAGAGAGGTTCTATATACTTGTATTATAACGTATAATAAAATAATGTACTTTATTGTACTTTAAGTTCTAGAGTACATGTGCACAACATGCGGGTTTGTTACATATGTATACATGTGCCATGTTTGTGTGCTGCACCCATCAACTGATCATTTACATTAGGTATTTCTCCTAATGCTATCCCTACCCCCTACCCCACCCCACAATAGGCCCCAGTATGTATTGTTCCCCACCCTGTGTCCAACTGTTCTCATTGTTCAATTCCCGCCTATGAGTGAGAACAGGCAGTGTTTGGTTTTCTGTCCTTACCATAGTTTGCTCAGAATGATGGTTTCCAGCTTCATCCATGTCTCTATAAAGGACATTAACTCATCCATTTTTATGGCTGCATAGTATTCCATGGTATATATGTGCCACATTTTCTTAATCCAGTCTATCATTGATGGACATTTGGGTTGGTTCCAAGTCTTTGCTATTGTGAATAGTGCCGCAATAAACATACGTGTGCATGTGTCTTTATAGCAGCATGATTTATAAACCTTTCAGTATATACCCAGTAATGGGATGGCTGGATCAAATGGTATTTCTAGTTCTAGATCCTTGAGGAATCACCACACTGTCTTCCACAATGGTTGAACTAGTTTACAGTCCCACCAACAGTGTAAAAGTGTTCCTATTTCTCCTCTCCAGCACTTGTTGTTTCCTGACTTTTTAATGATTGCCATTCTAACTGGTGTAAGATGGTATCTCATTGTGGTTTTGATTTGCACATCTCTGATGGCCAGTGATGTTGAAAGACCTAAAACCATAAAAAGCATAGAAAAAAAAACCTAGGCAATACCATTCAGGACATAGGCATGGGCAAGGACTTTATGACTAAAACACCAAAAGCAATGACAACAAAAGCCAAAATTGACAAATGGGATCTAATTAAGCTAAAGAGCTTCTGCACAGCAAAAGAAACTAGCATCAGAGTGAACAAGCAACTTACAGAATGGGAGAAAATTTTTACAATCTACCCATCTGACAAAGGGCTAATATCCAGAATCTACAAAGAACTTAAGCAAATGTAGAATAAAAAAACCAAACAGCCCCATCAAAAAGTGGGCAAAGGATATGACAGACACTTCTCAAAAGAAGACATCTATACAGCTAACAGACACATGAAAAATGCTCAACATTTATTTTTTTGATAACAAAAAAGACCGAAAACACGACCTTGCACAAAGGTCATTGCAACCTTCCACAAAAAATACTTCTGCAAGGACATCTGCCCAACAGCTGCCTGTCCAACCTTGGACTGGCATCATCCTTGTTATTGATCCTTATAGCCATGAATAATTATTTCAAAACAATTATTTAATTCTCCTTATTTTTATTTTAAAAACATTTGCTTCCTTTACATCCGTGAATATGCACATAGTTTACTATGGCACACATATTCCCATTGCAATGCTTTATTCTCAAATATATATCCCTTCTTTTAGACATCCACTCCTGGTTTGTTATTTAAGTTGACAAAACTATGCAAGCTCCTGCCCTTGTGCGGGAACCTTCACTCTGACCCCACCTCCTAACCACAATAAAAATCCCAAGCCATCTCTTGGTCCTCTCTCTCAAGCTATTTTTGCATATTCATGGGAGCCACTTTATTTCATCCAGAAAGTCTCATTATGTGAGTAATAAACCTATTCATGCCTTTTTATACCTTCTAGGTATGTACATGTTACATCATCAATCTGAACTTTCAAACCAAATTTTCGGTGGTGGTCCACTTCATTTCTGCTGAATGTCCACAACATCCTTGATTTATACAGTCTGATTGTTTCCTTGTGATTCATTTCAGGCTGTGTTTTTTCAAGGGACAGAAATATGCAATCTTGCACCTTTCTAAGGAGATCTATGGCATCAGCTTTTCCTGTTAGCGTTGACATTAACACTGATCACATAGTTAAGTGCGGGCAACCTGCACTGAAGAACTGTGTTCTGGCCCATTGCTTGAAATTCTAGCTTCAGATGTGCTTCCTCAGCATCTTCACTCATCTCCATTTGACCTTCACTACAGTTGGCAGTCTTTCTAGTTACTAATGTAGTTCTGGTTACCAATGCCTCCAATTTTATTGAAATGCAAGTTTATACTTCTGTTTCTTGTTCTTCTTGTTATTTTAGAGAGCAGAAGGGGATAGGAACATAAGTCCATCATTTTTTTTAAAAAAACTCAGAAGTTTCTAATTCATTTTCTGAAAAAATTTTCATGTCATGATCTATGAAATAATTTGTATACAACTAAAATTAAATAGATTAATATTATTACCATAGGAATCCTCAAACCAAAGCTGATTTTATCACTGTAAGAGACTGTGTAAGCAATCATAATTCCTATGCTCCAAAAAAAAAAGAGAACACTTCTAAGAAAAGCAATTCAGGTATTTGAACCTTGTTGAAATTCCCAATTTAGAACTTGAAAATGAAATGGATGTTTGATTAGCAACTCTCTGGAAAACTCACAGCCTCACAGAATATTCTGATTATTTGGGAGAGGCTTCCATGATCAGAAACCAAATTTTTCCAGCTTTATAAAGATGCCTTGATGATGAAATACATGTCATTGCCTTTCCCCATGTAACAAGGCTGCAGGTTGATTGGATCCCTAGAGATATTTCTGCTCAAAGATATGCTACCAATATGTTTAATTTTCCCTTCTACTCATAGTAACATGAAGATTATTTCCTATCAAAGACTACCATGCCGTTAAGGACAAAGCCAGAAAGCCTTTCATTAAAGGCTACTGTGCTAATCTTACCAACTTTGTCTTCATATGATGCTATTTCTGTGATTTTTCATGTCTGTACTTTTTTTTTTTTTGGATAAAGTCTTGTTCTGTCACCCAGGCTGGTGTGCAGTGGCACGATCTTCAGCTCACTACAACCTCTGCCTCCCGGGTTCAAGCGATTCTCCTGCCTCAGCCTCCTGAGTAGCTGGGACTATAGACGCACACCACCATGGCTGGCTAATTTTTGTGTTTTTAGTAGAGACAAGGTTTCACCATGTTGGCCAGGATGATCTCGATCTCCTGACCTCGTGATCCACCCACCTTAGCCTCCCAAAGTGCTGGGATTACAGGCGTGAGCCACTGCACCTGGCCCCTTTATCTCTATTTTGAGCAGATGGAGATACTGAGGAAAAGTCAGAAACTGGGTTTCTTCAGTACTGACTAAAGGCCCTTCACTAAATAAAAGTGACTTCAAAGAATGCACAAGAGCGTGAATTCTAAATTCTCAGTTTTCTAGCTTGTGCAGCTTCCTGTACCTTGAGAAGGAGAGAGAGAAAGTAGGTGAGAAAGAGCTGAAGTTATTTTCCCCAGGTTTTAAGTTACTCACAGGGAATGGCTCAAGGAAGTTGCTCTACTTTTATTTCTAGCTATGACACACACACACACCCCACTAACATACAGCCAGGGATTATATATTTTTATTTTAACATCTTTAAAATAGATTTTAGGTTCAAAAAAGATATAATTAACACAACTCAGTTCAATAGTTTTTTTTTAATGGCCTCACCAATCATTAAATTAAGATAGCATGGAAGAGGGTAACATGTAATTGAAAGCAGGACACATGCCTGTTGCTCCATAGGAATCCAGCAATGACAAAAAGTCAGGATGTTTTCAACAAAGGTGGCTCTATATTTCCCCGCTGCGGGCCCTGGCCTTTGCTAATAGGAACAAGCCCAATTTTAGTCACCAGGATGTCCCTCACTATGGTTTTAACCTTTGCAGGGGATTTTTTTTTAAACATTTAGCAACAAATTTTAAAATCAAATTTCCTTATTTTAGCAAAATGTCACACAGTTGGTCTGGAGCCCCACCTTTTGATGAGGGGACAGCAGATGCCATCATTTTCAAAGTTCATTTTAGTGTCAGGAAAATGAAGAAAGCACAGAGAGAAGTAAAAATATTTCCCAAAGCCTGCTCCAGGGGAAGTCTGAAGTATTCATGACGCTTTTCAAAACCACCTTACCCCAGTGCTCCTAGCAAAATTTCTGAACTTTATTACGAAACCTGGGCAACTGGAATCGTAATAACCTTAACTTCTATTTATATGGAAACTTCCTCCGAATTGAGTTGCAATCATGAAAAGCACGTTATCAATCATGTTCCCAGTTTAATTTGTTGGGAAGGGGGTGTAGCATTTTGTTTTTGTTTTTGTTTTTGTTTTTTTAACAAATGCACGGAAGGAGAGGTGATAGCATTTGCCAGTGTCATTTGATGAAATGGCCAAGGGCATATTTGATCACATTGGTAAGTTGTCCTTCTGCTCACATACTCCTTGACACATCTGTGTGTGCCCCTTACCTCCTGTTTGTTGCTGGGGATGCTTCTGGCAAGGTGGTGGGGTGCAGCATGGTCCTCAATGGGCCTGGGTTTCTAGATGGCTTCCTCATCGCCCCATAAGCAGATTCCCTTGCCCATGCTCCACATACTCTCCGAGTTTAATATCTGTTCTTCCTGTCCTTTCTACCCTTCCTCAACAAAAGTGATTTCCAGATTTCCTAGTGAAATGGAGAGTGCAGTTGGGATTTGGAATAAAAAGCAAAGAGATGGAAGGAAATTTTTTGCAAGTGGCAGAAATGGATTTAACTCACAATTTGCTCATGGGCCAGGCCATTTTTTCTTGTCTTGCATATATAGGGGGATATCCAGTTCTGCTTGCAGCTTCTCAAGATGTAACCTCTTTCAAACCTCAGTGCTGGAAGGCTGCCTCCCACTGTAATTCTAGAGCATTCTTGTCGAAGGAAGCACTACCCACACTCAACATACACATTGACATACTTTTCTGATTTTATTTTGTCACTCTCAACTCCCTTGCTTTGTGGTTCTAGAAATCAGAATCTTTTTGTCACTTAATATCGATTTCTCTGCTTTTTGCTGACATTAATAACTATTATGTTTTATGCTTGGTTTTACTTGAAGGAAGCCAAATAAAAATTCTGTGTTGATTCTTAAGCCAGAGGAAAGAAAGTGCTGTTTTTCTGAGTTGTATGCATCCTATACCCCTGCTCCTATTCAAGGGAGCTATGAGAGCATCTAAAAAATCACCCTGAATGATTTTATTGGTAATTTTATTTTATTACTCGAGGCTTCTATTATGAAATTTCTGCTGCAAATGACCATTTCCAGGGCTGTGAAAGAAAACGCCAACTTTTTTCTCTGATGGACAGATTATAATGAGTTCAGTATGGCAACTCTTAAACTTTTAAATATTTTACAGAGAATTTCTAAGCATGCTACACATATTCATTATCGCTTTTAGCACACTTATTTCAGCATAAAATGACATGTGCTCATGAGTGGGTTTATTTATTTATTTATAACCAGATTTTCTAGTTATATAACTCCTTTATCTCACCATTTTAAAAATACATTTGGTAAAATTTTATGTCTCTACTTTATAAATGCATTTGATGATAAAAACAAAGCATACTAGATATTTGAGCCTTTTAGACGTTTATTTAGAAAACTGTACATTTAAACTAGGCATGAGGTTTTTTACATGTATAGTGGGTGGCAAAATTATTAGGTCAATTTATCTGTTCTAAACATTAGCACCTATTTCTTGATGGCAGTTTTACCATTTATTTACTTCTGTTGCAAATGAGAACTTTGGACTCAAGGGTTTGATCTTTGGTTTAAAACACCCCTTGGGGTCAAAAGAAAAGGAATAAGCAAGAAATTAAGATGTGTCCCTTACTTTCTTCCCCCTTCTCACACACACACACGCGCGCGCGCACACACACACACACACACATACACTTGTGCACATAGGTGTTTTGGTGCCATGAGGTTTTGGCCATTTTGGAAGACTCGGTTCAGGATAGTAACAATGACAGACAGCATTCATCTGGAGGAAACTGCTGGTGAAAACAGTGATGCTTGATGGGAAATCACCACTGTATAGACTGTGGCCTTCAGTTCTGTAAACAGGTTGAAGATTTAGTTGACAAATTAGATTATTGATGGGGCAAGATTATGAGAGAGGAAGTGAATCTCAAACTAGGTAGAAGAACTGACTGGTTATGAATAGATACATCTTTTTCTCTGAGACATTAGAAAAGAAAATTAAGATGGATGTGTTATTCATTCCTAGTGACTTCTCTTTTTTTCTGGAAAAAGAAAACAGTGTGACTGCTGAAAGTCAACAGGAGGCTTGAAGGTAACAGTGAAGATCTGAAAATGGCCATAGTGAAGCATGGGAGAAAATATTTAGCAAAGGCTGAGGATGATGATGGTACATTTGTCATTGTACTCAGCTATGTTGCTTTCAGCTTTTCTCTGTTTGCAGTTAAGAAATAGGAAAGGAAACAGCTGTTGGTATTAAAGCAGAGAAGGGACTCTGTGAAGCTGATGTCAGTGATGGGACAGAGGTAATTTAAGCATGGAATGTTGGTCTGTAGGGTCTAGATTGAATGGAGAAGAAAATGAGGGAAGAATGGGTTGAGGATATGAGGTGAAAGGAAACAGCTGGGAACTGGGAATATCGTTGGAGAAAAAGGAGAGTATGGAGCTAGGTTTTATGAAATAAGGGAAGCCAATACAGTAGAGATAAGATAATAACAGAATTGGGAAGGTAGTGAGCTATGGTTACAAATTGGAAGTAAGAAAGTTCCAGGCAAATAAAAAAGTGTTGGTTTGGTTTGGTGAAGATTAGGATGACTAAATTTGTAAATATCAAGAAACCTTTGTTTATTCATCCATTCTGCTCCAGTTGAGAACTTGAGTCCTCAATGACGTAGGCAGAAAGTGGAAAAGGTAAGATGACTGTGCGCCAGGTTTCAAATGTTTGATGATCTTAAAAGCAAAACGGGAAGAGGGGAGTAGTTATGGAGATGGTAGGACTCCCCTAACTCCACAAAATAAGGTAGAATTATTGCAGGAAGCAATCACAGAGTGCAGAAAACACATTGAGCCTTGGAAGCCTTCTTCCGTAGGGAAAGCACAGGGGTTAAATTTAGGTCTCACCAACAGTTCTAGGGATAATATTAGAAATCTATTAATTTGGGTTACTTATTAATAAAATTCCAATAAATATGTAGGTTTCATCCCCCAGACTTCTAGCTTGACCCACAGCCTTATATAATCACTTCTGGGGTCCTGAGACTGAATTCTGTCAAGGCAAGGTATAGTTTTGCTCAGTGAACCCAAACCATTAATAAATAATGAGTACCATTTTGAAATGTTCTGTGTTTTCAGTGCTGAGTGCTAAAGGAAGCTTCTCTGGTTTCAATTCTCCTACTAGTTTTACCTGACTGGATTTGAATCGTAGAAAATTACTACTCAAAATCTCAGTTTCTTTACCTATAAAATAGGTATAATAACAGTAGTGAACTCACAGGTAATAGTGAAGATTGAATGTGGTGATACATGTAAGTAAAGGTAAAGAACATAGAACAGAGACACATCACTCAATGAACATCAGCCATTTTCTATGATTATTGTTGAACAAGATTTCCTTGAGTAATATTTTTACCTTATGAAATTTTATTATATATAAGTTAGCAGAGAACTAGTGTTATGATGTGTAATTAAATATCATAACAGTTCTTAAAATCTTTGAGAGAAGTTCTATAATACAAAATCGTAAATAAATGAATCTGGTACAACAAACCTGGGGCCCTTAGGAATTCATTACGGGAGTATCTCACTTCAGGGTATATGGTGTAGTGGTATCGAACCTGGCATTGGAAGATCTGATTTCAGCTGCTGACTCTACTCTTTCCTACATATTTATCTTTCAGTAAATTATTTCCTGAAGTCTCAATGTCCTCATCTGCAAAATGACAGTAATAATAGTACCCCCCTCCTTGGGCTGTTATGAGGATTAACTGACATAAAAATAACCCAGCATAGACCAGAATCCAGGGTTGAGACTTGATAACTCCTACTCTCCTACATCTGCTCAAATTCCAATAGCCTTGATTATGTGATTTTCCAGCTCACAGGTTATTTGGAACAGCAAATTAAAGTGAGGGAGGCTGATAGAAGAAGTTTCACTGATTTTAATAAAAAGTGACGGCTGATAAACTGATGTGGCACAACCAATAGAAGAAAAATTAAAAACAGATATAAGGCATTTTAAAAATACAAAGAAATCTGGGACATTTAATTAGGCAACAAACAACCGTACAAAACTTAAAAGTTATGTGAAATCACAATCTCTAACACAGTACAATAAACAATGCTTTTAACAGAGATCTTGAGCTACTGAATTTTGACCTACTTGAGAACAGGTTGTATTCTTATATTGAAGAAGAGGGAGTGAGGGCATAAAATGAGAAAACAGCCTGTACATGTATCTTCACACATAGGATTTTAGTTGATTTTTACAGAATTTATGAGATAAATATTTTTATTCTGCCTCAAAGTGTAGAAAACTGAGGTGCAGAAAAATTAAGTAACATCCCAAACTCACACATCAAGAAAGCAGTCTATTTTTTGTAAAAGATTTTCAGGAAAGTATTAGAATCTAAACATGTACATGGGACCACTTATTTTTCTAGCTATTATAGAAAGGAGAAGATAAAATATGGGCCAATTTAGAGGTCAAAAATTTGTAAAGTCAAGGAACTTAAATTATTAGCTCATGCAGAAGAGGGAAAATAAAATTATATGAAGGACATGAGCATATTTTCTGAAGTTCTTTGGATTTTAGAAAGCAATTTTATATCACACAAAGAAATGTTTAATAGTTATTGGAACCATCAAAGAAGTAATAAAATATAGATTACTGTATTAGTCCATTTTCACACTGCACATGCATGACTAGGTAATTTACAAAGAAAAGAAGTTTAATTGACTCACAGTTCTAATGGCTGGGGAGGCCTCACAATCATGGTGGAAGACAAAGGAAAAGTAAAGGGATTTTTTTTTTTTAGTTATTATTATATTTTAAGTTCTAGGGTACATGTGCATAATGTGCAGGTTTGTTACATATGTATACTTGTGCCATGTTTGTGTGCTGCATCAGTCAACTCGTCAGCACCCATCAACTC
>NW_012106897.1:1625335-1633237 GCF_000951045.1 Mandrillus leucophaeus
CAGTCCCCCAAAGTCTTAACTCATTTCAGTATTAATTCAGAAATCCACAATCTAAAGTCTCATCTGAGACAAGGCAAATCTCTTCCACCTATGAGACTGTAAAATCAAAAGCAAGTTAGTTACTTCCTAAATACAATGGGGTTACATGCCTTGGGTAAATACAGCCATTCCAAATGGGAGAAATTGGCCAAAATGCGGGGGCCACAGGCCCCATGCAAGTTCAAAATCCAGCGGGGCAGTCAAATCTTGAAGCTCCAAAATTATCTCCTTTGACTCTGTGTCTCACATCCACGTCACACTGATGCAAGAGGTGGACTCCCATGGTCTTGGGCAGCACCGCCCCTGTGGCTTTGCAGGGTGCAGCCACCTTCTTGGCTGCTTTCATGGGGTGGTGTTGAGTGTCTGTGGCTTTTCCAGGTGCACAGTGCAAGCTGTTGGTGGATCTACCTGTCTGGGGTCTGGAGGACGGTGGCCCCCTTCTCACAGCTCCGCTAGGCAGTGCCCCAGTAGGGACTCTGTATGGGGCTTCTGATGCCATGTTTTCCTGCTGCACTGCCCTAGTAGAGGTTCTCCATGAGAGCCCCACCCCTGCAGCAAAGTTCTGCCTGGACATCCAGGTGTTTCCATACATCCTCTGAAATTTAGGCAGAGGTTAAACCTCAGTTCTTGACTTCTGTGCACCTGCAGGCTCAATACCACCTGGAACCTTCCAAGACTTGGCACTTGCACACTCTGAACACAGTTCAAGCTGTACCTTGGCACCTTTTAGCCATGGCTAGAGTTGCTGGGAGGCAGGACACCAAGTCCCTAGAGTATCTTCCACCACATACTCTAAATCATTTCCCTCAAGTTCCAAGTTCCACAAATCTCTGGGGCAGGAGCAAAATGCCACCAGTCCCTTTGCTAAAGCATAGCAAGAGTCATGTTTACTCTAGTCCCTAACAAGTTCCTTATCTCCATCTGAGGCTACCTCAGTCTGGATTTCATTGTCCATAGTTATTGGCATTTTGGTCAAAGCCATTCAACAAGGCTCTAGGAAGTTCCAAACTTTCTTACATTTTTCCATCTTCTTTTGAGCCCTCCAAATTGTTCCAACTTCTGCCCGTTATCCAGTTCCAAAGTTCCTTCCACATCTTCAAGTATCTTAACAGCAGCACTCCACTCTACTGGCACCAATTTAGTGTATTAGTCCATTGTCATGCTGCGTACTGGAGACTGGGTAATTTATAAAGAAAAGAGGCTTGATTGACTCACAGTTCCAAATGACTGGGGAGGCCTCACAATCATGGTGGAAGATGAAGGAAGAGCAGAGGGACATATTTCATGGCAGCTGGCAAAGACAGAATGAAAGCCAACTGAAAGGAGTTTCCCCTTATATAACCATCAGCTCTCATAAGACTTATTTACTACCATGAGAACAGTATAGGGGAAAACCACCCCTGTGATTCAATTATCTCCCACCAGATCCCTCCCACAAAACATGGGAATTATGGGAGCTACAATTCAAGATGAAATTTGGGTGGGGACACAACCCAGCTATATCAAATATTATGTTTAAAACATCTGCCATAAATCTTGTTATTGGCTGAGTGCTGTCTACTTAAAATTCATATGTTGAAGTCCCAATCCCCAGTACCTCATAGTGTAATGATATTGGAAGAGAAGGTCTTTAAAGAGAAGGTTAAGTTAAAATGAGGATCCAATAGACTTGTGTCCTTGTAAAAAAAGGAAGAGACACGAAGGGTGCATGCACACACAGTGGAGAGACCGTCTACAAAGGAGAGAAGTCTCAGGAGAAATAATGCCTCCTAACATGTTGATCTCGAACTTCCACCATCCAGAACTGTGAGAAAATAAGTTTCTGTTAAGTTTCCCCATATGTAATATTTTGTTATGGCAACCCCAGTAGATGAGCATAAACTCTTTCTTGGGTGGGTATATTATGCATAGATGAACAATTCTGTTACAATCACTTGAAAAGTCTATAAACTACAGCTTTACAAATAATATTAAAATAATGAGTGCGAATTATCCTTCATGTTAAACTATTACAGGAAAAGATTAATGTCTAGCATCATCAAACATCAGGAAATTACATTTCCTTTACTGATTTATGATATTCAAGGCTAACACTGGAATAGTATATATCAAATTTATTAATTTTCAATATTTATATGGTAAGATTTTGACTTTTAAATAGGATTATTTTTCACCCACATCGTATCATCTAATATGACTCATGATTTTTGCCTTGAAACATTTTCCAGATCAATATTTTTGCTTCAATTTGGGTTGTAAACACTCTAATCTTGGCCCCTTTCTTCCTATACCTGGATTTCTAATATCTCTTGTACAATCTCCCTCTCTCTAGTTTATAATGCTCTAATATACTCTTTATACCATTCTCAACTAATTGATTTTTTAATCAAGTTAATCTCTTGTTCAAAACTGAACAACAGCTTTCCATTAACATCAAATATAACTTTCTCTATCTGAGTCTTAAGGCATTGCCATAATCTGACTCCTACCCTCTAATGGTCGTCCACACTACTACTTAATCATATTGTCCACTGATCTTTAATTATCACCCACCTTTCCAGTCTCTCAAACAGATCTTCTTTCCATTCTTCAAATAAACCACTTTTGTTGTTTTGTCTTCGTATCCTTGCTTAATCAGTTTTACCACCCAACAGAGAATGTGTATTGTTAAGATCATTCCACATTTCAAAAATTAACTACTTAAACTCATTTTAATTTTAACCCTCTCAGGACAATTAACTTCTTGAAAATATCATAAATTGGAATTTTGTATCCCTAGCCAAGCAAGTACTATTATGTCCTCCTCCTGTCCCCAATAACTCATAGTATGACGTTATTCAGAGGGAACACAATGGATGCTTGCCAGTCGATGTATTTACTATTATAAACACTTCCAAAATATTTCATTTTTTCATTATTTTAAAATTCATCAATTTATTTGTACCATCCTACACACACTGGTTAATATTCATCAATTTATTTGTACCATCCTACACACACTGGTTAATACCTACTGCTTGTCTGGTATTGACCTACCAGAGACTAGATATTGGTCATAGAAATGTGAAAGACATGTAGCCATTACTCAAAAGAGGCTGATAATCTATAAATACAGACAGATGCAAACAGAAAGATGCTGTGTGATGAAAACAGAAAGATGCTGTGTGGTGAGTGAATCCACAGAGGCAGGTGCAGTGCTGCTACAAAGTGATCAACTCTGCTTTCTAGATGAGAGAAGGGAGCACAGAAGGGGAAATTCCTGAGCTCAGCCTTCAGGGATGGGCAGGCATTCATCTAGCCGATAAGGAAAAGGAAGTCTCAGAGTGGAAAACAGTAATTCCTTGACAAATAACATACGCAAGAAAGGTATTTGATCGATGCTTGTCTAGGTTCAATACTCATTGACTCTCTTAATAGAGAAAAGAGATTTAAAGCATCTGTAAAGCCAGGAAAATAAAATTAAATTTTTGACAAAATTGAGGGTAGGAGAACAAGGGAGAAATCAAGTTTGAAAAAGAGATAAAAGCTAACATGACAAACAGATGAAAAAAAAAAAACAGCTATTATATTTGACTATAATATTTAGCCTTGAGTTTCCCAAGAGACATAGGGAAGGGAGAAACATAAAACGTTACTCCAACCTTGTAGAATAATGGGAGGAAAATTATGTTTCTCAGTGAAGACAAATTTATCTTTATCCTAAACTCAAGGAAAATATCTATCACTGGGAATTAGATCTGGGAGATATAGTGGAGAATGTTCTCACAGATATTTTTACAGCTAACACAAAAGTGAATGCATGTAAATATTCCTTACATTTTTACATATCTGTACATTTTTATCTACAAAGAAAACACTGAGTTTTTGTAGAATAAATGCATGTGAGTCCTTCATTAAAAGAAAGATCAGAAATATGAAAGATTTTGTGAATAGTATTTTACTGAGAAAAGTTATTTTCAGCTAGATATTTAATACTAAGAATTCTCCTGAAAATTATTCTCAAACACCTGAAGCCCCCCCACTCTTGTCCCCACCCCACACACAAAAGATAAGAAATTTCCTGCTGCAAATAAACTTAATAGTTTTACTTTCTTGTTAAAAACATTAAGATTGTTCCTCTCCTTTCTGTTTTCTAAATAATTTAGTTATTCAGATGCTCATGAATAAGTCATACGCTATTGTTTACGATATCCATAGAGTGATTCAGCAGTAGGCCTTCTAAGATATTCATAAATGTGCATTTATTCAGAGAGTCATTTTATATGTACTCTTTCTACTGTAGACAATTTTCAAAATAAAATTATTTTGTGTATTTTTCTCTGAAATGTAAACAGTGGACTACTTTTTTTGTTTGTAAATGTTTATTTTCATATGTTTATCCTTGCTCTCTTAGTTAGCTCACAGCATTTATTATGTGCAAGTTAACATTTTATGTAAGGAGCCCAGAGCATAAGAGCCAGTCCAGTTTGGCTGATGTCCTGGCTTACCCACAGGGACTCTGCATGTCATTCCCTCACTTTTTAAAAAAAGTAACAGATTGTCTTTGTTGACCTTCCTAAGCACCACTATCTAAGTCATTTAATTGGTACAACAAAATTTGGGCTGCTTTTACCGTGTTCCCAGATGTAAAAACAAAAGTATCACATATTGGATTTTGTTGTTTCTGTCACCTGCTTAGTGATTTCCAAGCAAGAAAATAAAAAATTATTTCTTCTGGATATTATAGTCTACTTGTGATGCCAATTTTCTCTGTTATTTTTGTTTAGCTTCTTTAATCATGAAATATACCATACTTGAGAGATAAGTAATAAGAAACTGAGTGTGAGGATGCTGATAATGAAAAGCTTGCTGGGCGTCCTGGTGTGCAGGTCAGCTATTGGCCAGCAGATCACGGAAACCAGAGAGAATAAATGTCTTTAAATGATGAATGAAAAGCATTACTTGTGTGAAAGATATAGACCTTTCTAGGCCAGATGATTACTATATACTTTTTAACATAAAATTTTCATGATTATACACAAAGAAAGCTAAAGTTTTGACCTGCAAATGATGAAAAAGAAACCTCTTTGTTAAATACGCACACTTACTGTGATCTTTACAAAACTAACTTCACAAGACAATAGGCTTTTAATATTGACTAAAGTTATCTTATTTTAATTAGTCATATTTTTTTTACAACTCCAGACTGGGAATCAGTAACCTTTTTCTGAGTTACATATTAGACCAACAATTAAATATTTCTTGCTTTTTAGGCTAACTAGGCTTTGCCACAACGAATCAACTTTGCCATTGTAAGGCAAAAATAGTGCTAGACAGCATGTAAAAAAAAATGAATGTGACTGTGTGCCAATAAAACTTTATTTACAAAAACAGATGGTGGGGCACATTTGGACTATAGGGTGAAGTTTGCTCATCGCTCCTCTGACTCTGTAAATGAGTTGATGTGCCCAGTTCAGTGATGCCTTGTACAGTATCAAAAAAAAAAAAGGAAGTTAAAATGATACTGATACAGAAGATAAGAGAGAAAATTCTTACATTCAACAAATATTTACAGAGCAATTACTATGTGTCAAGCATGATACTAAGTGTCCGGAAGTCAATGATGAAGAAACTGCAATACCTTCTGCATTCCTGGTCCCCTTCCCGCCATTCCAAGAAGCTTATACACAAAAAGGAGGTAAGGAAAGCAAATTATAACATTGAGTGTTTATTGTACTGTGTTAAAAACTGTGATAGATTCTATGATTTGGGTAAGCGTGGGGTGTTACAGGAGCATCTCTTTCTGTTTTCTGCTTAGAACTTTAAAGCAGTAGTTCAAGGTTTTATGAACAGAAACCAAACACTGCATGTTCTCACTCATAAGTGGGAGATGAACAATGAGAACACATGGAGACAATGAGGAGAACATCACACACCAGGGCCTGTCAGGGGCTGGGGGGCTAGGGGAGGGATAGCATTAGGAGAAGTACCTAATGTACATGACCGGTTGATGGGTGCAGCAAACCACCATGGCACATGTACACCAATGTAACAACCCTGCACGTTCTGCACAGGTACCCCAGAACTTAAAGTATAATAAAAAAAAATCCTCTCTAAGTATACAATCAGATTGTTATTCTCACGTTTCCTTTTCCATATCCTCACTCTCTTCAATTTTTTTCTGTCATTCAATCACTATTGTCAGCCTACTTTTGTCCAATTTAATCTATAAGAGACACATCCTCTTAAAATCATGTAACATTAGAGTGGAAAGGGACTCTTACAGGTCACCTAGTAAAGTTCACATATATTTCAGTTGACAAATAATGAATCTTGGAATGGTTAGATTATGTGGTGAAAGCCCATGAGAGAAGTATGATTAGAATGTGAATTTTGGTGCTATGCCAGTACTAACCCTGTATAATATTTTACATTCAGAAACAACCTTGTGGCTAATAACAATGTAACCACCCCCCAAATAAAAATGTAAGCCCTAAATTAAGAAAATATGGCACTTGATGTAAGGACTGACTCAAAAAATTATTTTTCCTATTTTTGAGCTGCAAAAATTTTCTAAATTCAGATTCTCCAACAGTTCATTTGCTTTCTTGCCAGAGAGATATTCTTGCACACTTACTGTTCTAATTATAATTGTGTGGAATGTTACTCATTGTTTTTCAAAACCTTAATCTATATTTAGGCAACAGCGATTTATAAGAAAAAGCACTCAACATACCATGTAGACAATTACAAATCCAAATTTGTCATTATAAAATTTCCTCCAGGTAAAAAGTAAATTGCAATTTCTTGAAATTTTTGGTGTTGATTGAAATAGTCACAGTATTTGGAGCAAGTAGGCATCCTTGCAGGGCCTTGCAGAGTAATACCTACCAGGTTTCAAAGTAAATTAATTATAATGAAATAAACATAGTAGGTGCAGATAAAGTACGATCAATGAAAAGGAAAAATGTAAGAGCAAATAGCTGTAGTAGTCAAAGAAAGCCTCCTTCATTTGTTCAATTGAATTCATTTTAAAATAATTCTTTAAAATATCAGTCTACAGTGTGGAACAAATTAATGTCCAGACAAATCATATCCATTCTTCTTTCAAGTGTCATGGAATTAGCATTTAGCTAATTTTAAATTGTTCAGGGAAGTTTTGTTTGTAGAGCTGAATTTATCAGTTTTCTGTTGTAATCTGTGCATCTGATTCATTTTGTGAGACGGGATGGGGGGAGGAAGGGAATGGAGGCAGTGTTCATAAATGACTTTCTTCCTCAAATATACTTAAAAGGTATTTAGAAAGAGAATTTTTAAGTTAACAAAAACATAAAATATTAAGTTGAAAACATATTTAATGATGACTCATAAATATGATGGCTATAATGATGAGTGAAGAATTAGTTCATATGCTGAGAGAGAAAGAAAAATATGTGGCAGTCTGAAGAAGTATGTTGTGGACATTGCTATGGGACAAGTAGAGAATATCTTTTTTTGTTATTATACTTTAAGTTCTAGGGTACATGTGCACAATGTACAGGTTTGTTACATACGTATACATGTGCCATGTTGGTGTGCTGCACCTGTTAACTCGTCGTTTACTTTAGGTATATCTCCTAATGCTGTCCCTCCCCCATCCCCCCACCCCACAACAGGCCCCGATGTGTGATGTTCGCCACCCTGTGTGCAAGTGTTCCCAATGTTCAATTTTCACCTATGAGTGAGAACATGTGGTGTTTGGTTTTCTGTTCCTGCAATAGTTTTCTCATAATGATGTTTCCAGCTTCATCCATGTCCCTACAAAGAACATGAACTCATCCTTTTTTATGGCTGCATAGTATTCCATGGTGTATATGTGCCACATTTTCTTAATCCAGTCTATCA
>NW_012106897.1:1633977-1637003 GCF_000951045.1 Mandrillus leucophaeus
TTTTCCCAGCACCATTTATTAAATAGGGAATCCTTTCCCCATTTCTTGTTTTTGTCAGCTTTGTCAAAGATCACATGGTTGTAGATGTGTAGTATTATTTCTGAGGGCTCTATTGTGTTCCATTGGTCTATACCTCTGTTTTGGTACCATGATGTTTTGGTTGCTGTAGCCTTGTAGTATAGTTTGAAGTCAGGTAGAGTGATGCCTCCAGCTTTGTTAGGATTGTCTTGTCCATGCGGGCTCTTTTTTGGTTCCATATGAACTTTAAAGTAGTTTTTTCCAATTCTGTGAAAAAAGTCATTGGTAGCTTGATGGCGATGGCATTGAATCTATAAATTACCTTGGACAGTATGACCATTTTCACGATATATTAATTCGTCCTATCCATGAGCATGGAATGTTCTTCCATTTGTTTGTGTCCTCTTTTATTTCATTGAGCAGTGGTTTGTAGTTCTCCTTGAAGAGGTCCTTTACATCCCTTGTAAGTTGAATTCCTAGGTATTTTATTCTCTTTGAAGCTATTGTGAATGGGAGTTCACTCATGATTTGGCTCTCTGTCTGTTACTGGTGTACTGGAATGCTTGTGACTTTTGCACTTTGGTTTTGTATACTGAGACTTTGCTGAAGTTGCTTATCAGCTTAAGGAGATTTGGGGCTGATACAATGGGGTTTTCTAAATATACAATCATGTCATCTGCAAACAGGGACAATTTGACTTCTTCTTTTCCTAATTGAATAATCTTTCTTTCTTTCTCCTGCCTGATTGTCCTGGCCAGAACTTCCAATACTATATGGAATAGGAGTGGTGAGAGAGGGCATCCTTGTCTTGTGCCAGTTTTCAAAGGGAATGTTTCCAGTGTTTGCCCATTCAGTATGATATTGGCTGTGGGTTTGTCATAAATAGCTCTTATTATTTTGAGATACGTCCCATCAATACCGAATTTATTGAGAGTTTTTATCATGAAGGGCTGTTGAATTTTGTCAAAGGCCTTTTCTGCATCTATTGAGATAATCATGTGGCTTTTGTCTTTGGTTCTGTTTATGTGCTGGATTACATTTATTGATTTGCGTGTGTTGAACCAGCCTTGCATCCCAGGGATGAAGCCCACTTGATCATGGTGATAAGCTTTTTGATGTGCTGCTGGATTTGGTTTGCCAACATTTTATTGAGGGTTTTTGCATAGATGTTCATCAGAGATATTAGTCTGAAATTCTCTTTTGTTGTTGTGTCTCTGCCAGGCTTTGGTATCAGGATGATGTTGGCCTCATAAAATGAGTTAGGGAGAATTCCGTCTTTTTCTATTGAATGGAATAATTTCAGAAGGAATGGTACCCAGCTCCTCCTTGTACCTTTGATAGAATTTGGCTGTGTATCCGTCTGGTCCTGGACTTTTTTTGGTTTCTAGGCTATTATTTATTGCCTCAATTTCAGAGCCTGTTATTGGTCTATTCAGGGATTCACCTTCCTGGTTTAGCCTTGGGAGGGTGTATGTGTCCAGGAATTTGTCCATTTCTTCTAGATTTTCTAGTTTGTTTGCAGAGAGCTGTTTATAGTATTCTCTGATGGTACTTTGCATTTCTATGAGATTGGTGGTGATATCTCCTTTATCATTTTTTATTGCATCTATTTGATTCTTCTCTCTTTTCTTCTTTGTTAGTCTTGCTAGCAGTCTATCAATTTTGTTGATCATTTCAAAAACCAGTTTCTGGATCCATTGATTTTTTGAAGGGCTTTTTGTGTCTCTATCTCCTTCAGTTCTGCTCTGATCTTACTTATTTCTTGCCTTGTGCTAGCTTTTGAATTTGTTTGCTCTTGCTTCTCTAGTTCTTTTAATTGTGATGTTATGGTGTCAATTTTAGATCTTTTCTGTTTTCTCTTGTGGGCATTTAGTGCTATATGTTTCCCTCTACACACTGTTTTAAATGTGTCACAGAGATTCTGGTATGTTGTGTCTTTATTCTCATTGGTTTCAGAGAACATCTTTATTTCTGCCTTCATTTCGTTATATACCCAGTAGTCATTCAGGAGCAGGTTGTTCAGTTTCCACGTAGTTGAGAGGTTTTGAGAGAGTTTCTTAATCCTGAGTTCTAGTTTGATTGCACTGTGGTCTGACAGACAGTTTGATATAATTTCTGTTCTTTTACAGTTGCTGAGGAGTGCTTTACTTTCAACTATGTGGTCAATTTTGGAATAAGTGTGATGTGGTGCTGAGAAGATTGTATATTCTGTTGATTTGGGGTGGAGAGTTCTGTAGATGTCTATTAGGTCTGCTTGGTGCAGAGTTGAGTTCAATTCCTGGATATCCTTGTTAACTTTCTGTCTTGATCTGTCTAATGTTGACAGTGGGGTGTTAAAGTCTTCCATTATTATTGTGTGGGAGTCAAAGTCTCTTTGTAAGTCTCTAAGGACTTGCTTTATGAATCTGGGTGCTCCTGTATTGGGTGCATAT
The DNA here is from genome assembly GCF_000951045.1 of Mandrillus leucophaeus. Taxonomy (NCBI): domain Eukaryota; kingdom Metazoa; phylum Chordata; class Mammalia; order Primates; family Cercopithecidae; genus Mandrillus; species Mandrillus leucophaeus. Next base: position 1,636,428 of record NW_012106897.1, read on the forward strand.
ATATTCAAGGTAGTTAGCTCTTCTTGTGGAATTGACCGTTTGCCATTATTTAATGGCCTTCTTTGTCTCTTTTGATCTTGGTTGGTTTAAAGTCCGTTTTATCAGAGACTAGGATGGCAACCCTCGCCTTTTTTTTTGTTTTGTTTTCCATTTGCTTGGTAGATCTTCCTCTCTCCCTTTATTTTAAGCCTATGTGTGTATCTTCACGTGAAATGAGTTTCCTGAATACAGTACACTGATGGGTCTTGACTCTTTATTCCAATTTGCCAGTCTGTGTCTTTTAATTGGAGCTATTTAGCCCATTTACATTTAAGGTTAATATTGTTACGTGTGAATTTGATCGTGTCATTATGATGTTAGCTGATTATTTTGCTCATTAATTGATGCAGTTTCTTCCTAGCATAGATGTTCTTTACATTTTGGCATGTTTTTGCAATGGCTGGTACCGGTTGTTCCTTTCCATGTTTAGTGCTTCCTTCAGGATCTCTTGTAGGGCAGGCCTGGTGGTGACAAAATCTCTAAGCATTTGCTTGTCTGTAAAGGATTTTATTTCTCCTTCACTTATGAAACTTAGTT
>NW_012106897.1:1638910-1640145 GCF_000951045.1 Mandrillus leucophaeus
GCCCAGGCTGGAGTGCAGTGACATGATCTTGGCTCACTGAAACCTCCACCTCCTGGATTTAAGCCATTCTCCTGCCTCAGCCTCCCGAGTAGCTGGGATTACAGGCATGCGCCCCCACGCCTGGCTAATTTTGTATTTTTAGTGGAGACGGGGTTTCTCTATGTTGGTATACACACATTTTTAACAATCCATGTGATGAAATGAAAAGTATGTGCAAAGTAGTTCTATTGCATAGTCAAGAATGATGAGCTTTGGGAAAATCATTCATGGATTTGTTTGAGTTGTGAGTTGAACTGACTACTTCTTTCAAAAAGTTTTTATTGTCTTAAAGAGCAACTGAAAAGCTGTTGTCTTGGGTATCTGCCATACCTATTTACATTTTTTAATATGAACATGTTACTTGAATAAAACAACTCATGTAATTTGTTGCCAATAATAAATTCTGAGGTTTCAGGAAAAAAAAATAGCTTGGAAAACTTTTATCTTGCTGCCATGAACTTGAGTGCTTCCCAGTACTTGACTCTTCTGATAAGATTAGTAGTAACAACAAAAAATATGATTATTTCATATTGTAAAATGAAAACTATAAACTAACTTATTCCAAATGATCAAATGCATAACATTGCAAAATCATGCCAGAATAAAAGGTTTATTCAAAGTGCAAGAGTGATCAATTAAATTTAATGTAACAGAGTATGTAAAATTCAGTGATATCATTTCAGATTCTGTATTGCAATTAGCCTTTAAGAGGGTACCACTTGTCAGGTTTTGTTGTAGTATCAAGAAGAATAAATTATAATTATCTGAAAAAGTTATTAAAATATTCCTCCTTTTTCCATCAACATTAACATATCTGAAAAAACACATTTTCTTCAAATACTTTGAAATAAGAAATTGAATGCAGAGATATGAGAATGCAATGACATGTAGACATTTTTAAATGAAAAATAATGCCTCTCTTTATATTAAATTTTATTTTTAAATACAATTATGCTCATTAAATGTTATTTATGTGGATATATAATGGCTTACTTTAGTTTACAATAAATTAATAAGCATTTAAAGTTTTATTTTTAATTTCCATGTTAAATATCAATATTATAATGCACAAAACAAAAACTCTTTGGAGTTCTCAGTAATTTTTAAAATATGAAAGATTTCTGAGCTAAAACATTTTTGAATAGCAATATTTATATACATCCTTCTTTTTGTGCCCTCATTAAAAAAAAAAAAAA
>NW_012106897.1:1640870-1645490 GCF_000951045.1 Mandrillus leucophaeus
AAATTCTTTTCTTTAAGAATGTTGAATATTGGCCCCCACTCTCTTCTGGCTTGTAGAGTTTCTGCCGAGAGATCTGCTGTTAGTCTGATGGGCTTCCTTTTGTGGGTAACCCAACCTTTCTCTCTGGCTGCCCTTAACATTTTTTCCTTCATTTCAGCTTTAGCGAATCTGACAATTATGTGTCTTGGAGTTGTTCTTCTCGAGGAGTATCTTTCTGGTGTTCTCTGTATTTCCTGAATTTGAACATTGGCCTGCCTTGCTAGGTTGAGGAAGTTCTCCTGTATAATATCCTGAAGAGTGTTTTCCAGCTTGGTTCCATTCTCACCATCACTTTCAGGTACACCAAGTAGATGTAGATTTGTTCTTTTCACGTAGTCCCATATTTCTTGGAGACTTTGTTTCTTTTTACTCTTTTTTCTCTAAACTTCTCTTCTCACTTCCTTTCATTCATTTGATCTTCAATCACTGATACCCTTTCTTCCACTTGATCAAATCAGCTATTGAAGCTTGTGCATGTGTCACGTAGTTCTCGTGCCATGGTTTTCAGCTCCATCAGGTCATTTAAGGACTTCTCTACATTGTGTATTCTAGTTAGCCATTCACCTAATATTTTTTAAAGGTTTTTAGCTTCTTTGTGATGGGTTCGAACATCCTCATTTAGCTCGGAGAAGTTTGTTATTACCGATCGTCTGAAGCCTTCTTCTCTCATCTCGTCAAAGTCATTCTCCATCCAGTTTTGTTCCATTGCTGGTGAGGAGGTGCGTTCCTTTGGAGGAGAAGAGGAGCTCTGATTTTTAGAATTTTCAGTTTTTCTGCTCTGGTTTCTCCCCATCTTTGCGGTTTTATCTACCTCTGGTCTTTGATGATGGTGAAGTACAGATGGGGTTTTGTTGTGTATGTCCTTTCTGTTTGTTAGTTTTCCTTCTAACAGTCAGGACCCTCAGCTGCAGGTCTGTTGGAGTTTGCTGGAGGTACACTCCAGAGCCTGTTTGCCTGGGTATCACCAGCAGAGGCTGCAGAACAGCAAATTTTGCAGAACAGCAAATGTTGGTGCCTTATCCTTCCTCTGGAAGCTTAGTCTCAGAGGGGCACAAGGCTGTATGAGGTGTCGGATGGCCCCTACTGGGAGGTGTCTCCCATTTAGGCTACTCAGGGCTCAGAGACCCACTTAAGGACACAATCTGTCGGTTCTCAGATCTCAAACTCTGTGCTGGGAGAACCACTACTCTCTTCAAAGCTGTCAGACAGGGACATTTAAGTCTGCAGAAGTTTCTGCTGCCTTTTGTTCAGCTATGCCCTGCCCCCAGAGGTGGAGTCTACAGAGGCAGGTGGGCCTCTTTGAGCTGCGGTGGGCTCCACCCAGTTGCAGCTTCCCAGTCACTTTGTTTTTCCTACTCAAGCTTCAGCAATGGTGTATATCCCTCCTCCAGCCTTGCTGCAGCCTTGCAGTTTGATCTCAGACTGCTGTGCTAGCAGTGAGTGAGGCTCCGTGGGCATGGGACCCTCTGAGCCAGGCATGGGATATAATCCCCTGGTGTGCCATTTGCTAAGGCTGTTGGAAAAGTGCAGTATTAGAGTGGAGTGTCCTGATTTTCCAGGTACCATCTGTCATGGCTTCCCTTTGCTAGGAAAGGGAATTCCCCAACCCCTTGCACTTCCTGGGTGAGGCTGTGCCCCGCCCTACTCCGTGGGCTGCACCCACTGTCCCACAAGCTCCAGTGAGATGAACCCGGTACCTCAGTTGGAAATGCAGAAATCACTCATCTTCTGTGTTGCTCACGCTGGGAGCTGTAGACTGGAGCTGTTCCTATTTGGCCATCTTGGAACCTCTCTGAAAATATCTGTTAAGAAAAATCACCTCAAAGGAAGCTTGAATCTATTCACTTAGATAACACACTTTGAGAACTGTCAAACACAGGAAGTGGTAGTGCCAAAATATTTTCATCTCATGTAACAGAGGTTTCTCTTAAATCTGTAACGATCTGACTTCTCAGAGACACTACATAGAAACTCAATTGAAAAGTTCCACTTGTTTACCTTCCTAGCATACTGGCCTTTAATATCAGGTGCTATAATAACTGTTGATTAAATATAGGAGAGTGTGTGTATATGTGTGTGTTTGTGCAAGTGAATGTAGGCATATGTGTATTATTAGGATAGAATTTTTAATAACTAAGGCTGTTAAAATTGCACCTCTATTTTAATTGGTCTTTTATCTTAAAACTTTCATAGTACTATTTAGCAATGCAGGAAATAAAAACTATAATTTATTAAAAAGAACCCTGGAGTGTAAAGTTTGGTAAGGATTATCAGCATAACCTGGCCCAACCTTCCATGTAGTCACTGAAACTCTCCCACCATGTAACATACCTAGTATGGGTTTATAAGCACATTTTTTAAAAAATGTAAATTAAATATTTATAAGAAAAGACAGAATAAATACAAAATTATCAACATTTTGTGTAATTTAGGATGTTTGAAATTTTCTCTCTATACTTTTAATGTTAACTTTGAAATCAGAGAATCAAATACAAAGAGTGAGAAATTTTAAAATGCCTTTTCTTACGTCTTTCTGTAGCTTCTTTACCATAGCTCAAAATCTAATCTCTGGGTTACATAAATCTAATTCTTCTACACTGCAGACCTTTAAATCCGTGAATTAGTCACTAGAGTCTTTTCTTTGACTAGATAAATAGGCTCTCTTTCTCTCTTGATATTCACATTCAGTATATGAAAATGGCTATCACATGTTTCATGGTGTATCGAGGGTGGGAGTAGGTCATATCTCACTTGGGGCCTTGATCTTCCAGAATTTATTGCTGTGGTTTAATGTGAATTTCGCTAATCCTTGATTAATGCCTTTTCCCATATATTTTATGTATGTTTTCCTTAAAACTCAAGTACTCTATTCTTTTTTCATATGAGATAATTTCTTGACTCTCCTTGTCAATCATTTCTACTAATTTTTTTCACTTTGTTTCCTAATATACAATGCCCAGAGGTAAATACTTTGTTGTAGTGGAATACATATGGACTTTGGTTTGGTAAAGCTGAAGAATGCAAATTTTATCAGTGGTGATTCCCAGTGAGGGAATTTGGTCCATAAATATCAACAGCTGTTGCCAATGGCAGGTTAGGGCTTTCAGGCCTTGTGGAGGGCGGGGTGGGGGTGCATGATTGAAACTGCAGCATATGTTGATCAACTCTGTGTTCTTTACACTTTATCTCCTATTCCTATCTTGGATGTCAGTTGTCCCATTCCAATATTTATCTATTCTTTTCAGTATAAAGATTATTCTTCCTGAAATATATAAAGTGGTTTTGTTTGTTATCCATCATCATTATATAATTTGTCCCTTATTTTGACTGCTTGTTCCAAATTATAATTTTTAAAGCTCAATTAGGGATTTAGGTTTTACTACAAGACTTGAATAGATTCATTAACTCAGTTAATCAGTACTTAGTGAACAGTACTTACTGTTTGTGAGATATAACTTTATGCAGCAATGGATCTAGGTTTTGAAGGCTTGAAGCTTATACTGTTGGGAGGGGAGGTTTTTTTACAACAAGAATACAAAATTAGGTACAAAAAATGATTGTTTAGAATAAGAAGATAATAAAAATACAAACTGGAAAACTATTAAATCAGAATAAAACAATATTTTCATTAAATAATTACATAACACATTCCTAAAACATTTTTTTCCTATGTATTTCGGCTGCATATCCTTTAATTGTATCTTAAATAGCAAATGGCAGTAATTTGATAACTTTATATAGAAAATATATTCTTTCTTCTAACATGTTTTATCAAAATTCATTTTAACTATTATTGACAGAATACATAAAACATGAAACTTTACAAATACATTAACTTACATATAAACACTTAACATATATAAACACTATAGATATAGATAGCTACATATTCAGTTATGTATGAATACTGCCTCTAGTATTAGGGGTTAAGATACAAGAAAAACAATATAGAAACACGACTGCTTTTCCGGAGTTTGCAATCTGAGGAAAGAAAGAAAATACACAAAGAAACAAATTTAAGACTCTACACTATGATTTTATCTTTTTCATCCCTAGTTTTCAATGTGTGGTCTTTGAGAGACATTTTTACTGGGTCCAAGAGGTCATATCTGTTTTCATAATGATACTAAGATATTTGCCTTTTGTACTAGGTAGACATTTGTGCTAATGGAACAAATCAATGCTGGGTAAAATTTCAGTACCTTAGCAGTAATCAAGGCCATACCCAATGCTATGCTAGCTGTTGTATTCTTCACCATCTGCACTCACAGTAAAAGAAAGAAGTGACACTGGATTTCCTTCAAGGACATTCCATCAAGAATGTCCTTGATTAGATAGTAAATATCATTGATTTAATTAGATCTCAACCCTTATATACAAACTTTTTTTTTTTTTTTTTTTTTGAGACAGGGTTTAACTCTTGTTGCCCAGGCTGGAGTGCAGTGACATGATCTTGGCTCACTGAAACCTCCACCTCCTGGATTTAAGCCATTCTCCTGCCTCAGCCTCCCGAGTAGCTGGGATTACAGGCATGCGCCCCCACGCCTGGCTAATTTTGTATTTTTAGTGGAGACGGGGTTT
>NW_012106897.1:1646540-1693414 GCF_000951045.1 Mandrillus leucophaeus
AAAAAAAAAAAAAATTGTGCTTGCTTTTTTGAAAACTGCACTTGTCAAAGAATTGCCTCCTATTTCCCTTTTATTATTTTCATAGAGCATCCAATCTAGTATGCTATTATTAAACTGTATTGTTGTTAGCTGTTTTCTGTTTTCATATCTGTATTCTTCACCAGATGATAATGATTCGTGTTTTCTTTTATGAAGGTAATGGGTTTTCTCTTCTCTGAATTTCTCCAATTATGGCTTGCTGCAGTCCCCCTGTGTGTGTCTGACTACTCAGTTATTTGAAGATTTTTTTTCCACTATGCCATTATGAATTTGAAGTGGTGCATCAGAGAGTTAGAAAGACTGGAGGCCCTCCTCTTCATTTTCGTTTGTCTCTTCTGTAATATTTCCTTGTTGTGTTTTTGTCTGTTTTTCTTACCCCTATCTTCAGATGGAAGTGAGGCTGAGAAAGAGGTTGGACCACGTAAACAATATATATTTTTTAATTCCGAGGTTTCTACTTCTCCAGCTAATTATTAACTTCTGTTGGATGGTTGATTGCTGAGATAGTTTGAATTATTTTTCAACAAATATTCATATTCCTCCCCTGTTACTGAAGGCAGAATATACTTCCCTAACCCTTTGATATTTAAGACCAATACCCATTGACCAAGCCTGTTGGCGTTGATCAGACACACTGGCAGGTATTATGCACTTAGTGGATTTAGACTGATTGCATGGTACAGTTTGACTCTTTCATGTTGGTGATATACTTTGAGAAAAATAGACACCAGGCTGAATAACCTGCAAGCCACATTCCAGAGCCAAGTTTAGCTAAGTTGTAGCCCTAAACAGAACTGCCTGAGTGAGCCCAGCCTTAACCAGCAGAGCAAGTCAACCACAGACTCTGTAAGTTAAGAAGACCTTAACTTTCCTCTCAGCTTCTCTAAACTTTAGATAGGCTTTTTCTGGGGCCCTGACCTCCCTTCCCTTAAAGGATTTATTTTATAAAATTTGTCTTTGTAAATTCTTTCTCTGCCCATTTGAAATGTAAATCGTCTTAAAAAGCCTCATGAATGTCTTTCTCAAGGACCTGGGAACCTCTCTTTGAAATGTAATCATGAAGGAAGATAGCACCCCTGTTTCCCAGTTTCTGTGGCAGGATAGGAGCCTAACTTCAGCAGGTACTTTGCTCCAAGTTGCAAAACTACCTCCTGTTTTGAAGAAAGTTTAGGTTTCCTTTGGGTAAGCCAATTAGTAAGCATATTTAGGCTACTATCTACTCCTCAACCCCTGCAAAATACCCTTGCTTTAAAAATTCTCCAGCTCTTTGTTTGAGTGGAGTTGGGTTCAAACTGAATATTAATTATTCTTCTGCTGAAATAGTCTTGAGGAATCTTCCTTGCCTGTTTCACTTTACCAAGTGCAAGTTTTGTTTTGACAAAATAAATGTTTGTGTCATAGGATAGTTCGTTTTGGGAAGGTTTGTTATGCAGCATTATTACTGAAATAGGTGACTACGAAATTTGGTTGATTAGTTGATTCATTTATGCCTACATACTTCCTGCATTATTTAAGATTATTTTAAAATAAAATTAAAAAAAAAAACTAGGAAAGAATCATATGGACAGAAAAATAGAGTTGATGGGTAAAGTCAAAGAAAGGAACCTAATGCAAATAATCCAAGAAGAATTATTGTAGTTAAGCATTAAATTTAGGTCAGAATCACTTTCTCGGCAGTGATGGCTTAAAGAAAAAATAAATCCTGTAATAATCATTATGTATAATTGGAAGAATGCTGGTATGTTAGAAAAATATGTTTCCTTGTATTTAACAATAGGTAAACCTTTATATAGGGTCAGTGAACAATATTTTCAGCAATTTAGCCAAAGATGCAAAAGTAATAGTGTGGCTTTCTTTTAGTACCCTTTGATAAAAATCAAGAACGTTTTGTTATATAAGGATTCTATTAAGGCATTTCTGTAGAAATAAAAAACAATGAAGTTTAGACACCTAAATTTCTGCTGTTTTTAAGTAATACAGAAAAAAATTAGGAAGATTCAAAAGTTACACTCTTCCCCTAGGGGAGTGGTTTTACTTGTCTTCTACAGTAATGGATATTCTTTGTTGAGCATTCTGTGTGTGCCTGGCACTGTAATGGTATTCAGTACACGTCATCTCCACTCTACTTGCAAGACTATTACAATCCCCACTTAAAATACAAGGAAACTTAGAGGAGTTAAATTACTTGGTCAAGGTTTATCTGACCCCAAAGGCCATCTATGTTCACTACACTAAACTGCTTTTTAGAGATTTATCATTGCTAAGAAATTTTTAAATCATAAAAATTGCAGTTATCTCATTAGAAGTTATTATTGAAATTACTTCAAGGTTCCACTAATACTAAAATTTACTGCATATGGTCTGCAGTTCCTATGTCAGGCTGAGTGCACTAGACTCATTTGTGAGGTTATTAAAAATATATGACCTAACCTGAGAGTCTGATCCCAAAAGCTTTGAAGGGCTGAGAATTATTATTTTTTACTAACTCCACTGGATCTATCTAACTCAGAGCCAGGCTTTAAAATCCCTGCATTAAAATTTGTCTTTTGAATAAAAATTACTTCAGCTGGGATTTTAATCAGAATAAAATAGTAAAGATTTTGAGTATACATTGATAAAAAAAAGTGCCTGGTTTAGGCACTTTGTTTAATACATTGAAAGGTGAGCCTTGTATCTTACAAACCAGCTAAACAGAAGTCAAAGTTCACACTTTATTATTTAAATGAATAGTTTTGTCTGGGAAGACAGAGGTAGTTTATAAAAAAAGTCAACCAGCAAGCAAAGCCAAAACATTCAACTGTGGTTTCTCTCAAAAGCTTGAAATACAACTTAGTTATAGTTCTGAAATTCAATACCCCAGAGAAAGGAAGAAACGGACTTGATCTGGTAGATGTGGATGTTTATGGTTGGAGTTTTAAAGCGTCCTCCTCATAGTAAGAGAACCCAATCCAAGACTGTGTGACTCTTGAGATGAGTGGGGCTGCCTCCTGGAGGGCAGGTTGACTTACTAACTGGGGTTGATGAAGTTTTGTTCATCTAGATAATGAAGATTGCATGTAGGCATTACAAGAATGAGAATGGCTTCTTTTTTGTCTTTATTAGCCCAACAGATTCAGCTGATTCTGCTACTGCAACAAGATAGCAAGATCATTTCCTTTTTTTTTTTTTTTTTAAATGATGTCTTGCTCTGTCACCCAGGTTGGAGTACAGTGGCATGATCTAGGCTCACTGCCACCTCCACCTCCCGGGTTTAAGCGATTCTCCTGCCTCAGCCTCCCGAGTAGCTGGGATTACAGGTACCTGCCACCATGCCTGGCTAATTTTTGCGTTTTTAGTAGAGCCAGGTTTCACCATGTTTTCCAGAGTGGTCTTGAACTCCTGGCCTCAAGTGATCCACCCACCTAGGCCTTCCAAGGTGCTGGGATTACAGGCATGAGCCACCATGTCCAGCCCATTTACATTTTTTGGTGCAAACAATTGTTACCATTACCCCAAGGGAGAGGCAAGAATATCTGGTGTCCAAGTAGGCATAAAAGCCGTAGATACATGGCTCTACATGGAATAACAGAAGTAAACAGAAACTCTGGAGAGTGAGGGTTCACACAAGCTCAGAGGTTATGAGCCTACTGCTCCTTTAGAAGAACTGGCTGGGGGTGGGGGGAGGGGGAAACAGACCTGAATCACAGATTGTACGTTAGTGCTTTGTGAATACTTTCCATTGTATGTGTCTTTTACATCAACAAGTTATTACCCAAAACCTTTTCTTGAGCCACGTGTTGTTTTTATTCAGATAAATTATTCAAGATACAATGTCTTTTCAGGAGAGTGGACAGCTTGAGGAATATGTAAGCCTCTCTTTTGGCTCCTCTGTCTTACAGCCTGTTGCTCTAAAGTCTCTTTTACCATATACAACACTCAGAAGACTGTTGTGGACAGCACGTTTAAAAATAATATTACCTAATATTTATAGAGCATTTCTATGTGCCAGACAATTACAGGCATTGTTTATGTTCGTGGCAATCCTGTAGGAGTACATAAAACCTTTTAAAAATACATCTAAAGAAAAATTAAATACCTCTAGTATACCTGGCAATACAGGCTTTATAAATTGTGCTTTGGGTGAAAATTGCTGTTACAACTTAAAATTTATTTACCAGTTCAAAACAGTTGAAGTTGAAAATGAGAATTCTACATATTACACAAACAGAAAACCATTAAAAAAAAAACTAGCATAATTGTATCATTTCACTAGGGCTACCATAACAAAATGCCACAAAGTCAGTGGCTTAAACAAAAGAAATGTATTGTCTCACACCTCTGTAGACTAGAAGTTTGAAATCACGGTGTTAACAGGGTTGACTCCCACTGAGGGCTGTGAGGGAAGGCTCTTCCAGACTTCTTCTGTCCTTGGCTTCAGGGCCATCTTCTTCCTGTGTCCTCACATCATCCTCCCTCTACACAACGTCTTCATGTGCACATTTTCCCTTTCTTTAAAGACACCAGTCATTTTGGATTAACCTTCCGTCCAGTGACCTTATTTTAATTTGATTACCTCTGTAAAGACTTCATCTCTAAAGTCACATTCCAAGCTTCAGGGGTTTCAGTTGTGGGTTTTTTTTTTTTTTCTTTTTGCTTAATGGGACACAATTCAACTTATAGCAATAATAAATAGAACTAATTTTATATTTTTAATATTTGCCCCCCAAAAGTAATTTAAGCCTATGTAACATTGGGGCCTTATTCCTATACTTTTTCCAGTATCCCCTGTAATCCCAGCACTCCACAAAAGTTAGATAATAACAGTAAGTATTGGCCTAGTGAAAGATATTATGTATAGTGAGGCTGTAGTTATTTGGGCATCAATGTTTTTAATAGCTAAAAATTGTTTAATTAGAACAAACTGAATTTATTCTTCAATATAACTTTAATAGATTTGTTGAGAAGCTAAATTCGAAGTGCAGAGCTTTTGTCTTTGTATAATCACTTCATTTGAAAAGTTAAAAATACTCACCAAACAGAGGTTGATAATCTTCCTCATAGACTTCCTCACAGTCAATGTAGAGGAGAAAACAACTCTATGAGGAGTATATGATCAAGAGAAAGTACTAAGTTGAATTATACCTACTACATAGCACATGGCTGGTTCTGAGCCTGGTGCATCATGATACAGAGTAACTAATGGGCAGCCTCCCTCCTCAGGTCCCACCATGAACTTGGCAGTTTCATTAGCCCTCCTCTCCTGTCTGCATAGCCATCATTTTAGCTCCTTCAAATCTTCTCCCACAAGAACCATTCTTTCAGGCACGTGGCAGTGGCGTTACTGCAATTCTGCTTCTACTAACCAGGGCCTCTGGGAATATCAGGGCTCCATCCTTTATATTTTGGTAATACAAATAACACAAAGAGTGAACCCTACTGTAAACTATGTAATTTATTTAATAATAATAATGCACCAATATTGGCTCATAATTTGTAACAATTGTACCACACAAGATGCTAATAATAAGGGAAACTGGGGTAGGGGGTTGTATAAGGAAACTATTTGTACTTTCTGCTCACAGTTCCTTAAAACTAAAATTTCTCAAAACATAAAGTCTATTAGTTTAAAAAAACAGTAAAGTTATGCTCAGCCTCAAAATTATGTGTCACGTTTCAAGATCTCTGAAAATACTCCTAATGCTAGAGTCTAGTTATATCTTTTGCTATTTTCACCACAGGACTTCAGATTAATGGAAAGAAGGAAGAAAGGAAGGAAGGGAAAGAGGGAGGTTGGGAAAGAAAGAGTGAAGGAAGAGAGAGAGAGAGAGGAGAGGAGGGGAGAAGAAGGGAGAGGAGGAGAAAAACGGATTAAGGTAGCACTTAGGAGCTCTTCCACAGATTTTGTTTTTCATATGTATCTGAGTGAAGCAATGTCTGTTTGCAGTGTCACTCTTGGAGTGGGTAAAACATTTCATTATGAAATAGAAAGGAAAACACTAAGACATTTCTAGAGGTAGTTATCAAGAGCAGTTTGTTTGAAATCGAATAAGAAGCGTATTAAAAGTAATTATTTGAAGCTGGAGTTAAGACAGGCAAGTGATTGAGATTATTATTATTTCTTTTCTCCAAACTCATAACTATACCAAAAATGGTTGGAAGCAATGTGACTATCTGGATCTTATGGTACTTCTTTGAGATCTTGTTTCTTTTCTCTCTCTCTCTCTGTCACACACACCACTTTTATTTTTTTCCTTGGCACTTCTCCTCCATAAACCAATGTTTAAAGAAGGCATTCTAAAGAGACTCCCAGCTGTGGGTTTCAGACTTTATTTTGTGTTGGCTTAGCTCCAGGAAATGCAATGCTTTGACTCACAGTTATAAGAATCATACCTAGTGGTAAAACATAGTTCAAAATGCTTTAAATTGTTTTGAGTTCTTTGGATTTTAAACTTTCTTGTTGCTCCCTAAGATAACTATGCATCTAGCCAACTACTGCTATTCACTACACAGGCAATAAACATGCCAACATTTGTGTAACACAAACATGCATCTTGACTCATTTCGTAAGACTGTACATTCTTTACTGTTTGCAGGTACCTATAAAGATAAAGAAAAAAACATGCTGAAAAGATTTTTTTAAATTTATTTTTAAATTTTCAGTTTGTATGTAAGCAATAAAAAAAGATTTCATGATAGATAATCCTAGAGTGTTTGGCACAGCAGTCTCTCCCTTTGTTTTCATTTTACGTCAGTCTGGGTATTGACGGAAGAGTAAAAAGTATGGCTTTGCTTGTAAATTTTAATGAGAAAGTATCTATTTGAAAAGGAGAGAACTTTGGAAATATGTGTAGCTTGCAACATGAGACTTTCTTTCCTAGTGGTAAGCAAATCAGAAATAATTTCAAAAATTACCCTGGATCTAGGTAGAATCTTGATTACACACACACATGCACACACATGCACACACGCACACACAATCCTAAGAGAACAAGAAGGTTCTGTAATGTAGATCACTATTCAGTTGTAGATTCTTTTTTTTTTTTAATGATTCCACAGTTTTTATTTTGTAGCTCTGAAATTTTATTTACATTGTCTTTATTTGTAATATAATATTTTTGTAGAGTAGGAAATAGTTTCAAGTAACAATTCAGTACAGTCAAAAGGCTAAGAAAAACAAAATAGGTTAAAAAGTAGACACCTTCTAATATACAACTTATACCTTTGTATAAAATATGTATTTATGACACCAAGACATGCTTAGTAAAATGAATTATGGCCTTTTCATGCAATGGCATATAGTACACATTTTAAAATGAATATCACTCATATTAGCTACAAGATCTCTAAGACTGATTGTGGGTTGCAAGGAATAATTTTCCAAAACATATGGGTACTAAGACCTGATCTGTATAAAGTTATTTGCATAGAATACAGTCAAATGAGAATATTTTCATAGAGAAAGATTGAAATACAATATTGATGGTAGATTCACACATACTGAGTGTACCTGTATGGAGTCAGAATCTATAAGGAAGAACACCAAATTTAGATGGAAACCACTAGGCCGCTTGATTGGATAATTACACATTCAAGGCTTAGCTTTTTATTTTATTTCATTAATTTGGCCTGTCCCCTAAATGCTTACATCATTCAATCGTTAAACAATGTTGAAATTTAAATTTTGACTTCTCCCAGCATTCTTTGAAAATGACATAGCGAAGCCTTTAGAAGTCACTTAAGGATTCAATAACCTTGCAAACTTGTAGTGGCTACATAGGCAGCTCCTCTTAGGGGACTGCACTCTGGTCATAGGATGACAACTTCACAGAGGAAAATTGCTGCAAAGGAGAGGCTCATTTTCCTTTCCCACTGCCTGTGATTACTATGCCTGGAGAATCATTTATAAAACTCATTTGTGCGAAGTCTATGGGTGATTTATGAATCTGGGGCTGTTGTGCAGCGCCCAGAGATTCATCATTCCTGGATTCATGTTAGCAAGAATGAATTCCAGTCAATGTTCAAAGTCAGAATGTTGCGTCCTCCAAGTGGCCTGAGAAGCTTCTGGCCCTCTGGCTGCCATCATCTCTTCACTTTTTATCATAGTCTAATCATACATTCTCTTTCTTCTTCCCTTAGGATTGAAAGAAAATGTACTCCGTAGAATAATAATAAAATAATTCTTAGCCACCAGGTTCTGCTTTTCTACCTCTTCACTTCTTGCTCATATTTGCATTCCTCTTCTGCTGTCTCTTTATCTTTATATCTGCTATTCTCTCTTTTTATAATTACCTACTTCCTTAGTACTCTCTAGATTCCTCCAGATACCCTTGTTTCCATTTCCTTAGAATTCTGAGTTTTACCCTGCTTTATATATTCTCTTAATGTCTGAGCCTTCATAGATTTCTCATCTTTCATTTATTTCCATAATTCTCTCATTCTTTCCTGTTTATATTCTTTCAAATACTTGCTCCTTCTTTTTACCTCTGTTTTATTTCTCCCATCTGTTTTATATTTCCAAAGAAAACCCAGTCTTTCTAGCAACTAACTGTGATCCTGGAGAAGATTTTTGAAAGAATTCAGAATGTTTTTACCTAATTCTTCTTTCTTGACAGATACACCAAATAGGATATTCACTTCGGCCTTTTAGTCCAGGGAATTGGAATGTACACTTTCTTTAATAAATTTACATATTGAATGTAAGAGGTCTCAGCAAATTTATACAATAGAAAATAAATATTAACTGTATAAATTATTTAAAAACCATAAAGCAAAATCTAAATATTCAGTGAAGGTAAAAATGGGCTTGAATATGGAGAAAACCATGCCAGAATTCTAAATATGCACCTAACTCAGGAAAAACAGGTTTTAAGTGAGGACACTATAAGGATTCCTTTTCTTTATTTCCTTTGTTTCACCAACAGAACGTCAATGAGCTCTGTGTGTGTGTGTGTGTGTGTGTGTGTGTGTGTGAGTGCATGTGTGTATGTTTTCAGGGATGGGGCAGGGTACAGAAAGTACCTGATTCTTCTGGATCTATGTACTAAAACAAAAACTTGTTCCTTGAAATTGAACTCTTAGCATTTCAATCCACATTTGTGCACAAAATAGCATAGCAACCCTGCTCTGAAACCCAAGCTTAAGATCTGTTGAGCATTTATTTAGGGAAGAAGTTGATGCTCTTCATCAGCTTCTTTATGAAGGATTGATGAAGTTGATGTAGGATTGGGGGAAGTTATGTGAAAGAATGCTGTGGAAATGGAAAACTACTCCTCTATTCAGGATATTTTAACTCTGGCACTGAATTTACTTAGGTCATTCAAAAACTCAGAAACCTTTCTCCTTGGAAGGCAGCTTAGCAAACATGCCCACTACAGAGTCACATCGTGTTCACATTCCCAAACATAAGTAGATTTTCTAACTCTTCCATCAAGCCATATCTAGGACTCCTTCTGAGAGTTTTGGGTAAATTACCATTTCTCTCTGTGGTAGGCATAATAATGGCCCTTCCAATGTGTCTACATCCTAATTCCTGGAACCTGTGAATATGTTCTCTTACATGGCAAAGACGAATTTAAGTAGCAGATGGAGTTTGTGTTGCTAATCAGCTGATCTTAAAATGGGGAGATTATCCTGCATTGTGGCTTATCTTTGTAGGCCTAGTGTAGTCACAAGGGTCCTTGAAAGTGGAAGAGGGTGGCAGAAGAGGAAGTGAGATGATGTAATGCAATATGAAGACTCAAGTGGCCACTGCTGACTTCTATGGATTACACGTGTCCCCAAACAGAAATGTTCAATTCCTGATCTCCTGTACCTCTGGATAGACCGTTATTGAAGATAGGCTCTTTTAAAAGCTAATCAAGTTAAAATTAGGTTACCAGGATGGGTCTTCCTGTAACGTGACTGGTGTCCATATAAAAAGGGGAAATTGGGACAAAAGAGACATGCACAGAGGGAAGACGATGTGGAGTGACACAAGGAGAATGCCATGTGAAGGTGGAGAACTGGAGTGATGCATCTGAAAGCTGGAGTACAAAGATACCTGCAAACTCCCAGAAGCTAGGAGAGAGGCATGAATAGATTCTCCCTCTCGGCTCTCAGAAAGAGCCAACCCTACCAACATCTTGATGTCAGACCTCTGGCCTAAAGGATTATCAGACCATAAATTCCTGTTATTTTCAGCCATCCATTCTATGGTCCTTTGTTATGGCAGCTCTAGTAAACGATCTTACTGGCTTTCCAGATGGAACGAGCCACAAACAAATGAATGTGAGCAGCCTCCGGAAGCTGGAAAAGGAAAGACAATGGATTATTCCCTGTGGTCTACAGAAAGAAATGCAGCATTTCTGACACTTTGATTTTCCCCTAATGTTATGAACTAAATATTTGTGTCCCTCTTAAATGTCACATGTTGACATCCTAACCAATAATGTGACTGTATTTGGAAATAGGGCCTGTGAGTAGGTAATAAAGGTTAAATGAGCTCACAAGCATGGGCCCCTAATTCAATAGGGCTAGTGAACTTATAAGAGGTGAAAAAGACACCAGAGCATTCTCTCTCTCTCTACCATGTGAGGACACAATGAGAAGATGGCCATCTGCAAGCCAAGTGGAGAGTCCTCACCTGAAACTGAACTGACCAGAACTTTGCTTTTGGACTTTCTAGCCTCTAGAATTGTAAGAAAAATAAATTCCTGTTTAAGCTGCATAGTCTGTGGTATTTTATTATGACATCTCTACTAGACTAAGGTACCTAGTGAGACCCACACTGGACTTCTGACCAAAGAACATTTGTCTTGCTTAAGCACTAAATTTGTAATAATTTGTTACAGCAGCAATGGGAAGCTAAAACATTCTCCATCATTAAATTTCCAGTGATGTCTTAGCAATCATATAGATTGTTGCCAAAACATACTATTTCTTTCTTTTTTTTAGACAGAGTTTTGCTCTTTATTGCCCAGTCTGGAGTGCAATGGCACGATTTCAGCTCATTGCAACCTCCGCCTTGTGGGTTCAAGCAATTCTCCTGCCTCAGCCTCCCGAATAGCTGGGATTACAGGCATGCGCCACCATGCCCAGCTAATTTTGTATTTTTAGTAAAGACGGGGTTTCCCCATGTAGGTCTGGCTGGTCTCGAACTTCTGACTTCAGGTGATCCGCTTGCCTCGGCCTCCCAAAGTGCTGGGATTACAGGTGTGAGCCAGTGTGCCCAGATGACGTACCATTTCTTAATTCATCTTTTACTTACCTTAACCTAAAGCACACTCTAACTGGAGCATTCATGTAGACCTCGGATAAGAAATGTAGCGAGAGAACTGATACAAGGTCAACCATTACAAACAGTACTATGCAGTTAAAAGTATAGCACTGCACAGATGTTATTGCCTTCATTTTGCACTTTTTGGCTTCACTCATCTTGCTAAAAAAACTTTTAAAACGCAAATATGAGAAGTTTTTCTTACTAGAAGAACCTGTTGATTTGGCAACTTTTAAATTCCATGAATATTATGTTTCATAGAAAAATGTCAAAAGATATGGTAAATTATTGTTATTTGTGGAAAATTTCATACCTATAATTTTATCTGAAGGTTATAACTTTTTTCCTGCTGCCCATGAAGCTTGCATAAAGCATAGAGTTAGTATTTAGAAGAAGATCAAGGTAGAAAATAGACCTTGACAGAGACTGAGAAAAATTACCAAAGGTCTAAAATGATGTGAACTAAGGTAACATTTTAAAGATAACCAACAGGTTTTGAGTATTCAGTAAACCCAAAGCTATATACTCCTGGAATCAAACAATTTGTAGGCTCATGAAGTTTTTAAACTAGATATCCTTGGGCTTCTAGTTCTGCTATGTAATAGCTGAGTAGCCTTGAGCAAATACTTTAACTCTTCTTCATTGAACATTAATATCTTAAAACTTTCTAAATTATATAACTTACCTCTTCATCTTCATATTTTGAAATCCTTAAACTTTTACTTATGTAAAGGTTGTTTTAATTATGTTGCTTAGTTTATCAATGTAAAGTATTTTACACTGTGTTAGCACATAATTAGTTCTTCATTTCTTGTCTACTATTATTATTGTATCCTCAGTAGGTTGTGTCAGTTAACTTTTACTGTATAACACATCACCTCAAAATATACTGGCTTAAAATAATTTTCATTTTTTTCAGTTTACAATTTTGAAGGCCTGGGTGGTTGTTTTTATATGAGCTAGTTCTGCTGATTCTGCAGGGCTTGTGCTTGTTGTCAGTAGGAAGTTCAGCGGTCCAGGGGACCTAGAATCACTTCATTCTCATGTCTGACAGGCTGTGGGTCAGAGCAGTAGGGATGGTTGAAGCAGTGGCTTATCATCTAGCAGGCTGGCCTGGGTTTCATCATATGGTTGTCAATTGTGAGGTTCTCAAGAGTAGCAGAGTAGCAAGAAGGCCAACTTTCTTGTACATGTGTTTTTCACACCTCTGATAACATCATGCTTAGTAATATCCCACTGGCTAAGTCAGTGCTAGCCTAAAGTCAGTATGGGTGGGTGCTATCAAAAGTCATGGATGGCACTGTAATTTGTGGCCATTTTTGCAATCAACTGTGCAGACTATCTGGGATCCACAAATACATACTATGTTACATAACATCCTTGAGATGTCTCACATGCTTGCTAACTTAATACATAATATCTACAGTTGCTACCAAGGTCTAAATACATAATATCTAAAGATGCTATCAAAGGTCATGGATAGGACTATAATTTGTGGCCATTTTTGCAATCGACTATGCAAACTATCCCAAGTTTGAGATCCACAGATACATACTATATTACTTAACATCACCCTTGAGATATTCCACATGCTTGCTAACTTAATACATAATATCTAAAGTTCAACCTGCTCATTCTCTAGGGTTTTAAAACTCAGCAATTGAAACTATTTTCCAACGAGTTGCTTGTGCTATAATTCTGGAAGTTGTCTCTAATGATTTCTTTCCCTTTCTTCAATATCCATTCAGTTCCTAATTTCTTTAAGTTGTGTCTTTACAAATCTTTTTAATCCATCCACTTTGTTCATCCCCCAGGCAACTACCCCAATTCACATCCTCATCAACTCTTGCTTGGAAACGTAACTTGCCAAATGTAATAGCTGCCTAAATTGACTACCTACATCCCTTTTTTTCTATTCACTCTCTTCTTCAGAGTACATTTCTATACTTTATAAAATGCAAATATGATTATGTCACATCACTACTGAAAAACCTATACTGTGCTAAAGGGTTTGAAAAACTGAGCAGTTACATGAAGAAAATAGAAACAGGAAAACTAATTTTTCAAGAAGGTAGTGTGTGTATATTTTGGATGAGAAGATCTATGTATATTTAAGTAGAAATCCCCAGAAATTAGGAGCAGGGAAAATCAAGGGAACAAAGACCAGGAGAAGGCAGAAGAGATGGAATCCAGAGCCTAAGTCTGGGGTGAGAGGACATTTACTGGTGAGTGCATTTGGATTTTATTCAGTAGACATCTAATGCACAATGCCTGGTATATAGTGTGCAATTAAACATTTGTTGAATATACAAATGAATAAACTAACAAAGGTTCTGATGAGGAAAATGATATAATATTATCCATTTTTCAAAAATAAGTCTGGCTTAAGTAAAAAGATGTTGGAAAAGTGACAAAATTGAGTCAGATAAAATATTTGGGCAATAAGTGCATTATTTTATATGCACAGTAACAAGGGCCTGGACTAGGACTAAAGAAGGAGAAAGAAATAATGGTATCAGGGAAACACTTTTTGGAGAAACGATGAGCTGGAAGGTTTTGTGGATCACATGAATAAGAAGCAAGATAGAGAGACGTGAATTGCACTCAGGATGCAAAGTTTCTAAACCAAGCGTCTGTGACTATTACTCAAAGAAAAGAGGAAGAAACACATTTGAGGGTTGTTGAGAGCGAGATGATAAACTCAGTGTTAGACCTCCGGGGTTTCTAAGCAGAGCAAGGCTTCATGTTCTGATAATTAGGAAACAGCTGAAATAAGGTATCCTTGTTGTCATGTTCTTCATTTTCTCATTCTGAGAATATCTTTGCTCTACTCCAATCATTCATCTTTTATTCAATGTTTAGAACATGTCTTAGATTGTTTTCTTGAATCTGCCTAGTCAGATATAAGCATTCTTTCCAATTCTCTTTGACAGTGCTGTCTGTCCCTTTTTAAAAGCCATTACTTCACAATCTCTTATATTATAGTGAGTTTACACATCTATCTCATTATTTTGGAAACTGCTTAGAATGAGTGATGAGAGATAGAAAGTCATCTTTTATTTACCTTTGTGTTTTTATAATACTTCCACATATATCTCAATGTTTGAAATAGAGGACAGATTTAATAAAAGCTTACTGAAGCTTTCAGAAGCAAAGCTCTGAATTTGAAAACAGAAAAAATAAATTTCATCCAATCTAAACAACAGAGAACATAGGCTGGAAAAATATGGACAGATCTTTGGGGACCTATGAGACAATAACAAAGCACTGACCATTTTTATCCTTGGAATCCCAGTGGGAGGAGAAAAACAGAAGGGATAAAAAGTTTTTGAAAGAAAATAAAGACTGAAATTTCTCAAATTTGGCCGAAGACACAAACCAATAGATTCATAAAGTTGATGACATCCATACCAATACAAAAAAAATTAAGCTTCTCAAACTAAAAAAAAAAAAAAAGAAAAGATCTTGAAAGAAGCCAAAAAGAAATGACACATTATCTGAATCCATGGTAGACATAAAAGGAAGTAACACAATATTGTAACTATTAAAGAAATTCAACCACAAATTCTATATCCACTAAAACTATCTTCCAGTAGTAAAAGGGTAATAAAGACATTCTCAGGCAAAGGAAAACTAAATGCATTTCTCACTAGTAGATTTGTCTTAAAGACCGGCTAAAAGGACCAGTGCTGTGATACAAAATACAGTTGGTCTCAGGTTCTATATATCAGCCTGCTTTAAGATTTCCTATTTTATGAGTGGAGGCTCTATTTAGATAATTTCAGTGAAACTAGGTGAAGTAAAATGGCACAACCATTCCCAGGGTTCTATGAGGCACAGAATAGGAGAGGCATTAGGCCAGGAGTTGGTGCCTGGAAGAAACGGTTTTTAAGTGAAACTAGCTCCTAAATGGGGAGGGAAAAATAAGCAAGAACAAGTAAGAGAAAGGTTCTGGGGAAGGGTAGGCAAGGATATAGCACAGGCTAATCTGTGTGGTGGTGCTTAGGGAAGCAATGTGGAGGTCGTTAGAGAAAAGTTTTTTACAATCAAAGGACATAAAGGAAGAATTTCATTGTAGATCCTCTGTGAAAGAACCAGAGTCTCAGTTGGGTGTGGTAGCATGCACCCGTAGTCCTAGCACTTGGGAGGCTGAGGCAGGAGAATCACTGGAGCCCAGAGTTTGAGGCTGCAGTGAACTATGATTGTGCCACTGCACTCCAGCTGAGGCAACAGGGTGAAAGCCTGACTGTAAACAGAAAAAACAACAACCAGAGTCTCAACAAATCACTTAGTGGAAATTCAAACTACAGGGGCTGATGGATTGTAATGGAAAGAGAAGACACTTGGTTTGTCAAGCTATTGTACTTAGTAACAAAAAAGATAAAAACACCAAAAAGTACCCTTTGGATACCTGTAATTTTCTGCAATGGAGAAATTCGGAATTTCTTTCTGAAATAGCCATATGGATTCTCTTTCCTTTTTAACATTCAAATGATATACACATTTTGAAGCTTCAAGAAAAAGTAAATTGAGTGAGTAGTTTATGATAAAGTTGCTTTCCATGAGTGTCACCAGAAGATTTGTATTTCTTCTTCTTTGGGGGAAAAACATTAATGTTTTATAGCAAAACTTTTTTGCAATTTAGCTACCAGAGGAATTTTATCTTTTATACTCAAAATGCAGTACAGTTTATAAAGTCTTTTTTTATGTGAGAACATTTGTTTGCCATCAAACTGGATATGTATCTGTCTGATATGTACAATAAAATATAATGAAAATACGGTTTATAGAATTGCTTGTGTATAATTTGTGGTACTTGAATAGGCAACAGTGCCCACCAAGTGCTTTTTGAATCACAGTACAATAAAATGCCTTCCCACAAAGGCCCAAAGTAAGCAGATCAATAGTCAAGAACATTCATAGTTTTATCGAGATCATGTCAGTTTCCTTTGGGAGAAAGAAATGCCTTTTGTCTTTTAGCTCTTTTTTTGAAATATCTCTCATCTCTATTTCTTTTTCATTGCTACTACTAAAAATCACAGTTTATTCTCTCTTCCCCTCTCTCTCTTTCACTCTCTCTCTCTCTCAGCTGAGCAGCTGGTCACTGAATTTTGATTCACCCTATGTTCTGAATCTACTCATTTATCTTACTTTGAACTGCCTTAGTTGAGCAACCACCATTTCTCACCTAACTATCTCAGAATGTTCCTATATGACCTCTGGATCTCTTGTATTATCCCATCAAACCATCCTTCACAGAACTAAAAAAGTGAGCGATCTCTCTAAAACATTCATCTCATCATCTGTTCCCTCTGCTTAAAAGCCTTCGGTCGTTCATAATTACTTTGATAATGACATCTCATGGCATGGCACTATGCTTTTACAGGGTGACTCCTGACCATCTTTCTAAGGTTTTCTCCTGCTGGCCTTTCCCTCAAATCCCATGTTCTTCCACACTGAACTACTTGCAGTTTTATAGTTGGCCTTTGCTTCTTTATCCCACTGTCTTTGCACTGACTCTCTTTTGGTTTTAAACATCCCTCTCTTGCCTCCTTCTTTTGTAGTACAGATGAACTCTTATTCATGTTTTTAAGATCCAGCATATTAATGTTTGGGCTGTCATAACAAAGTACCACAAGATGAATGGCTTAAACAACAGGTATTTATTGCCCAACAGTTGTGGAAGATAGAAGTCTGAGATCAAGGTGTCAGTAGGGTCTATTCCTTCTTCAGGCTGTGAGGAAGAATCTGTTGCATATCACCCCCCTGGCTTCTGGTGGTTTCTGGCAATCTTTGGCATAGAGAAATACTACCCTGATATCGGCCTTCATCTTCACATTGTGTGGTCCCTGTTGGGTGTCTGTATCCAAATTTCTTTTTGTCTAAGGACACCAGCCATATTTACTTAGGATGATCCCACCTTAATGATCCTATTTTAACTTGATTATCTGTATGAGGTACTATCTCCAAATGAGGTCACATTCTGAGGTACTGGGGGTTAGTTCAACATATGAATTGTGAGGAGACACAATTCAACCCATAACACTCAGTTCAAATGAAACCTCCATGATATCTCCTATAATCTATAATACTTTTCTCACATAATCTCATTACATCTTTTGTGTATCCATGGTACTTTTAAAACTCTTTAACACTTAGTACTGCGAATCATAATCACTGGTTTACCCATTTTGTGCATGAATGTCTACTATTGTATACTGAAATTGCTAGTTTTCCCTAATATATTGGGAATACATGCACGCTACGCAAAACAATATACACATTCAATGAAATCCCTACCAAAATTCCAATGGCATTTTCATAGATATAAAAAGAATCTAAAATTTCTGTGGAATCACAAAAGACACTGAGCAGCCAAAACAATCTTGAGAAAGAAAAACAAAGTTGGAGACATCACACGTCCTGATTTCAAATTATATCATAAAGCAACAGTAATTAGAACAGTATGGTACTGGCCTAAAAACAAACACATAGACCAACAGAACAGAATAAAAAGCCCAGAAATAATTCCAAGCGTATGCGTTTAACTAATTTTTGATGAGGCCACCAAGAAGATGCAATAGGGAAAGGATAGTCTCTTCAATAAACAGTGTAGGGAAAACTGGATATTCATATGCAAAGAATGAAAACGAACCCTTATACCACATGAAAAAAATCAACTCAGAATGGATTAAAGACCTAAAGATAAGCCTTGAAGCCATAAAACTCTTAGAAAACAGGGGAAAAGCTCCTTGATAATGGTCTTGAATTTTGTTTAAGAGATTTTTGGATATCTTACTAAAAGCACAGGTAACAAAAGCAAAATAAAATAGTGGGACTATATCAAACTAAAAAACTGCTGCACAGTAAAGAAAACAATCAGTACACTAAAAGGCAGCCAGTGGGTTGAGGGACGGTATTTGCAAACCATATGAGGTTAATATCTAAAATATATTAGGAACACACACAACTCAATAGCAAAAAACAAAACAAAACAAAACAAAACAAAAAAAAGAAAGAACCTGATTAAAAATGTGTGAAGAATCTAAATAGACATTCTCAAAATAAGACGTAAAAATGGGTAACAGGTATATAAAAAGATCAATATTATTAATTATCAGGGAAATGCAAATCAAAACCATAATAAGATATTACCTCACATGTATTAGAAGGACTATTACCAAAAAGAAAAGAGATAACAAGTACTGGTAAGAGTTATGAGAAAAGGGAAACCTGTACACCCCTGGTGAAAGTGTAGATCAGTGCAGTCATTGGGGAAAATGATATGAAGTTTCCTAAAGAAATTAAAAATAGAACAACCATGTGAACCAGCAACCCCACTTCTGGGTACATACCCAAAGGAAATGAGCTCATCACCTGGTAGAGATATGTGTGCTCCATGTTTTTTGCAGCCTTATTCACAATAGCCAAGATATGGAAACAATTTAAGTATCCATCTGCAGAGGAATGTAAAAAGAAATTGTGCAGGATATATATAATTAATATTTAGTCCTTAAAAAGGAGATGCTTCCATCCCATTTGACCATTTGAGAACACATGGATGAATCTGGAGGACATCATGCTAAGTGAAATATGCCAACACAGAAAAATACTGCATTTTACACTTATAAGTGAAATCTAAAAAAAAAGAAACAAAAACCTTTGAATATATAAAAACAAAGACTAGAATGCTGATTACTTACTACAGGTTGGAGGTGGTGAGGGAAATGGGGAAACAAAGTACAAAGTTACAGTTATATAGAATGAATAAGTCTAGATCTCTAATGTACAACACAAGGATTATGGTTAATAATATTCTATGGTAGCCGAGCAATTTGCCATAGACTAGCATTTGAGTACTTTTACCATAAAAAAGGTACATATGTGAGATAATGGATATATTAATTTATATAACTGCAGTAATCATTTCACTACGCATGTATGTATATCAAAATGCCACGTGGTAGCACAGAATATATGATATATAATATACCACATATAATTACATATAATTATATATTACATATATAATTATATATCATATATTGTATATAAATTAATCATATGATATATAAACTAATATATGATATATGTTGATTATATAATTTATATATCATATATGATATATATGATATGATATACATGATATATAATATCTCATATATATGATAGAAAAGAAGACATCTTCATTTCTTTCTTTTTATCCCCAGAACTTATCATATCTAGATATATATTAGTTGTGCAATAAACATTATTGGAAGCATGAATGAATGAATGAATAAGTAAACTGGTGTATTGTAATCTCAAGTTCAGAGAAAAATCTTAATTTCCAAAAGGAAAAATGTTTTCAAATGTGTCATTACATTTAAAATAGTAAACCTCAAAAGCATTCTAATTATTAAAATTCATTCTTTCATGAAATTAATGGATATATTTTCTTAAATTTCAGATGTGAAAGTTATGACTGAATGAAGTATGCATTTTACTCAACAGAACTTTTCAGTCAACTTTATGTTTTGAAATCCTTGATTAAACTTAGGCATCTAGATAAAAGCTGCCTGTCAATGACAAATTTATATGGTGCTTTCTACTTTCTAAAGTACTATTCTCCTGGATAATATCCTCTGTAATCCTCAGAACTTCTTCCCTTGATATTATTATTTCCATTGTAAAGATAAGGAAATTGAAATTTTTGGATGTTTTTGAATTTTCTTACAACTAAGATATATATCTTCTATTTTTTCTTCATATAAAATTATAATGGGAAATATAGATACTCAATACCTTTTCTACCAATAATAAGCTGTATGTTTTCATAATCTTTAAAATAAAATTTATGTTAAATAAAAGTGTGTATAATCAACTATACTCAAAAATTGTCTAATTTCACAAGCTAAGAAACTAAAAATGTACTTTCGTTTTCTCCTTAAAATCTATTTACTTCATGACACTTGGGCCTTTATATTTTTTGGAACATAGATCTAAGGGTAGCAATAGAATAAATGATAATACAAGTGGTGTTTTCATAAAGGGTGAGTGAAAGAGATCATTAACAACCTGGTCTAGATCAGGAAGACTGTGGCAGAAATATGAAAGGAACCAGAGGCAGTTTAGATGAGATTAAAATGATTTGACCAAGAATATAATCTATTTGGGTGTGTTTTCCTATGAGCAGATTCTTCCATTACAGGAAGGAAAATAGAAATTAAAAGCTTGGAATCTCTGTTATCTGTAAACCTTTAAGGTTCTGTTTACCTAATTTGATTATAATGAAACATAAACAATGAGGGTCTGGCCATGACATTGGACAGATGCAGTCATCATATGGGTTCCAACTGCTGGGAAAATCTCAACCAGAAACTTCCCAAGTTCACTCACAAGATGATAATTCTCTCCCTAGGGCAATCAACACTTACAAAAAACAAATCAAGAAAAGATGAAGTGTCTTACAAGGTTAGCTCGGCACAGTTCTCACAGACTTAAAACAGAGAATCAGGAGCCTAAGGTCTGGGTCCACCTTATTATTTTCATTGTTCCCTTAATTTTATTTGCACTGAAGCACCTCTTTAAATCACAACACACTATGTTTATAAATTTCTTCTGTCTTTCCCACCCCCCCCCAATGTCAACCACGTAGAAAAGGCTTGATGAATAAATATTGATGAGTGGATATCTGTTTAGGGTTTTTATATTTCACCATTTAATGTGTATCATAAAATGATCATAGATTCCAAAGCACTTTCAAATAATTTATCACACTGAAACCTTGTAACAGTGGGGTGAAGTAGATATTATTAAATGAATTATTTAAAAAGGCATCATGGTATCTGGCTTATTGGTCATCTTGAAAACAAGTGGTAGAGTCACCATCAAAGAGTCAAGCCTCTGCCTCTCAGCCTCACCAGAGGGGACTATAAGGTTTATATTTCATAAAGAACAGGCTTGGCTTCCCGCATGGAGTCTTAGTCATTAGGTGAGGGGGTGCTGGATGAAAATGCCTTGGTCCTCTTCTTTCTATTTCTATTACTGCACATACTATTCACAACACTGTTACCTAGTTTTAAATATATATACACACATATATTTAAATATATATAATTATACTATATATAATATATAACTATACTATATATAATATAGTATATATAATTATATATGTAACCAGATATATGTTATTACATATATAATAACAGTAATATGTTATTACATATATAGTAACAGTAATATGTTATTACATGTATCTGTTATTACATATAAACATATTATATATGTAACCAGATATATATAATATATAATATATATTTATATTTATATATATTTTATATATATAAAAAAAACCAGGTAATTATAATGATTGATACATAATATTTGAACATATTTATGGGGTACATGCGATACCCTGTTACATGCATAGAATGTGTCATGATTAAGCAAAGGAATTTAGGGTATCCAACACCTGGAGTGTTTACTATTTCTATGTGTTGGGAACATTTCTAGTCCTCACTTCTAACTATTTTGAAGCATACAATACTTTGTGATTAACTATAGTCACCCTACTCGGCTTTCAGATTTTAGAAATTATTCCTTCTATCTAACTTACGTTTGAAATGATTTACCAGCTGCCTAACTAGCCTCCCTTGACTCACCAATGTGTTTTTTACAGTGTTTCTAAGAATGACCATTCAAAAATGCAGATCAGATTTTGTCACTGCCCTGTTTTTGGAGTTAAAGGCTTTCCATTGCTCTTAGAATAAAGATCACAGTTCTTGACTTGCAACACTCTGCATATTTAAGCTTCACCCTCCTTATCCATCACCATGCCTTGTCTCCTCCAAGCTCTCTACACTAAACTACACTGTATTTAACTTTGTTAAATTCCTTGACCCTGCTAAGCTCTCTCCTGTCTTGTGCTCTCCCTCATCCTGATGTGTCTTCGCAACCCTCTGCTCTGACCCTGCAAAGCTAGCTAAGGTCTCAGCTCAAAGTCATTTCCTTCAGCGCCTTCTCTCCCTTCCCAGTCTGGGTTAGGTCTTCCAGATTAGCTTAAGGCATCCTCTCTGGCAACACTGACCACATTTATATTTGTTTGTTTAACATTTTTCATCTCCATTCCCAGCCCCACCCCTTTTCTAGTTCATCCCCAGTATCAATCATATGCATAGTACTGAGTAGATGATCAATAAACATTTGTTTACTTAAAATGATCATTCAATACATTTCCACCTGGAAGCCTAGGTAATCATTCTAGAAAACATTTCTGGCCAGGCGCGGTGGCTCATGCCTGTAATTCCAGCACTTTGAAAGGCTGAGGCGGGTGGAGCACTTGAGATCAGGAATTCGAGATCAGTCTGGCCAACAAGGCGCAACCCCATCTCTGCTAAAAACACAAAAATTAGCTGGTGTGGTGGTGCATGTCTGTAATCCCAACTACTTGGGAGACTGAGGCAAGAGAATGGCTTGAACCTGGAAGGCAGACGTCGCAGTGAGTCCAGATCGTGCCACTGCACTCCAGCCTGGGCAATAGAGCAAGCGAGACTCTGTCTCAAAATAAATAAATAAATAACGCATTTCTGATTCATGTGACTCTGCTGCTGTCTTTGATGGCTTTTCCACAGCTCTCTGGATGAAGTCTGAACTCCTAAGCCTGGTATACTACACCTTCCTAGTTCCCACCCAACTGCTGGTGTTTTTTTCACCCTTCTTTCCTCCACTGTCCTTTCACTGTGTTTCTGCAATCTGGAACTGAGGCAAGTATAAAGGGAGAAGGTCCCTAGAGAACCTCCAACCGGCCGGTACACTGGGAGGCCTGTGCACAGGGGTGGAGCCATGGAAGCTCATGCTATTTTCAATGGGGAGGAGCCTGGCCTCTCCTGTTCCTGGGTGGTAACCAGGGATTCAATCTGTGAGGCAAAAAGCCAGCTAAGCAGGACTCTCACTTCGATGAAAGTCCCTGTTTCTCTTTTTTTCCTTTTTTCACCCAATAAACCCTGTCCTTCTCACCTTTCAAAGTGTCTGCAAACCTAATAGTTCCTTGTGGAGTGACAAAAACCGGTTTTTCCTACAGCAGAACTCTCTTCAATAATTTTTCTCTTTTGCCTTAGGTATTTCCATATTCTTGGCCTTTTCCTGATGCCCTTTTTTCTCTCTGCCCATATTCATTACTTACTTAAAATGCCATCAGGACTCAGTTTAAGATAATGCTATTTCTGACACTTAATTTTTGAGAAAAATAACTGAAATATTTATTAGATTTTGAAAGTGATAACAGCATGCCAATATGTCATGATTGACTTCTACACAATTATAATATATAATGATAATGAAAATTACCTGGAATGAAAATATATTTGGAGCACTAAGCTTAATGCTTTGCACAAAAGCATGTTTTTAAATTAGGTTGATTTGATGCCCTTCCACACAATATTTGAAAAGAGTAAGTATAATTTGTAAAATCTTATTCAAATCTCTTCAAATGAATAATGAATTGCTCTTGTTAAGACAAAATAGAGACCACAACATTAGAAGATTCTTGTGAATCTTTCCAGTTGAGAGCTGACAGACCAATAATGAGATCTCACTAACTTTTCGTGACTCCTTGAATACTAACATTAATAACATCTTGTTTAATAAGGTTCACATGCCTTAAAATTCTCAGTTTTTAAAATCACATTCTCTAACAATTGTGTCTATTCCTGGCAATACGAATGAAGCACCTTTTTCACTGAGTGAATCTTTGTAAATGTTTTATGTTTTGCAGCAGTTTGACTTTATTATTTAAGGGTAATGTAAAACTTTAATGGAAACATTTGGGAAGCTTAAGTTTGTATAGTTTAGGGAAGACGTATTTGAGAGATAGCAATAATAGCAGTATGAATTAGTGTATGGTGAACAGTGGAACAGATGGGAAATAATTTGATATTTTAAAAATGAAATTTTCCCCAGATTCCAGCAATTATACAGACTAATTGTAAACAATACAGAAAAATCTGTGAGGAATTAAAGCCTCTAATAATGCTACCATGTAGAGGTAGTTGAATAGAACATCAAGAGTTTGCTGTGTTCTATTATTTTCATGTATTTTGATTTCAGAAGTTTATATTTCAGAATTATATATAATTTCAGAAGTATAATATTTGATTTGTAGTTTTGAAACCTTTTTTTCTTAAGTGGCATTATCTCCTAGGCATTTTTTCTTGTTATCTTTTGGAAATACACCCATAAAGCATATTTTTTCTTTGTTTTCTTTCTAAAACAAATATGATTTTAGTGGTACCATAATGTTATAATTATGATTAATTTATTGACTAATTTTCTAATCTTTGGATACTTCAGAAATTTCTTAGATCCTAACATTATTAATAACAAGCATCATTGCTCAAAAATAATTGTTGACATGCTTGATTATTTTATTAGCATGGGTTCTTAGAAATGTAGTTATTAGATCACAAATTATGCATATTTTTAATGCTTTTGAGTTTACTTTCAAATCGCTTTCCCTAATGGTGTACAGAATACACCTTAATCATTTGTTTATGAGAATGCCATTTTCAACTTATATTTACCAATATTGGCTACTATTCAAAATCTCATGCCAGTTTCTTTGAAAGGTATACCTTGGATTTAAAATAGAACAAAACAAGGGAATGTATGCCATTCATACATCTTTGAAAAGCTTACTTGAGCATAATGGTCACACTGTTTCTTCACATATACAATCTTCTTTTTAAACTATCCTTCAGAAAAATCACTCTGTGCTGAACCAAACAAGAGCTGCCCCTACTTACAGATAATATATATAGTCATTTACACACACACACACACGCACGCGCATCTCATCCCTGGTGCAGTTGTGTGAATTTAAATATAGTGAGAACATCAGCTATCAAAAAAACATAATCTTTTTTGCAGTCTATATTTTCCACTCTAAGAACTGGTTACTACTCGACTATGACTGTCTTGTTACTGGAGGAAAGTAGAAAATATGGAATTTTGAGTTTTATGTGCTCACAAAGGGGAAAAGCAAGTGAAGCCACTCATGAACTACTCCCATTACTCCTCAGCCTGTCTGATAACAGAATCAATACTTTTCCTCTCCAAATCAATCACTGAAGATAAAATTGAAGGCATTGTAGTCTGTGTTCTGGCAATTCTATTAAAGATACCAAATGATGAAGCATTCATCACATTAGCAAGTACTTTTACCTAAATAGAGGGTGACTAAATATAAGTCCTTCCTTTAGAGATTTTTGTAGGAAATAGAAAAAATAAATGCTATTGTTTCAGTATGCATGTGGCCAAACAATGAGCGGAATCAAGCATTTTCATGATGGAAAAGCCCAGGGTAAGATGCCCTCATAGTCCCTGGCTGTAGTTCCCACAGGCTGCACTGCAGAGGAGGGAGACACTTAGCTTGCTCCTGGTCGGTAAAATGGCCCTTGGGAGCCACCCAGAAAGTGGGACGGGTGGCTTTGGTGAGCTCAGGTAAGAAGAGGGTCATTTGGGAGTAGCCTCAGAGGACAGATATGGCTTTAACATTTGTCCTAACATCTGTTTCACCCTCACCAAAATTTGTGCCTTTGAAAAGTCTGATCTCATCTACCCTAAATGCTTAACATTTCCCTTGAGTTCTCCAAAGAATTTTTGAAAGTTTTTATATTAATGATATGTAATAAAAGAGCAAGACAATAAAGAACAAAATACAGGACCAAGTGGGTGGGATAGGTGGGAGTTGAGGGGCGGGGACATAAGCAGATCTGTGTAATGGAACTCAGCCAAAGGTTTCCCGCTTGTTCTCTGAACTTTGTGTTTGTATTTAGTCAAAAACATTATTCCCACAAGGGGAATGGTTTAACAATTCATCAGCTCTCTTCTCCTCTACAATTGAAGACTTCTCAATTGTATGTCAGTAAAGTACAGAATCTGAGGAAGAGAATGCTGAATAGGCAACCCTAGATCAGTATAAAAGAAATGAGCAAGGTAACCCACACAATTATAAGTGTGATTTTTATGAAACGAGTTCTGTAGTCCTTTGCTTATATTATAAAAAAATGCTTTTGTTATATAACCTTTGTAGTTAAAGTCTAAAGATAACAGACATAAGGTCTAAATATCCATGAAACCATCACAACACTTGTATTATACAAGACAATATTGCACTCATATTACAGAAAATAGAACGAAGAAATAATAAACTGAATGATTTGACTTGAGTAAAACATTAGCTAATGTTTCTTGAGTACTATGTGCCTCACACAATGCTAAATACTTTAAATATATTACACCTTTTAATACTCAAAAGAATCATATAAAATCATTACTTTATCTTCATAATGTACATTAAATAAGTGGGGCTTAGTTTAGTCACTAAGTTATGATAGTTCATAACTATAAATAACCAGCTCTTTGATTTGAATTAAAGTTCTATTATGAAGCTTTTCTATAACTATGATTGTTTAACTTTAATTAAGCAAAATTTAGCTCAGGGATTGTGAAAGTTAGAGATAATATCTATTCCTTTGCAGCTATTTTCATATATTGTTGTTTCAGTATCCTAAAATATACTTTTATTGTTGGCTTATTGCAATAATTTGTAATGGCTTTCACACTGTGCCTTTGGAGGATTCTGATAATTGAACACAGAGGGAGTTTGGTGTTCTCTCTTCTCCTTTAAAACACTTTTTTCTTAAGATCTTTATTCCTCATCCTTGTCAAAATGTCTATCACTTATTCATCTCCTCTTGCTTTAACCATATTTTATGAGGATTAAATTAGAAAAGTGAACCGGATGGGTGTGGTAGCTTACACCTGTAATCCCAGCACTTTTGGAGGCTGAAGTGGGCAGATCACATGAGGTCAGGAGTTCGAGACCAGGCTGGACAACATGGTGAAACCCCATCTCTACTAAAAATACAAAAAATAGCTGGGCATGGTGGTGGGCACCTGTAATTCCAGCTACTCGGGACGCTGAGGCAGGAGAATCACTTGAACCTGGGAGGTGAAGGTTGCAGTGAGTCAAGATTGCACCACCGCACTCCAGCCTGGGTAACAGAATGAGACTGTCTCAAAAAAAAAAAAAAAAGAAGCCTATGAATGAGGAATTAAGTTAAGGCATGCTTCTTTCAAATCAATATTAACACATCTAATTTGATCAATTTATAACTCTTAATAAGTTGTCTTGTAAAAGTCAATACTAAGGTTTCAAGTTAGGTCTATATTGCTGTCTACTTTGTTCGTTGTCATTACAAGCACCTTGAATAATATGTCCCATTTCATAGAAGTCAAATCAATAGTTGTGGAACTAATTAATAAAAACAAACTCTTACTAAATGACTTTATATGTATGCCACTTAGCATAGACCCAGCATATAACTGTTGGCTATTACTGTTAGCCAGTATAATAGCAACATATCTTGAAATGTTTTACAATCTAATGGGGAAGATTGAATATGTGCAGAGACACATATGGCTCTCAAATACTTCCTCTTTATTCTCCAGCTTTCTTGAGGTATGATTGAAAAAAAAAATACATGTGTTTAAAGTGTACAATGTGATATTTTCATGTACATATACATTGTGAAATGTTTACCTCACTCAACCTAATTAACACATCCATCACCTCACATAGTAACAATTTCTATAATTTCTATGAATGTGTGTTGAGAACATTTAAGATCTACTTAACAAATTTCGAGTGTACAATACGATATTTACTATGGTAAGTAGTCAACATGCTGTACATTTAATCTACAGAACTCATTCATCTTGCATAACTGAATTGTGTAGCAGTGACCAGTAACTCCCCATGACTCTCTCTTTTCATTCTACTCTTTGCTTCTGTAAGTGTGACTTTTGTAGATTTCATACATAAGTGAGATTATGCAGTAATTGTTATTTTATTTCTGGCTTATTTTACTTAGCAGGGTTCTCTAGGTTCATTCATGTTGTTGAAAATTACAGGAGTTTATTTTTAAAGCTGAGTAATATCCCATAGTGTATAGCAAACACTTTTTAAATAATCAGGGAAATAAAATGTCATTTGCATAATTACACTTGTTTTTTGCATTTGGTCCATTTTCCCCATTAAATTGTAAAACATTCCAAGATATAAGTTGTAATTATGTTTGCTTATAGTTTATTGGATTAAAAATATTCTAAATGTTTAGGATTCCTTTTATAAATCTACACAATCATTCTTATGAAATATAAAGCTTTGTGATAGTCAACTAATCGACTTTAACTTTTAGGAATAGTGTTTCTTGGTGTGTTTGAGGCCCATCAACCACTTTTTTTCAGAATAACCTGAGGCATGTTAAGAAGTGTGGTTTTGGGAGAAAAAGGTTCTTAAGTGAAGCTTCTAATTTTAAAGGTTTTAACTTAAAAAATTCTTCATAAGTAAAGTTGGTTCTACTTGCTCTTTCTTATTTTACATAAAAATATTAGATTTACTTAGCCTATCAAGTTGCAGTTATCATTGTCCAAAGTGTTTCAGTGTAAATACAGGTATAATCATATTTATGAGCCATGGATAGGTTATAGTCCAAACTTTTGTGTTTATAATTTGGAAAAAAATATTCTGTTCCTAGAAGAGAGGTCCACAGCTACGTGCTTCAGAAAATACCAAGGATGTTTTCAGCAATGCAGGATAGCCCCTTGGCAAGCTAACTACATCAGCATCTCTGAGATGGGCCCCAAGAGTACTTATTTTAGACAAACTAGTGATTTTTACTCACACTAAAATCAGAGAAACAGCTATTTCTTTGCTGTGGAGCTCAGAGCTGTGATTTGTTAGTCAGAGCGTCCCAGAGGGGAGGCAGCGCCAGCTATTAGCTAGTACTACTACAAGTCCTTCTGCAGTGGGTGATTCTTTGGTAAGATAATGCAGTCCATGTCAAGGTCACAGACATTCTGAGACTCTGAAAGGTGCTCTGCCAGCCCAGACTCCCTTCCACCACATGTCCCTGCTGGCCAGGATTTTGAAATTGCCATGCATATGAAAGGATCATTACAAAACAGAAGACCTCAAATTGATGCCTTGAAAACAGATGATTGCTGTATTTAATTGCTACCCTAGGTCTCTCTGAATTATGAAGACTCCATGTGGCCAAAGAATGATCAGTAAACAAAGAATTCTAACTAAATTAACCAATTAACTCAGACAGAAAACCTTTTTATGTTTTCTTTATGTCAATAACAGAGAAACCTAAAATCTTGCCGGAGTCAATCAGTATCATCAGGCTGTTGTCAATGATTATCATTCAGTAAATGTATGGACATGGTGACCATATATCACGGTTAGCCTGGTTTTGATACAAGGCTGATTTTTTAATTTAGTGATTAGCGATCAGCTATAAACTGTATGACAAACAGACCTTCTTTCTCTTTTCATAGTGCCCTGGTTTTATGTGAATATCTAGTCTACAGATACACCTCTACAGAAGATTGAGCAGACTATGACACATCTTTGAATTTGTGTGGATATTCTTAAAATCAAATGTATAACCTGTTTGACTTATGGCAACTAATTTGCCAGGAAAATGTTTTTTATTTAACTGAAGTTTCTGGTAATTTGAATCTGACCCTTTAAAATGCCCTTGTGCTATATATATGGATTTTATTTTAAACACTAGTGTGAAGGTGAATCAGAAGCACCGTATGACTCAGGTCCTCTAGGCATTGAGCTATAAAAGTGGGGTCCCATTTATAATTGGAACTAAAGTAGTTTTGCTTGTAGTTTAAAGTCTTTTGGAAGGAACTGAATTGAAAAGTAAATGGCCTAAGCACTCTGAAGGCAGATGATAGAAGACGGTTTGACAAGAAAAGGCAGATAAAAAGACAGCCAAAATGATTTTACTTTATACCAGGAAAGACATTTGGCACTTTCTATTTAAAAGGCTCTTTGTGACCATTAATTAGTTAATCCTAATACCCTCTTGGTAGAACACATCAGCATTATTATCACTTGCTGCAGCAAAACTTGAAATATTGGAAGATTAAGGGGCTTTAGCAAGAATTGAAAGCTAATGAATGGCACAGTAAGAATTAGAACTGAGTCTCTGTTGGGCAATTCTGTTTGGAGTCCAGCAGGCCACAGTCTCTGCATTGCAGTCAACATACCACTCTATGATTACAGAAGAGCACTCTGAGGAATGCCGAAGTCTGACAAGGAAAGATCAGCTCAAACAACTTGGAAAGCTAAATGGAATGCGTAAGTCCATGAAGGCATGGAGATGCTGTGTTTGCCTCAGAACTTCTTCCCTCAGAGCTTCTTTGCCTCAGAACTTTGCCTCAAAGAAAGACAGGTTCAGTTTCCCCGAAAGGAAACATGTTCTAAAGAAAATAAGCAATTGGTTTTAGTAAGAGACTATACATTTGTATCAACTTACAGCAAAGAGCAATAGAGAGGGACCCAGGGAACAAAGTTTTTTTTTTATGTTTTGAGCTGCATTTATTCAGAAGAATTATAGCTCTCTTTGGAACAAATAGTTCCCTGGGATCTCATCAGAAGAAAAACTCAGTGCAACTTTTAAAAAGTTGAGAACTTTTAAGAGGTTTAAAATCCAAGAAGAAACTGGTTACCTTAAAAACAGGTGAGAATTAGTCAACTGTCTGTTCTTGTACCTCATGCTAACCAGTAAATTTTGAGTCAGTCCCCTGAAAAAACACAGTGACAAAATGCTGTTAAGCAGATCATAGGAAATAAGATTAGATGACAAAATTTTCTACAATTTTCAAATTCACAAGTCCTCCCTTGATAGCTAACAAGTTTTCTTACTTTATATTATCTTGGGATGTGGAGTTCTTTAGAAGAAATGATGGACTCCTAATTCATAATCATAGCAAAACAAATGTCAGTTGTGTTACAAATTTAAGTGAAAAAATAAAAGCACTGGAAGAAAATACATATGACTAAATAATTTGGAGGGAGAAAATACTTGCTTAAGCTTGTCGTATAAATAGACGTAAGAAACATATTAATGTTTTCTATGTAAATAAAATTAAAGGATAATTTGGAGTAATATTTGCAATGTATTATTCTTTGCAATATCTTTGCAAAGATATTGGATTTGATGGATTATATTAGTTCTACAAAGGAGGCTAAGACAAGTTCCAAGAAGCACTATTAGTTGGACGAATCTTTGTGGACATGACAACCTTGGTGCTTATTTCAGGACCGGAGGCTTTGGGCTGAGCTTAAGGCTGCATTTTTGGATGAATTAATCACAGCTTCATTCAATGAAGAAAGCTAACATGATATATACACTTATTTTATATGTATATATATTTTTATTTTTATTTTTAAGTTCCAGGGTACATGTGCAGAATGTGCAGGTTTATTATAGAGGTAAACATGTGCCATGGTGGTTTGCTGCACCTATCAACCCATCACCTAGGTATTAAGCCCAACATGCATTAGCTATTTTTCTTAATGCTCTCCCTCCCCTCACAGGCCCCAGTGTGTTGTGTTCCCCTCCCTGTGTCCATGTGTTCTCAATGTTCAGCTCCCACTTATAGGTGAGAACATGCCATGTTTGGTTTTCTGTTCCTGCATTGGTTTGCTGAGGATAATGGCTTGCAGCTTCATTCATGTCCCTGCAAAGGACATGATCTCATACATTTTTATGGCTACCTAGTATTCCATGATGTATATGTACCACAGTTCCTTTATCCAGTCTATTATTGATGGGCATTTGGGTTGATTCTATGTCTTTGCTATTGTGAATAGTGCTGCAATGAATATACACATGCATGCATTTTATATTCCTTTGGGTATATACCCAGTAATGGGATTGGTGGGTCAAGTGGTATTTCTGGTTCTAGAGCTTTGAGGAATTGCCACACCATCTTCCACTATGGTTGAACTAATTAACATTCCCACCAACAGTGTAAAAGCATTCCTATTTCTCTGCAACCTTGCCAGTATGTGTTGTTTCTTGACTTTCTAAAGCTGCTTTTTGATGACACCCCATCCTTGCTTCTACCACTTCCCTAAGGGCCCCAGACAAGATAATCCTGCAAATATTTATTCAAAAAGTACTGGAGAACCAATTCATCTTTGGGGAGTAAGAATCGCCTTTATTAAAGGATTAATATTTACAAGTTGTATTTTTATTAGGTGTCAGCAGATATGACTTGCTCGTATGAAGTAGAAATTAGAGGCTTCTTCCAAAGTAGTAAATTGTGTTAGGCATCCTTGCATCCTGTATTATATCTACACAATTTAATCCCAAACCTATGTTCTTCAGATTAAGAAACTGACACAATTCCCACCAATATATTTATTTACCTAAAGAGACATTCAATGTGACACTCAAATTTTCCACTGCCATGTCCTTATGAATCTCTAAGATGCATTTATCTGAGTTTTTGCGACTCAGAGAGAGAATTTTGAAATGGACAGTATGGATTCACATAGGACTACGGTTATCACTCTTTAACATGCATCAGTCTCTCCTGCAGGACTTGTTATAATGTATATTTCCAGGTCTTAACCCCCAGAATTTCTAATTCAGCAGGTCTGGGGGATGGTTTGAATTTGCGCTTTTAATAATGTAATGCCAACACTGCCAATCTGGAGAGTGTACTTTTAGAAGTATTAGAGAAATGAGCAACAAAGTAAGAACTCACATATTCCATCTAATATTTCCAACACCATGGACACAAATATATTTAAAGCAGACATCCAGAAAACATATGTGTCTTACAATTTACACCAGTACAAATCTATTGATTTATGATATGGCAATGGAAATGTAATGTGGTGATACAGCTATCTGTGAATTAACTTCTTTATATGGCTTTTACAAATTTTACAGTTTAAAGTAATGAAGACATGGATTCCAAAGTTTAGAATAAAATGAAGTAATTTATTTATCAAGATTGTAGTGAAGCCAACTGATCTTCAGTTCAGCATTATTAAATATTTTAGTGAAATTAAATAGTAGATGGCACAAATGACAGTAATTAAATGAGAATTCTCTTTTTACTTCTTATGTCATTATTTGAAAATCATTTTTTTCCTTTAACTTCTGGAATCAGCCATTTAAATACTATTGCAAGCCATCAGTTCCTTATTTGAAGCTTAGTAAACTTTCAGAAATTTCATATCTTTGTCAGTATTATGGATAATAGTTACTCATTACCTTGTGGGTGTACTGAATGAGGTTAGTAAAATCTTAACCTTTTCAAAGATCATACTTCTGTAATGCCTCTCCTTAAATGAACAAGAAAATGTTTTGAAGTTGAAAAGCAGATTTCAAACACTAAGGAAAAATATAAATGCACGAGGAAAGTCCAGCTAAGGCTTCTGTGTGTCTGCTTACATTATTTAGTAACTGACTAGAGTGCAGGGCATTCTCATTTTCCCTCAGTTATTGGGCTGGTGCAAAAGTAATCGTGGTTTTTGCTGTTACTTTAAATAAATCAGTTGTGTGTGTATGTGTGTACTCATATATGTGTGCATAAGTGTGTATAGGAACACATGCATGTGTATGTGTGTGGTGGGGTACCTAGCCACAAGCAATCAGGGCAAATTTTTCATCTCTAAATTGTTATGAATATAATCATTATAGATTTCTTTTGGGATACAATTGTATAACAATAGTGATTATGACAACTCTTCCTCTTTATGACCAGTGGCAGTAAATGGGTGATTCTGTGTTTTTACCTATTTATTCTGAAAAATTCCTAATAAATACTTTATCATTTTTATAACAACAAAACCTTGGCTCATTTTACAATTTCTAATAGCATCTACCTGATTATGCCTTTACCTATAGGAACAGGCATTTAGTTGGTTAGTGTGCTTGAAATGGATGACTTCTTGTTCTATTTCGGGGATCATTTCTCTCATCATTCATTAGGCCTAGAAATCTAATGTTGTAGGAAATACCTTTTCCTCCTTCTGATTTCCTAGATGAAAGGTTTTGACACCCTTCTTGCCTTTCACTGTCCTTTTATTGACTCTGCTTCTGCTTGAGTTATCCGAAGCCATGTTCCCGTTTGGAAACATCTGGAGCAGCTCTGTTCTGCTCTATCTCCGTTCCTCTAGGGAGCAAGATGCCTGCAGTGAGTGGCAGTTTTGCTGCACTCCAGGGAGAACACGCTCTTCTTGAGGGAAGCATCTCCAGTCTTGTACTGCCTTGATGAAGTGGTTAAATATAAAGAATTCTGGAGCTCAGGAT
Organism: Mandrillus leucophaeus; assembly: GCF_000951045.1. Lineage (NCBI taxonomy): Eukaryota > Metazoa > Chordata > Mammalia > Primates > Cercopithecidae > Mandrillus > Mandrillus leucophaeus. The sequence goes on from NW_012106897.1 coordinate 1,680,993, forward strand.
TAGCAGGCCCTCTTTGTTGTTAACAGTCCCACAGTCCAGACTTCTAATTTTGCCTCTATCAGTAAGGAGGGAGAAACTTTGCTTCATAACTGGAGTAGGAAAGGGAGGTACTATTTGTTGTGCCTACTACTGCAGACCACAATGCTAAGGATAAATCTCATCCTAATCTTCCATCCCTATGGGAGCTTATGGATTTTGTATTATTCCTAAATCCTTCTGTATTTCCCTTCCCATAAAGGTATGGTTTAAAGATGTCTTTCATTTTCTCTCTCCACTATATATGTATGTATGTATAGATATCCATGGTATAATGTGATATGTAGATATATATATGTGTAACCTTCTTTGTCTAGCTTTTCTTAGATACTGCCTTCCTTCATGCTGTCTTTTCCTTTCAGTGGCAACTCCCTACCTAGATCCTTCCTCATCGACCTGGCCAAACTATGACAACTTTTTCCTCTACTTAACTATTCACTCCTGGGAAAAACCAATGTTTGATATCTAATACAAATAGAAGAGGCATCAAAAAATAAGAACAAGAAAGAAAACAACATCAAAAATGAATCAGGATAATAAAGATACTATTTCTAATTATCAATAAAAATATATATCAGTCAATAAATGGATTGGAACACCTGAGTAGACTTGAAAAAATAGGTCTCTACATTACACTTTACACAAGATAAATGCCAGGTAGACTAAATAATTAAAATAATAACCATAAATCATAATATAGAGTATAAAAATGAATAAAAAATTACAAAGTTAAGAAAGAAATGAGAAATTTATAATATTGAGTTGAATATGAGACTGCTCAAAATCATAAAGGAAAGCATTTTGTAAATTGTAACAAAATAATCTTCAAATTGTGCAGAGCTAAATGTCTCGATCAATAGTAATTGAACATTATTTGTCAAAATGACAAATGCAGACATTCTTCTTTACCTTAGCAATTACTGTCCTGTGATTCTTTTCACACATATACTGGCATTTTTAACAAAGCTACATCTAAAAGAACATTCATTTTAGCATGGCTTATAAATAGAAAATGTTGGAGAGTAAATACAAAATATCGGAGAGTATAACTGTCTTTCCAAAAAGGACTGATTAATTTTTGGTATGCAATTGGAGATAAATACAGCACTTTTAAAAATGAGGAAGCTTACCCCGTCTCTACTAAAAAATACAAAAAACTAGCCGGGTGAGGTGGCGGGCGCCTGTAGTCCCAGCTACTCGGGAGGCTGAGGCAGGAGAATGGCGGAACCCAGGAGGCGGAGCTTGCAGTGAGCTGAGATCCGGCCACAGCACTCCAGCCTGAGCGACAGAGCGAGACTCCGTCTCAAAAAATAAAAATAAAAAAAAAATGAGGAAGCTTGATGTTATAGATTGATTTAACTTGTGAATTAGGGAAAATTACAGTGTAGAACAATAGATGTAGTATGTTATCTCTTAGGTAACGAAGATGAAGATGGAAACAAAAACGATAAATATATATACAGTTCTATAAGAATACGTAAGACATCAGTAATTGTGGTTCATCTAGTGAGAAGACAGTGAACAAGGAAACTGGAATGAGAGTGATATTGTCCATCACATAATTTTTGGGACAGCATATAATTTCAGAGAATTAAAAGTTCTTATTATATATGTATTATTTCATTCTTGTTATATATGTATTACATATTAAAATGAGTATTTTAAAAAAACAAGTCTGTATCTATAAACTCCCTCTGAAAATTACGTAAGATCTTAAGCTTATTTATAACCATCTACTCCATTTTTCTCCATTTCCCAGGATTTGTTGAAAATATCTGCAGTTTTAGCTCTAGAATTTTATTAACTTTAAATTAAAAACACCTGGAACATGTTGCCACATATTAACAAAAGCTATGTGTAAAGATTTGGTAAGATGCCAGGTCTGTAACTAAGATATTTGTATCTATTGGACATATGAATGTCAGTTTTACCCCTGACTCTGAAATTGCCACTATCAAGTATGAGAGCAGCTCTATCAGAGCATAGGTACATGGGGTACACTTGGTATAGAAGGATTCTACAGATAGTTTAGAGAGATAATATTTAATGATATATAATTTAAAGAAACCTTTAGAAAACTTGGCAAGAGTATTAATCATTATTACTTAGTCTACAAAGGTTGGATTTCAGAGAAATCTACAGGATCACTGTAACCAAATCTTGCCGGTCTATATGACCTCACATTACTCCATTACTTTACTTCTCTTTCTATCTGTGCCCCTTCTACAAACTTGGTTTCCTGTCTTCCTTCTCATTCCACTAGCTGTCTTCACAGTGCATTTCCATCATCTGCTGGGGTAGATTTCAGAAAAGAACACACCGCTTTTTAGCTTACCCCCTCAAGAGGTGGAGTCTACTGCTGCATTCTTTACATCAGGGCCGGCCTTGAGCTTTCTTTGACCTATCTGGCGGCAATGATGTTGTGCAAGTTCATAGCCTGTGCTTCAAGAGACCTTCCTTTCCTGCTGCTAATGAAACCCTGTGAGCAACATGACCAAGAGCAGGCTAGTCTTCTGGTTGATGGAAGATATGTGGCCCGCGAGCCTTCTCTGCCCCAGCATACAGTTGGTGAAAACTCAGAAGAGCTGTCTAGTGGACCGGAAGTTGACCATAGACACCTGATGAGTCTAGCTAAACCAGTAGCATCACTCAGCTGTACCTGGCCCAAGTGCCATACCCACAGAATCATGATCTAATTTTATGGCTGTTGTTTTAAACCACTGAGTTGGAGGGTGGTTTCTTATGCAGCAACAGCTTATTGTTACATTACCCTCCAGGGAGAGACCTCTGACTGGTTTCTCATCTCCAATGTCAGTACGTAGTATCAACTTAATGAATGATCTTTCACAATACTTTTCAGATACACACACACACACACCTCCCCCCATAGAGTGAGCAATTTTCTTTTTTTTTTTATTTCTCAGAATTTAGGCACAAGTTCATCATCCCTATTTCTATTCTTCCGCTGCCCTATCTTTTCCTTCCCAGTACCACATTTTTCTTTACTGGCAAGATTCGTGTGCTACAGAGAGTTTCTTAATTCTAATCACCTCATTCATTGTCATTTTGCTCTAGTTAGTTATCTAATATACAGATTATACTAAACTGTCTTGGAGTTGTTGACATGTCATGTTGTAACAATTTTCTAGGCCAGAATTTCTTATATTGGGTTCTGAGAAACAGTATTAACATTTAAGACGTTAATAATACTTTTTCAAAGAAATAGTTGTTTTGATTAAATACATCTAGGGTATATTGGGGTGAATAATAAGTTGTGTTGTGTGTGTGTGTGTTGTTTTTGTTTTTTGGGTTTTGTTTTTGTTTGTCTTTTATTTTTAAATTCTTTCCTTGATAACATTGTGTGAATTGTTAACCACCAAGGAAGTATAGCAGGCCCCACAGTATCTCAACTATGGAACCGTTAACATTTTACTCAATAGGTTTTAGGAAATGTTACCTTAATATTACCTTAGGCTTAAATACATAAAATTCGCTGTTCAACAAGACGTTTAGTCTTTAAACGCCTGTGTGAGGAAAAACAAGAAAGAGAATTCATTAATGATATAGAAACTAAAGACCCTTTAAATTTTTTTTCCTAAAATTTAGTACTATGAATTTCTAGACTATGAAATTTCCTTTGGATTTTAGGTTATCTTATATTTGCCTTTGTGACTGAAACAGATATTTTAAATAAGATATTGGTTAATCCCTGATTCCATGACTTCAGTAACCCCCATATGCGCTGGAAGAAATGTATAAATATAATAGTTTAGTAAAAAGTTAATTTTATGTGTAACAGACTTACAGTGTCCACAGCACCCTCATTTGACTCCAGATTGATTATAGGTACAACCAGCATCTTGATCCCCTCACACCTTAAGGAGAGCCTGGGCAGCCAGGGCTCCAGGCCCATCCCTTCTGCCCACATCAGCATTTTATCCATTTACTCAATATGCTGTACAAGTTGTATCATTTTCTAGACATGCTATGAATAAAACATTTTGGAACCACTAATTTCCAAACTTCAGTAGGCTCAAGTTTCACCTGGTAAACTTGGGAAAACACAAGCCCTGGGGCCCTTCCCAGAGTTTCTGATTTAGTAAGTGGTGGAGCCAGAAATCCGCATAACAAATGCGCACCTCAGATGTTTCTCAGGCAGATGGTCCAAGGACCTCCTTTTGAGAAAAAAACTGGTCGACCAGTAGTCAGTATCTGTTAAACAGGAGAAAGGAACATACAATTTTCCTTCCTTTGAAACTTCTTTACTGTCATTCTCTCAATGTGATAATGCTCCAGGGCTCCTTTCTGCATTTCCTTCTCCCTCCCGAGATGACCTAGTTTGGTAGCTTGGCTTTAAACACCGTCTACATCCTGATGACCCCAAAGTTTATATTTCCAGTTGTGACCGCTTTAGTGAACTCTGAAATTGGTTATATATTTTCTGCTTATCATCTCCGTTTGAATTTATAGTAAGTAGTTCAATGTGCCATGTCCAAAACTAAATTTTTACTTTTATCCCCAAATCTTTTCCCCTCTATGAGTTTCCACTTTAATTAATGGCATTGCTTTCTTCATTCTCAATTGTTCTGGTCAAAAATTTTGGTGTCATTCTTACCACTGTACTTTTTTTCTTTCTTCCCACAAGCAAACCATCAATATAGCCTCTCAGTTCTGTCTTCAAAATGTATTCAGAATTTTAACTATCTCATTATCTCTACAGCAACCCTCTAATCTAATCTATCCCCTTTTCTACCTGCTGTCCAACCCCTCTGTATTACCCAGAGTGGGTCATTTAAAATGCAAGTGAAATCGATCACCTTACCCCTCCACTCAAACCTTCCAAAGGCTCCCATCTCACTCAGAATGTGACCGAAAGGTTTCATCATGGCCTAAGAGGCTTTACGTGATATAGTTCCCTGGAATATTTTTTTCTTATTGCTCATCTCTGCCATTCTCCCTCTCACTCTCACCTCTGCCGCCACACTGGCTCCTTTTATGTCAAGTTCACATGCCACTCAGGCTCCCAGCTGCACCTTTGCACTCACGGGTTCCTCTGCATGAATTACTCTCAGATATCCTTCAGGTCTCTGCCACCTTCTTAGAGGGGCCTTTCCTTGTTACACCAATATCATTCTGTAGGACTCTTATTATATTTTTGATCACATCTATTAATCAGTTGACATATTAATTTTTTTATCTGTATCTCTCCAAAGTAATCTCTGTAAGAGTAGGAAATTTACCTATATGATTCATTGCTATAGCCCCAGCATCTAGAAATGTGCATGTTTCAATTAATAAGTCCATAAATGATCATATCAAATACATATTTAGTGAATATTATAGTATCATTCATTCACATTGAAATACACTATTAGACAGAACCTCTCTCAGAAACATGTCAAGGGCAACAGCTGTGAATTGGACATATGACAATTAAGGTAAATTGACAGTACTTGATTGCTGGACTTTATCCACCCTCTGCTTTGCTCCCACATCCATGCTATTGCCAGTATAAATGCCTCCTGGCAGACTAAACTGCATTCTGTTAAAGGTATTCAGAATGCACACTTGAATAATATATGGAGATATAAAAAATGATAACTGCATTGTCAGAAGTTCTAAAGTAAATTATTAAAAATGTTGTCATTCAGCATTTCAGGTTCTTGCTCATAAATACATTTTTCAAATAAGTATAGAGCTCAAGGCTTGATGAAAACAGTATATGTTCAAGCATTTGATGTGGCAGAATTATTGTTGCTGTGAATACTTTTAAAAAATCTCTGACTTTTGGCACTCACAATTTGTTTTTTTTTAACACTTGGAAACTCAGCACTGAACAATTTAGTCTTATTCTGAATTATCCCATAATATATTGAACAATTTGAATGATATGTAAACTGAGCTGTTCCAGTCATACCATAATAAATAGTGCAGTATTATAGTTGCATTATATAAATACTATCATTTCTTGAATTTGGGCATTCATTTGTTCTTTTGCAGTGCTGAAAAGATGGGTAGGAGGATTGAATTTGCTATGTTAATGAAATTTTCTACACTGCAACTACTCCCTTGCACAGTTTTATATTTTGTAAAGGTGATAAATTACTAAACATATGCTATGTGACTTGAAGTTGTTTGGTGAAGAGGATGAGATTGATGAGCCCAGATGGGCTCTTCCAATGAAGACAGAAACCCAAGATGGTTCACATTTTAATTAGGTCTGCTAATAAGATGTATGTAGAGAAGAGGAAGACTTAAGATCTTTCTAAAAATCATTTATTCATTCACCAATATGTATTATGTGCCTATGTGCTAGAACATGTATTAGAAGCTAGAAACTCATTGATGAATGAGACAGTCCTGCCTCTCAGGGAACTTACATTGTACTCAGGGCTCTCTCAATATCGGGAATTATTATGAGAAAATTCTACGTATGCATACCTAGATGTCTGAGCAAACTGGGATTTGAAGGGAAAGGAGCTCTATTATTTTCCAAGCTATTCCCACTGAAAGCACTCACCATTTTGTCCATTTCCTGATGGTCAGCAAGCGTTTATCTCTTCCATTCTGTATGTCCTGCAAAGAACCAACATAGGCCATTACTCTTTCCTATGCTTTGGAGAGCTTTATGTCATAGTGCTTATTTATGACAATATTTTATTTCTTTTGCAGTTCTTGGTGCTTTTGAAACTTAGTTCTTATCTAATCTTAAATTCTGCCAATGTGTAAGATATCTTTAAAACCGTCATGTAAATAATCAATCTGTTTTGCTTTCAATCAACAACGCATAATTCATTTTTCTGGTCACCAGTGGACAGTGTTCGCTTCCTAAATTTGCATATGTGAAATTCTGTTCAAAAACAAAATTGTAGAACTGTCTGCCACTGTGGTCAGCTACCTGATGACCATATTATAAGATGTATATGGTACAAGAAGCTGGGTAGGGAATATTTCAACTGCAAACCCTAATTACTGCTTTTAGTTTTAAAGAGCATAAAAATATTTCTCATATGTCTCCCTCTGACAAGAAAATAACTCCTTTCTTGATTTGAAGAAAAGCTTGACCCAGTGATATCTTAGACAAATGGTTTGATTTCCTAGTGCTTTGAATCTGATAAAAGTAATTATTTGACCTAATCACTTGTTTGTAAATAGCGAAAAAATAATAATAATAATTGAAGCTAAATGATGCCATCACATTGAGTAAGAGTTAAGGCCCTTATAGGTCCCCATCCGGCTTCCATGTGAGACCTTAACAGTAGTGTGCATTAGAAAGGAGCTGTTTACAATTTTCCCCAAACATAAGTACTAATAAAAGTTTATTATCTTACCAAACCATAGTTACTAGATGCTGTGTGTGCTTGCAGGTCAACTCACTAATTGTTGCACCCAACATGTGCCAATCCCCAAATAGAATTATATTTTTAATAGTTTCATCATTTGCCTTCATCAGACATCCCAGTGGGGAGGTTTCCAGTAGTAACACCAAAGCACATTTTCCCACCTTTTTCCAAGTGACAGTTTTCCATCTCAAAAAAAAAAAAAGAGCAAGAGAGTTTCTTCTAATATTGAAAATATTTAAAATTTAATGTTTCAACTGTCTTTGTTCAGTTAGAAATATCCAGAGGACATAAATAGGTCAGTAGCACAATGGTGGTATTTATATTCACTCAGAAGTTTAGAAAATATCACTAGTTCATTTTAAAAAAGAGAAAAGAAGCAAAAGCAACTGCATATTGTTCTGAGTCACCAGACAAATATTATTTCAATCTTGTTCTGAGTCACCAGACAAATATTATTTTCATCTCCTTTGTCTCGTTTTGCCTTTCACTTCTTTGAATCTCTTAGCAACCATCATTTTTATGCCTAGAAACAAAAAATATTCTGGTATGAAGTATTTGAGTAGTTTGTTGGTTTGTTTTTCTTTAAATAAATCCAGATTTATTCTGGTTAGAATAATGGAAGGGAAACAAGGTTATATTGCCTCTTTCCTGGGATGGTAATAAAAACAATCTTCAAAATATAATTGGAAGCATAGCAGTGCAAGCAGCATCTTCTAGAAATAGTGAGAGCACAGGACTCCTGAGCCTCCCTAGACCTAATTACTGCTAAATTGGAAAAAGTATCTGGAATTGCTTTTGATAGTGAATTCGATGTGCTACAGATCAATGTAATTTTATTAGTTCTGGGTATTTAGAACTATGCATATACCAAGTTGTTTCTCAGCATCAAAAATAATATAATTTCAAAAACTGTATTATTACCAAAACAGACCAGGATAGAAAGAAATAGTGCTAAAGGAAAAGCAGGAGATTGGCCACTAATCTAAGTGACCTCTGCAGTCAGAGGAACAGGCTCCTAACAAGTTCTGGCACCTACCAGCTGTGTATGTTTGGTAAGTTACTTAATATGTCTGCTGCTTTTTCAAGAAAATTGAGCCAGTAGTGACTACTTCATGGAACTATTGTGAAAGATGTTTTTTCTCAAAAAAAAAAAAAAAATTGCATGGAATAGTTTACCTAGTTCCTCATAACCAGTACATGCTTAATACATTTTTATTATTATTTTGTACTTTCTGTAGCCACTACTGTATACCCCCAAACCCCACCCTTATCTGAACATTAGTTATAGCCATGGACCTATCAATCCACCATAATGATTTCCCATAGGTTTCGCTTGTCCTCTATGACTCATGTAGACCGACAAGTTATCATTACAAGTTGAAAATCAAATTCATGATACTTTCTTCTCAACTGGCTGTTCCTTCTTCCACATCCCTCCGAACTCCTAATGGTGTGTTTCTGCTATGCTCTCCAGCCCCTAGAATCTTCTAGCACCGTTCCTTTCCTGAATTCCTCATAGTCACCCAACCACCCAATGTGGTTAAGTATACCTCTAAAATATATTTCCTTTCCATCCCTTCTTCACAGTTCATCCTCATTGCTACTTGCCACATTTTACAATTTGTTATCTGCACTAAGGATTATGGAAATAACCATTCGCCTGATTTCATAGTCTGTAGGCATTGTCTCCCTGAAATCTGCCATTGTTACAAGATCATTCCTCATAGAGGAAAGTTCAGATTGTATTATTTGTCTTCTCAAAATCTTTCCACATCATCCCACTGCCTGTCTACTGAATCAGATAAAATCACCCGAGCTTGACCTATCAGACAGCATGAACACAATTTTTCCCCACCATTTCCCTACAGAACGCTTAATTTATGTATGCTTTAAATTAATATATTTCATTAGAATTTGAGTCTGCATGTCTGCCTTCCATCTCCTACTTTTGCTTAGGCTGTTCCTCTACCTAGAATGCCCTTCCTCCAACCCTACCCATCAAAAATTGAATGCATGCTTTAATATCCTTTTATTCATGTGAACTTTTTAGTCCTCTTTTCTAAATTATTGTATCTGCCATAAATGTATTTATCTTCATTATGGCACTATCAATGATGATAGTATTTAATACATCAACACAGTTCTTTGCTACGTATAGGTTTGCCTTGTATATTACTTTATTTATAAAATGATGTATATTCTGTTATGTGTTGCTAATTTGCATTTTAATTGGTATTCCTAGTGATATTGCTTTTGCCCTAAAAAGCATCTTTTCTCTCTTTATTGAGCCTTTATGAGGAGAAAAGAATTTGTACTATAACTCAGAGAGATGGTTATAAATTAGAGAAAACTGCAAAAGTACATAGATTCCCAGTAGTCGTATGTGTGTGTGTGTGTGTGTGTGTAATGCCTGTTCTAAGGCCTATTTTGTGCTGGCTGTTAGTTGGGTAAGAAAGGTATGAAATAAATACGTTTACAAATAAAATTTACTTTAGCTCTGATGAATGCCAGTAATGAGACTGAATGTATTGAGGAAGCAATGGCAGAAACAGTGATAGACGCAAGATTAGAACAAATAGCAGTTGTTTTAGAAGGTAGAAAAAAAAAACAGTGAAGTTTAATACAAAAAAGAAAAAAATTTCTAGAGAGTAATATTTACAAAAAGAAGTTATACAACGCCTGCAAAAATGTAAATGGATTTAAAGTGTGATACAGAAACAGGAGTCAAAAAATTGTAAGATTTTATGTTCAGTGAAAAATGAGTTGATTAAACAAAGTGTGATATACACACTCACTAGAATATTCATCCTAAAAGAAGAAGGAAATAATGGCACGTGCTACAACATGGATGTGTCATGAGTGCATTAAGCCAGTAATAAATAGATGCATACTATATGATTTCACTTCTATTTGCATACAATAGTCAAGTTCATCAAGACAGAAAGCAGAATGATGGTTACCAGGATCTAGAGAGAGGGGTAAAACGGAGTTGTTGTTAAGTGAGTATAGAGTTTCAGTTTTGCAAAATAAATAAGTTCTGGAGGTCTGTTCCATAGCAATGTGAATATACTGAAAACTACTGAACTTTACGCTTAAAATTTGTTAAAGTGGCAAATTTTATTTCACGTATTTTTTGCCATATACACCAAAAACATAACCCTGCAGAGTTCTTACTTTTGTCCAAAGGCCCAGTGCTACACATGTAATATTCTTTCTTGCTAGTGTCTCCATTGCACTCTCATTAATGACCACTCTAGCATCTTTGTTACTCTTCAAATGCACTTAGCACACTCCAGCCCTAGGCCTTTGCACTTGGTGTTCTATTCTTCCCAGTTTATTTGTTTCAACTGCTGCCTAATTCAAGTCCTGGGCAAATATAACTTCCGTAGAAAGTCCTTTCTTGATCATCTGGTATGCAATCTAAATCATTTTCTACTTCTCTACCCTGGTTTGTTTTTGGTGTTTCTTGCCACCACCTGAGAAATATATTTATTTGTTTATTTTCTGTTTTTCCCATTGGAATATGAATGTCATTAAAGACTTTGTCTTATTGATTGTTCATTGTTTCAGACCCAAGTTCTGTAGTAGTGTCTGGTATATGTTCACTATGAATAGCTATTTCAAATCATCCTGTCCTATGCTCCCATCCTCTGCTCCCATCCTCCATCACCCTTTCCAACCCCTTTTAAAATAAAGGAGACAAGTTCTTTAATTCTAAAATATTTAACCTTGGGAAAGTAATGAGCTATAACTTACATTTACAAGAAGGAGTATGATAGGAGATACGTTTGAAGATAGGTTTTGATAGAAATATGAGACTTGGACTTAACATTCTCTGTCTATATACAGAGGGGTGGGTTACTTTGAGAACAAAAGATATGTTGGAATTTTTTATTTATTTCATAATTTCTAATAATTTCTCTAATATAGAAACATATCCTGAAAGCCTAAATTGTTCTCAATATTATGATTTAAAAGTTGACATTAGTGTATGCATTATAATAATCTTTTAAATCCAAGAATATATGTAATTCAAAATTGAATGATTTTGAACACATTTTGCAAGAATATGTATTTGCTTTTGTTTGGGACTCAGGTTCAATTCACTTTGCAAACCCCTTTTATGTTTCCAGTTCTTAGCTCTAGACATAATACCCTCCACAGATGGTGAATGTCATTTGATCCTGGCCCTTTCTAGCAAATTCACATATGTCAGCAAATGAGCCTAAAACAACTCTAGGTTTCAAATGCAAAACATTTGTAAATTGCACTGATTCATAATCAGGACAACATAATAAACTACAATCTAGTCATTCTCAGCAGGCCTTATTCAGCAGAAAAAGCCATAGAATGGAAGCCAAGAGAGGATGTTGAGCTTGGCTCTTCAGTACCAGGCTTTTGGATATTCAATTACTTGCCTGTGGAAAGTACTGGAATGACAGCCTTGGAGAAAAAATTCCACATCATTTCAGAACACAGAATAAAAGGGCAGGCTTGCCTGTGACCACAAGGCCCACCAAAAAACTTAGTTCTTAAGGAATCTTCATTTTTCAAACTTGGAGCAAACACTTTCACAGTCAACAAGTTATGTCCTCTACCAGCCCATCACCTTCATCCAAGCTGGATTTGTTTATTAATTTCATATCCATTATTATTTATATTTTTGTATTAACAAAATTGAATTCCTATGGTGTAGGAGGGGTTGTTTAAAAAAAGCAGAACGTTTCTATTATAGTTGTTATTTTCAGGTATAATATTATTTCTTCTTACATCTTGAGAGAATGGAGTACAGAGTCTTATAATGCAGAACCATGGTGGCATTTTAAATGACTTTTCAAGTCTCAGTAGGGGTCTTGTTTAAGATCAGTGGCCATCAGAGAAATGCAAATCAAAACCACAATGAGATACCATCTCACACTAGTTAGAATGGCAGTCATTAAAAAGTCGGGAAACAACAGGTGCTGGAGAGGATGTGGAGAAATAGGAATACTTTTACACTGTTGGGATTGTAAACTAGTTCAACCATTATGGAAAACAGTATGG
>NW_012106897.1:1694033-1698238 GCF_000951045.1 Mandrillus leucophaeus
AAAAGAAGTTCCTTGATGGGACAAGAGCAGAAATAATGAAGAAAATTGGTTTAAACAATTCTAAGGTACATTTATATGAAAGTCATGTACCTGTGAAGCATCAAATTAAGCTAAAATACTTAGGGAAAATAAAGTGCCTGAAACCTTTGATATTGTCTACAGCCTTTTATATTTTAAAAGAATAATTCCCTGTTATTTTCTTCTAGATAAATAAATGGGTCAGTTTTGTCATTTGTGTACTTTGGGGAATTTAATTAAATAAGAAATGAGCCCCCCCAAAACAAAAACAAAAACAAAAGCAAAAAAATCCAACCCAGCTAACACAGCGAACTAATTTGAACCACATAGAATTAGACTATCTCAAGTTAATATTTCAATGGCTAAATAACTCAAGAGTTTTTACAGTCATACATAATCTGTAAACAAAGGACATAAATTTGAGAGTGACCATCTTTCCACAAAAGGAGCTTTGTAATTTTATACACCAAAAATTCACAAGGCTGCTAAATCTCAAGACTTCACTTAATAATGGTAAACGTCCCTCTCTTTCAGTAACACATAACACTCTGCAACTCTGAGAAGGTTCTTGGTTATCCTTTGCATAGTATAGTCTTTCAATTGCTGGATGATTGTTATTTTCCTCAAAGTAAATACAGATGTTATTGCAGCAGCAATATTAAACTTTGAGCATGATCAAAAACCTTTCCATAAGTGCTAAAATAAAATCCCCAGAAAACTGTATAAGTAGGAGGTTAATATAGGAAGTACAGAAAAAGCTGATTTTTGTGTGATTACCTTATATCCACAGCATATAAAACTTTTAAAACTTGAAACACATTCTAAATTATTCAAATTTAACAACAATGACCTAAGGTATGGGTTTTCTAATAATTTCTGATATAAAGATTAGGTGAAACATTATCTAATGAAATAATATCTGTGTAAATTATTAAAATTGGGAACATTTTGCTTTGAGATGTTTTAATCATTTCATATTTTTGATTAGTTACTTATATACAATCTTATTCTGGAATGATTTGAAGTAGCCTAAAAATATGCAGACACTACATAAAGACAAATTCATGTTAAAAACTAAGAGAAACACAATAAAAGAAAAATAAGAACAAGTACAATGAATTTCAGAGTGAGAGCCACAAATATTGGAGGGAGTGAAACCCTATAATATAAAACAGAAAAACATAGAAGGATCATAGTAGCCATAAGTTAAAAGCAAACCAGTTGATTAGGACAAGCATAAGTATCCCTTTTAATTAGAAAGTAGAAAAATTACTCTGTGTCTTTATGAGAGATCCTCTAAGATGGATTTAACTAATACTCCTCATATTATCCTTCAAAAAACACAGTACTATGCGTAATTGTATTGTTTCTGTATAATATACTTTTACGTATGCTGATGACATTACAACAAAACACGGTTCTGTATTATAACTATACTTGCTCCCTGTGCATTCCTCTTTGCAATAAAACCCACCTCTGTCTGGTCCGAGAGTCCGGCTTAATACAGAGGCAGGTTTTATTGCAAAGAGGAGTGCACAGGAAATAAATAGAGTTTACATGGCATTTTTAAATTAAAACATGTTTTATTACTGATCACTTAATCTCATTTTAGGTGGTAAGCTTCATGAGAACAAAGACATCACTATATCCCCAGTTCGTAGCAATGCATCTGACACACAGAAGACATGGAAACATTTGTTCCATATTTAGTAAATGCAAGATCTTCAGGAATTTAAAAAAAAAAAATTGGTCCTCTCCCTCAAGAATTTTGTTATTTTCTCTCTGATAAGCACCTGCAGAGGAGGTAACGTATATTATAGATCCTGTGGAGCTACATGATTAAAATAATCAGTTGGACTCCTTTGAGCTCCTTTCCAATCATGCAGATGATTATAGGTACATTGTCTGAAATTAGATAATGCTTGACATGTATACATCAACAAAGGATCATCTTTTATTAAAATTATGCATTACTAAGCCAGTTTAATCACATTGAGGATCTCTGAGAGTGGGTGTAAAAGATGCGTTTCAGAGTTATCCCATGCAACAGGAGAGAGAACTGGGGTATTTACACACCAACTTTCATCAGTAACTCACTGTCTGAGGCCTACTGCCAGAAGGATGTTAGCTTCTACGTATTTCTGGCCTGCTCCACTTGAGGAGAGGACAGAACAGAATCTGATGGCCAGACAAAGTCCTCTGAATTGATAAGACACATGGGAATAGAGGTGGGGCACTGACAGTATTTGCTATAATAATATATGTATGTTTCAGAAGACATAGTGTATATCTTTTAAAAAGTTAGATAGAATTTGACAACTTCCTCAAATAATACTCTACATTAGGCTTTCTAGCATCAGGAAGAAACCTGAAAATAGAAAAAAAAAAATACCAACAGCCATGTGTTTCTACTATCTATCTATCCATTTATTCCTTTTTGTCCTCCTCACTACTCATTGGGTATTACACGGTGCAGGTTCACACTTGATGATCATGAAGCAGAAGACTTTTCTGTCACTTAAATGAGACTTTGATTTTACTCATTTCCCATTTAATTTCTGTATTATTGTTAATAGTATTAAGAACCACTTTGTTCTCTCCTATTGGAAATTGTCCATGACTTACTCTGGCAACTGCAGCAGAGAACAAGTTTTTGCAGTTTAAGCTTTGAACCACAAATACGCATTTTTCTGCATCCAAAAATAGTCTCAATCAAATAAGGTCAGAATAGTGGTTACCAAGCAATTTGCAAAAGCAAGGACATCCAGCTTTCCAGTTTATGGCTAGAGAAGTTCCATGTGAAAATAAAATATGTTTCATTGTTAAGCAAACATTCTCTATTGGGTGTGAGTCAAGAGTGTGGGCTGCTTATCTGCACATATGACTAGCAAAATTTGAGCTACAGAAATTAAAGCCGAAAGCCAAGTTAATAACTTTAAGTATAAGTGGAAGATAAGGGAAAATGAAAATAAAGGTCTTAAAAGTCTATTTATAAATTAAGTAAGTCTGCTAGACGTACAAATCCTTGTTAGAGTGAGTGTGGTTGAGGAAAGCTAGTTAGCTCTCAAGGGTTCCAAAATGACACATGAAAAGGTGATTTTACCAGTTAAAATAAAGCTTGGCTGTACTAAACACAAATATTGTGGCTGAAGAGAAATAAAATATTGTTATTTTTCTCTGTCATTTAGAAAAGGTCCAGAAGTGGGCAGGTTAGGGCTGAAGTGGCAACTCCATGTTGTCATCAGATCAGGATGACATCCATCTTTCCACTTCACTATGCTAACGTAAAGTGTCTGCTATTTCCAAGGTGTTCTTGCAGGCAGTAGCAAATCCATACAGGTCTGCAGCAACTCAATTCTTGCCTCCTTGGAGGAAAGAATTCAGCAGAGAGGCATAAAACAGAGTGAGAGATCAAGGCAAGTTTTAGAGCAGGAGTGAAAGTTTATTCAAAAGTTTTAGAGCAGGAATGAAAGGAAGTGATGTACTCTTGGAAGAGGACCAAGTGAGCAACTTGAGAGATCCAAGAGCAGAGATCCAAGAGCACTGTTTGGCTCTTGACTTGGGGTTTTTATACATTGGCATGGTTCAGAGGTTTGCATTCTTTTGCCTTTATTTTTCTTTGGGGTGGGCTGTCTACATGTGCAGTGGCCTGACAGCATTTAGGAGGGGCTGCATGTACAGTGTGTTTACTGAAGTTGTGCACATGCTCATTTGAGACATTTTTTCCTTACCAATAGAGTGTTCCTAGAGGAAGGTCATATACCGGTTGAAGTCTGTTTTTTGTCTGTTACTGTGCCTGCTTGAGCCCATTCACCTAGCTCCTGAACTCTTATCAGGAAGTTGCTGACCACCAGTTTCAGGTGTTTTCAGTCTATTAGGAGCCTGCCTTTCCTTGGTGCCAGCTACAACCAATTTTTATTTTAGAGAGACTAGCAACTGCCTGACGGTCACCTGACATTCCTGGGAGGCAGGAGTTTGAGACCAGCCTGGCCAACATGGCGAAACCATATCTCTACTAAAGATACAAAAAATTAGCTGGGTGTGGTGGCATGCACCTGTAATCCCAGCTACTCAGAAGGCTGAGGTAGGAGAATCACTTAAGCCTGGGAGGCAGAGGTTGCAGTGAGCCAAGATCACACCTCTGCATTCCAGCCTGGGCAAGAGAATGAGACTCTCTCTCAAAAAAA
>NW_012106897.1:1698288-1735635 GCF_000951045.1 Mandrillus leucophaeus
AAAAAAAAAAAAAAAAAAAAAAAAAAAAGAAAAGAAAAGAGAAAAAAAAAAAAGTAAACCAAGGACCCAGGGTTAGAATTGGTAAAACCATGATTTGGGCCCAGACATTTAAATCCCAGAGTCTTATTTTTCACCATTGTGCTGTATTATGTTCCTTTTTAAAAATACCTTTAACAGAACCAAGACCACGGTGGAATACATGAGACTTACATGCCCTGGCCACAAAATTCAAGATGCCACCACAAAACTCTAGACAAGATCAGCAATAAGAGTGCTGTCCTGTGCATGGTAAGATATATAACAGCATCCCTAGATACTGTTGTTTGGATGCTAACAGCACCCTATAGAATTGTAAGAACCAAAAATGTCTCTAGACGTTGCCAACTGTCCCACACGAGACAACTTCATCATAGTTAATAACCATTGACTTATATGCATCATGTTTTTCTTTTTTCTTTTGGATTGTTAAAAATAATTTTAAGTCTCTTGAAAACTGCACAAATTTTTCATAATACAGTCATCCCAGAAATATGGTAAATGACTTTATTAGTGATAGGTTTATTTATATAAGCACACCAAGCCTATATAATGAGTTCAATCTTTGCTTAATTTACATAGTTCTCTATAACTCAATTATTGGCTATTTGAAAAAGACAGAGGAGCTTAGATGAGTTGACATTAAATTTTTTTAATAGCACTACAGGTTAAGCATTCCTAATCTGAAAATCCCAAATTTGAAATGTACCACACCTGACTTCATGTGATAGGTCACAGTCAAAACATAGCAAAAACTTCATTTTAATGCATACAATTATTTAAAATATTGTATAAACTTACCTTCAGACTATGTGTATGAAGTGTGTATAAAACTTAAATGAACTTTCTGTTTAGACCTAGGTCCAATCCCCAAGAGACCTCATTGTGTTTATGAAAATATTGCAAAATCCAAAAATAAATGAAACCCAAAACAATTCTGCTCCCAACCATTTTGGATAAGGGATACTGAACCTGTATTGTTCTCACAATAAGAAGCAATTAACTTACACATCTTTCTTACCTCACACATTCTTGTTATTCACAAGGAGTTAAGATCCTTTGCCTTCATTAAATAAGCCAATAAATGAAATACACAAAAAGTAGCAGGGAAGGGCAGAACAAGGAAGAGGAGAAAGATTATGAGGGGCATGAAGACCCCAGGATAGTACACAGGTGCACATAATCATTCCTACTGGTATGATGGTAAGAATCCAAATAGGGGTGAGGATAAAAGGCTACAAATTGGGTTCAGTGTATACTGCTCGAGTGATGATGGGTGCACCAAAATCTCACAAATCTCCGCTAAATAAATTACTCATGTAACCAAATACCACTCATTCCCCCCAAAACCCTATGGAAATAAAAAATTAAAAAACAAACAAAAAAATCTAAATTGACTTTGGAGGCTCACTCATCTTGCTTTGAATCCTGACTGCTTTTATTAACTGTATGATGTTGGCTAAGTTACTAATTTCTTAATTTCTTTGCAAAGTATGCTCAATAACTTAAGCCTCTTATGGGGTCTATGGATATTAATTAAGGTAAAAGCATCTAGAACTGTGCCAGATAAGCAATGCATATTAGTTTCCATTAACTTTTTCTGTTTATGTTTAGATGATTTCTTTCTTCATTTGGTTTATGATACATATTCATGAGCTCCTGAAACCTAGGAATGTGATACAGGACAACATATTTTCTATGCAAAATTTCACAGCAACAAAATAATGCAGGTGGACCATGAAGTTGGTCTTGTTTGTGCTTATTTGATCCTTATGTTTCCCTGTAATTCATCAATTCCCAACTGAGTATAACTGCCCTGTTCCCTAGACCACTGAGATAAGTAGATCTGACACCTAAGGATTATATCAGACTTCCAGAAATCAGGTTCGTGGGGTGAGCTGCCTCAATATTAATGTTTGCGTTAACAGAAAACTACCCCATCCCTAGTTTAGATAATTGATACTAAATTTGCATTTTTGTTATATAAAATTAAAATTATAGGTAAATATTATTTATAAAAATATTTGATTTTTTCACAATGAATGCCTCAGTGGTCCATTTTTTCCCTTTTCTCATATGAGATACCATTAAGTTAATCCCTAAAGTGTTCTTTAGAGACTTTCAATGAGAAATTATCTCTTCTGTTTAGAGTCCATCTTTTTGCAGTTCTTTTTTACGCACTTTTCACTTAACGTTGAATATTGTAAGCCAACGTTATTCGACAATGTCTATCGTTCTCCTCTCAGGTCCTATTTTTGAAGTAAAAATAGTGAAATAGTTTTCTTTTTAATAATGAATCTATTTATTTATTTATTTATTTATTTATTTATTTTTGAGACAGGGTCTCTCACTTGGTTGCCCAGACTGGAGTGCGGTTGTGGGAACATGGCTCACTGTAGCCTCAACTTCCTGGGTGCAAGTGATCTTCCCCCCTTACCCCCCAAGTAGCTGGAACAACAGGGGCTCCACCATGTCTGGCTAATTTTTCTATATTTTGTAGAGACAAGGTTTCACCATGTTTCCCAGCTGGAATGCCCTTTTTCAAGATAAAAACTTATGCTATTTCCATGAATAAAGATATTTCACAGAATGGCTAAAACATCTTGCAGTTAAAATAATACCATCTCTCCACAACATTCAATTTAAATAACCCATCGAACTCCTTTCAGTGAACTTAAATGATTCACAAACAAGGAATTTTAAAACCACATTTATTGAAGGAAACCATAAATAAGCAGCTCAATTTTTTTGAGTAGTCAATGCATTTAATGAATCTACAAAGTGTGGACAGCTATTTCGTTTGGGTTTATGCTGCCTAAGAGACTATAAAATGCACATAAAAAAAATACTCCCCCAGGACAATCAGTGGAATTTTATTATTGGAAATGAGAGAAATCACTGTCCTAGAACCTTAGATGAGTAGTGCACGAACCAATAAAAAACAGAGATATTATCACTTTCTGTTGCAAGTTGGGCAATCAGCGAAGCACACTCTAGGATGAAATTTAACATGGAGGAGGATACTTCGGAAGCATTCTTGGGATCAACACCTGTGGAAAGGAAGAGAAAGAGGCAGGATTTGGTAGAGGAAGATGTTGGGCTGTGATGCAGTCACAACGAAGGCCGTTAGACAACCACATGGGGAATGTTGAATCAAGGGTGGTCCTTAACAGTTTTTAAGAATTAAGGGAGAAGGCGGAGCCTTTACATTCTCGTGTCCAGGAGTTATGACCTTGGGCAAGATAGCGCTCCTCAGCAAAGGCAATTCAGAAGAGGGTCGATAGCTGAGGTCTGGATGCCAGTGGCCCACTCAGCAGCTTTGGCAATATGTACTTTACTCCTGAAGGAGAATCTAGGTGGCACATCTTGGTATTTACTGCTGCTGTACTGCTTTTTCCTTTCACCTATTTAGATTCAGGGAGTACATGTGCAGATTTGTTATATGGGTATATTACATGATGCTGAGGTTTGGGCTTCTAGTGATCTGTTCACCCAAGTTGCAAACATAGTACTTGATGGGTAGATTTTCAACCTTTGGCCTCCTCTTTCTCTCCCTCTTTTGGAACCTCTGGTGTCTATTTTCCGATCTGTGTCCCTCTGTACCCAGTAATTGACTCCCACTTGTAAGTGAGAACATGTGCTATTTGGTTTTCTGTTTCTGCATTAATTCACTTAGGATGGTGACCTCAATCTGCATCCATGTTGCTACAAAGACCATGTTTTCATTCTTTTTATGGCTGCATAGTATTCTGTGGTGTATATGTAACACATTTTCTTTATCCAGTCTGTCACTGATGGGCATCTAGGTGGATTCCATATCTTTGCTCTCGTGAATAATGCTGCAATGACCACAGGAGTACATATGTCTTTTTGGTAGAATGATTTATTTTCCTTTGGGTATATACCCAGTAATGGGATGGCTGGGTTGAATGGTAATTCTATTTTTAGTTCTTTGAGAAATCTCCAGACTGCTTTCCACAGCAGCTGAACTAATTTGCATTCCCACCAACAGTGTATAAAGTGTTCCCTTTTATTTTCAACTTCACCAGCATCTGCATACTTTGACTTTTTAATAATAGCCATTCTGACTGGTGTGAGATGGTATCTCATTGTGGTTTTGATTTGCATCTCTCTGATGATTAACCATGTTGAGCATTTTTTCATGTTTGTTGGCTGCTTGTATGTTTTCTTTTGAGAAGTGTCTGTTCATGTCCATTGCCTATGAGGTTATTTGGGTTGTTTTCTTGTTTATTTGTCTGAATTTCTAATGGATTTTGGATATTGTCCTTTGTTGAATGCATAGTTTGTAAAAATTTTCTCCCATTCCATAAATTGTTTACTCTGTTTATAGTTTCTTTGCTGTGCAGAGGCTCATTATACTTTACTTAAGGCTACTTTTTAAATAAATGCTTAAAACCCTTGATTAATATCTCCTAGAAAGAAATAAAATAAGCTGGTTGAAAAACAAAGCCACAAATATAGAATTACCTTTTTTTTAAAGGTATCAATGGCTGCTGCTATTGTCCAGTTGAAACATTTAGCAGATGGAGACACTAAGATATCAGTAGGTAAATGGTTTTGTCCTGGGTCAAGGTGTTGGTCAGTGTAGACTCAGGCCTTTAG
Source organism: Mandrillus leucophaeus (assembly GCF_000951045.1). Taxonomy (NCBI): domain Eukaryota; kingdom Metazoa; phylum Chordata; class Mammalia; order Primates; family Cercopithecidae; genus Mandrillus; species Mandrillus leucophaeus. Next base: position 1,702,948 of record NW_012106897.1, read on the forward strand.
GCCCCCTGTTCTTTTCCCTATAATACTCTGTACATGGTACTTCCCTCTTGTTCTCTAATATCTTTCTTTCTTTCCTTCCTTCCTTTCCTTCCCTCTCTTTCTTTTCTGTTCTTTCGTTCTTTCTTTCATTCTCTTTCTCTCTCTCTCTCTTTTTCTTTCTTTTTGAGACCAAATAGAATCCTGCTCTGTTGCTCAGACTGGAGTGACATGTTACGATCTTGGCTCACTGCTACCTCTGCTTCCCAGGTTCAGGAGATTCTTCTTCCTCAGCCTCCCGAGTAGTTGGGATTAAGGTGTGTGTCACCACACTGGACTAATTTTTGTATTTTTGTAGGGACAGGGTTTCACCATGTTGGCCATGCTGGTCTCGAACTCCTGACTTCAAGTGATCCACCTGCCTCAGCCTCCCCAAGTGCTAAGATTACAGGCGTGAGCCACTGCGTCTGGCCTCTAATAAATTTCTTAGTGGGCCTGGTTAAAAGTGATCTGTAAAAGTTGGAGAAAAAAACATATATACAACTTATAATATAAATGTAATGTAACATGTATGTAAAATAACATATATACAAAACCATATGTATATAACCATATATTTATAAAATAACATATATACAAAAACCATAAACATTTGGAGAATTGAATGCCCATATTTACACTGTCAAATCCTAATAAATTTCCAACCTTTGCAAAAGTGTTTTGATTACATCTACTTCTTCCTTTTTCCTGCTCAGTGGAGAGGGATAGGTAGTAGTGGGAAAATGTGAAGTTGTCTCTTTTTGGTTGCCCTGAGGTGTCAGAGTCAGGGAAACTGCTAGTACCACATTGATAAGCCCTGTGCTCAGCCCCAATTTTGGAAGATCCACTGTATGGCCATACTAGAACTGTATTTATCTGGATTGTTAGACACAGATGAGAACAGTGAAATTGAGTCACATTCCCTTATTGCCTGTGCATTTAAGTCCCTTTTAAGTTCTACCCCAAGAAGCATTTCCTAGTATTGTACTAATGGATTACCTGGGACACTAGAGGATCTCTGCCAAAAAAATAAAAGATCGCTAATCTCAGCCTAAGTAGTCAGTCTAGTTCCATGTTTACATTTGAATCAATCTCTGAAATCAAAACACTCAATAAAAGAAATGGAGATATGGCTATTCTAACCTGCTCACCAAAGAGAAACCAAAGGTTGAAAACACTTGTAGATCTCTCAAAGTATGGAATACTATCAACAGTATATTCACCAATGGCTACCGTACAAGTTTCAGGTTGGGTCAATGGAGAAGGTAGAATGTTCACAGACTTGCCTTCTAGCTGCCTGGATTGTGTCCTGCCAGCTATATTGCACTTACCAGCCCACATATCCACTGATGAATCAAATCTCAATAACTGTTGATAACCAGGTCGGCAATACTGCTGCCCCTACTAGACAGTGCAATAGCCCCCATTGTGTTCCAGAAGTATGCAAGTTCTTAGGGATGTTGGGCCATCACAGATGACACTGACTAGGCAGGGTAGAGCCAGGACCCATTCATACCAGAGAGCCTGACCTGTTATAAAATACAGAGCTGTAGGAGAAGATATTTGAAGTGTCAGTCTATAATTTCTGTTTTGCTCTTAGAAACTTTAGTGTCACAGTCCTATGGCGATGCTTAGCTTTTAAAAATTTAGTCACACGTATGATCTGAATCCTTTTGCCCCCGTCAAAATACCTTGAAATTAAGTGTGGTATAAAAATATATGAGTTAAAGGTGTTACCCCAGTCAAAACTTATTTAGAAGGGACATCCATGGTTAATCCTAAGGCAGGAGTCATCCTACCTAAATGGATAGGTCAATCGGATTTTTCAAATTGAATGATGAGGTAATTTTTATGCTACCATCCTAGGTCGAAGACTAATAAGTGAGATGCCCAAGTAGAGTGCTGAGTTTGGCAAACTGAGCACACAGTAATTGCTTAAATTTAAGCTCCACAAATTCTGTCACTTCTACTAATTTAATTACAAGGTCTTTCTTGGCAGGTGATAGTTTGATTCACATTTACCATTATTCAGCACATTTCTTGAATTCTATTTCTATTTACTGAGGCTTGTTTCTGGAGATAAGAGAGAAATTCAAGTTAAATGTATCTGTTTCTAACACTGCTTACCCCCAGAGACTCTTTACAAAAGTCAAAATCAAGTGGCCCAAGTCGTGAATTTTGGCACATCAATTCAGCAGATATGTTGGCTAATTAAATTTTAGAATGCACGTGAAGAAAGTGAGTCTTAAAATGGATCCTAAAATCCTCCAGTCATCCCTCCGGAAGGTACATTAGAAGAAAATTTAGTAAATATGTGCTCCTACAGTCCTTAAATTCAACCTTTTTGTGATAATGGAAGCATGAGCAGTAGAAGATGAGCATTTTAACACTGACATCTTGATACCCCTAAAGCCTGAGGTTCTTTCTGAGTCCTAAGATTTCATCTCTGATTCGAGGCAACCTGTCACAATGAAAACACTACCAGAATATTAAAATCCTGCCTTCTCTGCAGTAGAGCATCAGAAAATACTCATGTCTACTTCAGTGCTTCATAAATGCTCCTAATATTTATATAAAATATAGCTATTTTATATTAATTCATATAAAACATAACTATTTTATATAATGCATATAAAACATAACTATTTTATATAGTTCATATAAAATTCAACTATTTTATATAGTTCATATACAACTATATAATTCATATAAAATACATTTTTTATAGTTCATATAAAATACAAGTATTTTATATAGTTCATATAAAACATAACGATTTTGTATAATTCATATAAAGTTAAATAGTAGAATGCCTTAAGAATTATAATTCTGTAATAATAAATATTATATAAAAATAAACACATGTCATAGATTCTAGATTTTGTTCCCAATTCTGTCCCCAAATTCTTAGTTTTTAAATTTCTTTTATTTATTTATTTACTTATTTCTTTTCAATAGGTTTTTGGGGAACAGGTGGTGTTTGGTTACATGAGTAAGTTCTTTAGTGGGGATTTCTGATATTTTAGTGCACCCATCTCCCAAGCAATGTACAGTGTACCCATCTCCCAAGCAATGTACAGTGTACCCGATGTGTAGTCTTTTATCCCTCACTACCCCCATCCTTTTCCCAGAGTCCCCAAAGTCCATTGTATCATTCTTATGCCTTCACATCCCCATAGCTTAGCTCCCACTTATGAGTGAGAACATACGATGTTTGGTTTTCCATTCCTGACTTGCTTCAGTTAGAATAATGGTCTCCAATTCCATACAGGTTGCTGCAAATGTCATTATTTCATTCCTTTTATGGCTGAGTAGTATTCCATCACACACACACACATATCACATTTTCTTTATCTCCTCGTTGACTGATGGTCATTTGGGCTCGTTCCACATTTTTGCAATTGTGAATTTTGCTGCTATGAATGTGTGTGCAAGTATCTTTTTCATATAAGGACTTCTTTTGCTCTGGGTAGATACCCAGGAGTGGGATTGCTGGATCAAATGGTAGATCTACTTTTTGTTCCTTAAGAAATCTCCACACTGTTTTCCACAGTGGATGTACTAGTTTCCATTCCCACCAATGGTGTAAAAGTGTTCCCTTTTCACCACATCCACACCAACATCTATTTTTTTTATTATGGCTGTTTTTGCAGGAGTGAGGTTTTGATTGTGGTTTCACATTGTGGTTTTGATTTGCATTTCCTTGATCATTCATGATGTGGAATTTTTAAAAATATTTTTGTTGGCCATTTGTATATTATTTGCGCTGTCTATTCATGTCCTTAGCCCACTTTTTGATGGGATTGCTTGTTTTCTTGCTAATTTGAGTTCCTTGTAGATTCTGGATATTAGTACTTTGTCAGAAGTATCGATGGCTGTAATTTTCTCTCACTCTGTGGGTTGTCTGTTTACTCTGTCCCTTAAGATATGTCCTTTCTATGCCAATGTTGCTGAGGGTTTTAATCATAAACTGATGCTGAATTTTGTCAAATGCTTTTTCTGTACCTATTGAGATGATCATGTGGTTTTTGTTTTTAATACCATTTCTGTGGTGTATCACATTTATTGACTCATGTATGTTAAACCATCCTCACATCCCTGGTATGAAACCCAGTTGATCACGGTGGATTATCTTTTTGATATACTGTTGGATTCAGTTAGCTAGTATTTTGAGGATTTGTGTGTCTATGTTCATCAGGGATACTGGTCTGTAGTTTTCTTTTTTTGTTATATCCTATCCTGGTTTTAGTATTAGGGTGACAGTGGCTTCACAGAAAGTTCTAAGCAGGATTCCCTCTTTATCTTTTGGAATAGTGTCAATAGGATTGGTACCAATTCTTCTTTGAATGTCTGATAGAATTCAACTATGAATCCGTCTGGTACTGGACTTGTTTATTGTTGGCAACTTTTAAATTACCATTTCAATCTTGCTGCTTGATATTGGTTTGTTCAGAGTTTCTATTTTTTCCTGGTTTAATCTAGGAGGGTTGTATATTTCCAGGAATTTACCCATCTCCTCTACGTTTTCTAGTTTATGCATGTAAAGGTATTCATAGTAGCCTTAAATGATCTTTTGTATTGCTGTGGTATCCGTTGTAATATCACCTGTTTCATTTCTAATTGAGATTATTTGGATCCACTCCCTTTTTTTCTTGGTTATTTTCACTAATGGTTTATCAACTTTATTTATCTTTTCAAGAACTAGCTTTTCATTTATCTTTTGTATTTTTTTCAATTTCATATAGTTCTGCTCTGATCTTGGTTATTTCTTTTCTTCTGCTGGATTTGGGTATGGTTTGTTCTTATTTCTCTAGTTTCTTGAGGTGTGACTTTAGACTATTTGTGCTCTTTCAGATTTTTTGATGTAGGCATTTAATTCTATGAACTTTCCTCTTAGCAGTGCTTTTGCTGTATCCCAGAGGTTTTTTTTTATAGGTTTTGTCACTATTACTCTATTCAAAGAATTTTTTAAAGTTGTCAAATTGATTTCATTGTTGATGCAATGACAATTCAGGAGCAGGTTATTTAATTTCCAAGTATTTGCATGGTTTCGAGGGTTCCTTTTGGAGTTGATTTCCAATTTTATTCCATTGCGATCTGAGAAATTACTTGATATAATTTAGATTTTCTTAAATTTGAGACTTGTTTTGCGCCTATCATATAGTCTGTCTTGGAGAAAGTTCCATGTGTTGATGAATATAATATATATTCTGAAGTTGTTGGGTAGAATGTTCTGTAAATATCTGTTAAGTCCATTTGTTCTAGGGTATAGTTTGGGTCCATTGTTTCTTTGTTGACTTTGTCTTGATGACCTGCCTAGTGCTATCAGTAGAGTACTGATCCAGATTTTCTCAGCATACACTACTCAGCATATAAATGAGTCATGTCTGATGCACAGCCTTTGCAAAGTATCTCTAATTAGCATCTGCACATCTTATAACTTCCGTCAATCAGTATTGGAAAGCAAGGAAAGAAATAGAATTTCTTCCAATCAAATGGATTAATATGATTAACTAATAATTTGTCTTCAAAGAGTCTTCATGTACTAGCACCTTTATGTAGGAAAAGGCAAGATGTGCTTCTGAACCAACCAAATAAAAAATATGGAAATGAGGCAACAGTGAAGATTTGTGTAGTAATTTACAAAGGATCTTTGTGGATTTACAAAAACACATTTTTCTACACATCAAATAATACAAAATAAATTGTATTCTTTTTGAATGTAAAATAAGAGAAAATATATAACTCATTTTCTATCCAAATTTATCATAGGATTCTCATTCTGTAATGCAGAGGCTCATTTGTACCAAGACTTACTCATCTGTAGAACTGTTATTTTAGGATTTGAGGTGGGAGCAGGAAGAGCAAGGCAAAAATTTTCAATTTTCCTCCGTTTCTTCCTCTTCCTCCTCCTTCTTCTTCTAGGAAAAAGGCAGAATAGCTATAGAAGGTATTCAGAAATCACTTTTTTTTTTGGCTGGTATGCAATTCAGTTACATACAAGCCAAAAATAACTGGAATGCTATTCTTCTTTTTCCATACTACCTAGAAATTCCTATATGTGGAAAGCTGAAGCAAGAACAGTAGATACTGAAACCGTGTCAAAGAAGACTGAGCATAGTTTCTTGCAAGCACTTTTAAAATTCTTCCTTTATGATAGCTAATACAGTCTTGTGCTCTGCATGGCTGCTTTTTAAACAAGAAAGTCGTAAGTGATAAGTAAATACACTTAATGAAGCAAAGACAGTTCACTGTAGTTATTGCCTTCACCCTGCACCAAAACAAGACAAAGTAAAAAATTATATCTGTTAAATTAAACTGAATAAGAGGATAAATGAAGACCTTCTATTCATGCAGATCAGGTAAATAATATTTATAGTGAGTAGGATTCACTATAATGCTTATATGAGTAGTGGCAGTCCTGTTATCCTACTTAAAATGGATGTCTCTATTTCTGATTTAATGTGGTATCTGATGATCAATCACCAGCAGAGACTCTCCTATTTTTCATTGAAAATGCACATATACAGACAAAAATAGCAACAACATCAATATACAAACACACATTAAACCCCATTAGGTAAGATTTTCATGCAATGTATTTTCGTAATATGGAAAGAATTTCAACTGACAAGATCAACTTAAATCAGTTGCCATGTTCAAATGGTGACTCATCTTTTCTATGCTGCCAGAAATATCATATGCTATCCATGTAAAAGTAAATTGATCTTGCATTTCTTACTCATTCAAGACTCATGCTAATCAATGTATTGGCCAGCGGTGTCAATACTCTTAGTGCTGTGTTTTGAAATTCCAGCACTTTGGGTCCCCTCATCTGTATTTCCCGTCAGTATTTCTCTTTTTATTTGTATTCAGGTAATGAGTTCCGGTAAATATATCTCTTTGAGGTCAAGTGCTCTAGATATTAGCAGAGGCAAGAAGGCAAGAAAATAAACAAGGCTAAACTTTTTCATGTACACCATATAGTCACAGTGATGGGTAATCAGATCATGAGGGTAGGAGAGGCTCTAGCAGACCTCCGCTGGGGAAAACACACACACACACACACACACACACACACACACACACTACCATTCACAATGGTAACTGGCTTGGAGCCGCACATCTGTTTAGATAGTTCAGTGTGACCATAATTCTTAAGTAAATAAAAAGTGGGGCCAAAAACAATCTACGGCCTGTGGTTTCTGTTTGTTGGCAATGCCAAATCTGGATAGACTTTACTTATTTAAGTGTATGTCTGTGTGTCTCTGTGTGTGTGTGTGCGTGCGCGGGGCGGGGGAGGGGGGTGGGCGGGATTATGCCTACAAAATTTTTCTGCAGTACAAAAAAGAAGAATCATTATTTATAATTAGAATCAATATAACTACATTATTTAGAAAAGAAGGTCAAAGTAATAACTACATTTTTTAGAGGAGAAATGCTGTATAGAGTTTGACAGGTATATCAAATACAGGAAGACATGGTGATTTAAATGAAATATGAACAGAAAGTTAATAAAGATAAGCTGAAATGAAAATAAGAAAATTAAAAGGGGAAGAGTAAAGGTAAAGAAAAATCAAAAGGGAAACTAATAATAAAATATTAAATTTAAATTTGCAATGAACCAAGGAAAGCTAAATACATAAATCAGAAAAATAACATGAAAAACTGTTGCTTATTAAAGGCAAATTAAAAAGTTCAGGGAAAACTGAAAAAAGTAATTATTCTGAGAAAGATTGAGAAGAGTGAGAAATATGAATATTTGGAATAGAAAGAATACTAAAACACATAGTCTAAGAAAAAAATATCTGAGTTAGAAAAAAGCCTATGCAAACCTAAAACAGAATTATAAATAGTCCAGGTAAAATAAGTAAAAAGAGATAATATTTTAGCAAACAAAACTCATACGTTAAGAAAATCCAACCAAAAAAAAAAATCTCAGACTTTATCATAAAGGAGAGAGTAGAGACATAGCTATAATCTTTTGAGAAAACGAATTTGGTAGAAGAAATAGTTGCTCTTTCAAATAATCCTCCATTAGTGAAAGCAACAGAAATTAATTTTAGGTACATAAATATTCATAAAAGCATGGTTCAACTGTTTCTTTTCTATTTTTACTTCTTTACTGGTTTCTAACAAAGTATTTTCCTTCACTGCATAATCTATACAGTATCCTGTTGAAATATACAATTCCTTTAGACAATAAAATAAAAGCTATTCTTTTCCAAAATTTACTGGTCATGGCTAATCTGTATACAGCATTTCCCAAGCGATAGGTGCTTTTCTAAGCAGGTGGCACATATTAACTCATCTATCTCCATTATATTTTCTCCAGTTCTCTAGGTTGTCAATTTTGGGGTTTTCTGCAATTGCTTTTGGGGACTTAGCCAAAAGTTAGCCAAGGCCAATATCAAAAGAAGTATTTCCTAGGTTTTCTTCTAGGATTTTTATAGTTTGAAATCTTATGTTTAAATCTTTAATCCATCTTAATTTTTGTATATAGTGAAAGGTAAGGGTCCAGTTTCATTCTGCATATGAATGCATTCTACGTATTCATTTTCCCAGTATCATTTATTGAATAAGAAGTCCTTTCTCCATTCTTGTTTCTGTTGGCCTTGTCAAAGATCAGATAATTGATAGGTGTGTGGCTTTATTCTTGAGTTCTCTATTTTGTCCCATTGGTCTATGTGTCTGTTTTTGTACCATTACCATGCTGTTTTGGTTATTGTAGCCTTATAGTATAATTTGAAGTTGAGTTGTGTGATGCCACTGGCTTTGTCTTTTTTTTTTTTTTTTTTTTTTTTTTTTTTTTTTTTTTTTTTTTTTTTTTTTTTTTTTTGGTTTTGAATTGCTTTAGCTATTCGGGTTCTTTTTCAGTTCCATATGAATTTTAGAAGAGCATTTCTAACTCTGTGAAGAATGACATTGGTAGTTTGATAGGAGGAGTGTTGAATCTGTACATTGCTTTGGGCAGTATGGCCATTTTAATGATATTGATTCTTTCAATTCACGAGCATGGATTGTTTTTCCATTTATTTGTGTCATTTCTAATTTGTTTCAGCAGTGTTTTGCAGATCTCCTTGTAGAGATCTTTCATCTCCTTGGTTAGCTATATTCCTATGTATTTCATTTTTGTGTATGTCGTTATTATAAATGGGATTGTGTTCCTGATTTGAATCTCAACCTGGATGTTATTGGTGTATAGAAATGCTACTGATTTTTGCACATTGACTTTGCATCCTGAAACTTTAGTGAAGTCATTTACCCATTCTAGAAGGCTTTTGGTGGATTATTTAACATTTTCTAAATACAAAATCATGTTGTCAGTGAAGAGAGATCATTTGACCTCCTCTTTTCCTGTTTGGATGCCTTTTATTTCTTTTGCCTGACTGCTCTGGCTAGGACTTCCAGCTTGAATACTGGGGGTGGTGAGCATGGGCACCCTTGTCTTGTTCCAGTTCTCAACAGGAATAATTCTAGCTTTTGCCCATTCAGTGTAATGTTGACTATGGGTTTATCAATAGATGGCTCTTCTCATTTTGAGGTATGTTCTTTCAATGACTGGTCTGTTGATTGTTTTTATCATGAACAGATATTGGATTTTATCGATAGCTTTTTCTCAGTCTATTGAGATGATTATATGGTTTTTGCTTTTAATCTGTTTATGTGGTGAATCATATTTATTGACTTGTGTATAATGAACAGGATTGTATTTTTTTTTTATTTGTTTGTTTGAGACAGGGTCTCTCTCTGTTGCCCAGGCTGAAATGTAGTGGCATGATCACTGATCACAGTTTACATCAGCCTCGACTTCTTGTGTTCAAATGATCCTGCCACATCAGCCTCCATAGTAGCTGGGACCTGCGTCATCATGCCTGGCTATTTATTTTTAAGTTTTGTAGAGACAGGGTGTCACTATGTTGCCCAGGCTGGTCTTGAACTCATGACCTCAAGCAATCCTCCTTCCTTAGCCTCCCAAAGCATTGGATGATAGGCATGAGCCACTATAACCGGCCTTCTAGAATTATTTAAAAGGAAAAAGCATTATCCTTCTTTAAAGATAATGAAAATCAATGAACAAGAACACATAAGCATTCTAAATAATTCTAAATGCTAATATTCTATTTATTTTAAAAGTTCCAGAAAGGATATTTAAATATTTGTGTTGAAGAAAATATCAAACATACCTTTAGTCATGCACTAATAAACATTGGTTTCTTCTATTTTATCTTTTCTCACAATTATCACTTATTTCATCTGAACTAATATCCCAGGGAATAGTCATTCATAACCCAGAATGGCATTCGATAGAAGTTTTAAGATAAAGAATTATCTAACTTTAATTTCAAAAACAGTGCAAATCTCTGTGTAATCATCATTAGTACTCAAGCAATTTAAGTTTGCCATACATCTTGTGAATTATCTGATACATTACATAGAGTCTATGAATAAGACAATCTACACAACTTCATTTTAATACAAAGTAAGATAAAAATTAATGCATTGAGATTTTAAGATTAGAATATGCCTCAAATCTCCTGATGTCTTTTGATAACAGGAGGTTAAAAAAAGCAGGAAAGAGGGGATGGACAGAGGTGGTGCTCTGGAGGCTTCAATAATAATAACATTTATTTGATATGACCATTTATTTGTCCATTTAAAAATAATTTTGAAGGATCTAGTATGTTGTCAGGGACTGGAGATGAAAAGATTAAACAGAGGAACCAGGATTCCAGTTCCAATGGAAGTAATAATTTTCTACTTAGTAGACACATAGATTACAAACCCTTATTCCTTACCCGTAATTCCTTTGTTCTAAAACTAAAACTCGCTAATTAAAGGCAGAGTATCTAGTTCTTTCTAGGTGTGTTAAAACCTCCATCCTTCAGAGGAGTCCCTGCAAACAAACCAAAGTTTTATTCCATTTACTAATTAGGATGTGGCATTAAAAAAAAAACTTATTCTGATGCTTGATGTTCAAAGATTTCAAAATGTATTAAAAATTTTGTTAATTCTCTGAAAATAATGATCTCCTTAACTGGTCTGATAAATCCTTCCTCCAATTCATTCTCTCTATTGGTAGCACCAGGCTTACTTTCCAAACTAAGATATCTGATAATATAGATTCCATTTAAGACCATATAAAATAACCTACTGCTTTCAAATCCATTGGGTTTCTACGTACTATTGAATTGGTGCCTCCTGAGCACTCTGATAAGTGTGTGCTACTTGCTCTTCCCCAAGCACATCCTGCTCATATCTACCTGCAGATTATGCAAAGGTGTTATCTTCCTCTGATGTTACCTCTTGCTGTGTTGATCCACCAGTCCTATTATCCTAGAGCCCATGTTCTCTGAGAAATATCTGAGTCAATAAATAGAATTAAGTACACCTTTCCTCATAATTCCCTGGGACGTGATTTGAGCCTCATTAACTATTTTCCTTCCATCTTTCTTCCTTGCCTTCCACATCTCATTCCACTCAGAATAAATCCAAATTCCTAACTATGACTTACATGATTGAGTCTTGCAGCAGAAGCATGCTAAGGTGGTCCCCAATGAGTCATGTCTTTGCACAACCCTCTTTGTTTGAGTGCAATGAAAACTGTGACTTGTTTGCAACCAATAGAATTTGGCAAAGATGTCACTGTGTAGTTACATTATATAAGATCACATTATAGCAGACGGGAGCAAGAGATTCTCCTGCTAGCTTTGAAGAAGTCAGATAGCATGTTATAAAGCGGTCTGTGAGACGTTCATGTGGCAAGGAACTTGGAATGACCTGTAAGAGTTGAGAATGAACCTTGGCTGGAAACTAGTGAAAAATGGATACCTCAGTTATACAAGCACAAGAAAATGAAACCTGCCAATAACCATGTAAACTAAGCTCCAGAAAAAAAGACATTGACCAACACCATGATTGCAGCCTTGTGAGACTGTGATTCTGCGCTGAGCACCAGTTAATCTATGTCCAGACTCCTTCCCTACAAATACTGTGAGTTAGGTAATAACTGTGTGTTGTTTGAAGCCAGTAAGTTTGTGTAATTTTTATGAAAACAAACAAACAAATACAAGTGCATTAGTCCATTGTCACTGCTAATAAAGATATACCTGAGACTGGGAATTTATTATAAAGGAAAGAGGTTTAATTGACTCATGCTTCTGCGTTGCTGGGCAGGCCTCAAAAAACTTAATAATCATGTTGGAAGGCACCTCTTGACAGTGCAGCAGAAGGGAGAATGAGTGCCCAGCAAAGAGGGGAGGCCTCTTATAAAACCATCACATCTCGTGAGAGATAACTCAATATCATGAGAATAGGGTGGGGGAAGCGGCCCCCATGATTCAATTATCTCCACCTAGTCCCTTCCAGGACATGTGAGCATTATGGAAACTAAAATTCAAGATGAGATTTGTGTGGGGACACAGCCAAATCAAATCAACAAGCCGTTACCTACTTCTCTACCACTTCTCTACTACCTTTTATATTACTTTGATTTTTTCACTCAGGCTTTTTTCTGGTCCCCATTTCATGGATTTTAGACATGCAGATCCCTGTGGCTGAAATGCTTTGTCCCCACTCTTCCGGTGGCTGGCTCCTTCAGTCGAAGCCTTTTCTTCTTAAGTAACCTCCTCATTGGTTTTACTGGCTACTCTATCTAATACGTGCTCCCTAATCCCGTTATGGTTTAGAACCAAATTTGTTTTCTTTATGGCATTCATCAAAATGTATTATAATTGATTTGTTTACTAACATGCTTGTTTCTGTATCCTCAACCAGCATACAAGATTGCTAAAAGCCAGACAACATATGCATCTTCTGCACTATTGTATATCCAGCACTGAGCTTGGCATTCTTGGGCTCTCAGTAAATATATGCTAGTAGGAGGAATCAAGGATGAGTTGAGATCATGCAGAGTGTTACATATAACAGTGATAAATTTGTGCTTAAGCTAGGAATAGACAGGATTCAATATACTTTTTTAAATGCCTACTCTGGTGTTGTTTAGAGTTGGTCACTGCCATAGTGGTAGACACATTTAAGATTTATTATTTTGGAGACAGAATCAATGAGACATGATAATATGGTAAATATAGATAGTGAAGGTATAAGAATAACTTATTTATATATGAATTTAGGTGGATAGGTGGGTAGGTAGATAGAAGATGCCAGGGAAGAGCAAAAATGATTGGTGGAAAATATGATTCACCAAGGTTGGTGACTGCTTTTGAAAGAGAATATGGGCCAGGTGCCGTGGCTCACACCTGTAATCCCAGCACTTTGGGAGGCCAACATGAGCAGATCACAACGTCAGGAGATCCAGGCCATCCTGACCAACACAGTGAAAGCCCATCTCTACTAAAAATACAAAAAATTAGCCGGGGGTGGTGGTGCGTTCCTGTAGTCCCAGCTACTCGGGAGGCAGAGGCAGGAGAATGGAATGAACCTGGGAGGCGGAGGTTGCAGTGAGCCAAGATCGCGCCACTGCACTCCAGCCTGGGTGACAGAGCGAGACTCTGACTCAAAGAGAATATGGAGGAAGCAGAAGCAGGTAAAGTGATCTTTCTACTGGGTGGTCAAGAGTGCCATTCGGTGAAAGTCTTAGAGCACAGAAAGAGAATGAGTCTCTTTCTTTATTGTACAGAAATATTTATGCAACTATCTCTTCAATTACACTGTGAGTTGTTAGAAAGTTATAATTGTTAGCACTGAAACTGCTGTGTAAATAATAAATGTCCAATAAATTTTCTTTAATTTGAATAGTTGAATTAACATTAGGTCTCATTTACTCAAATTTTTAAAACATTTGCACTATGAAAAAGAAAGTATTTCATTGGAATTGGGAAAAGTATTATAGTTGGGAGGAAATAGAAATTAGGAAACAGGGTAGCAAGTTTTGTATACTGCCAGGATGCCTTAGACTGCAATAATAATACTGTAACACAGGTTGAACAACGCAGGTTTGAACTCCACAGATTCATTATACATGGATTTTCTTCCACCTCTGCCACTCTTGAGACAAGACCAACCTTTCCCATTTCTTCTCCTCCTCAGCCTACCTAATGTGAGGACAAAGATGATGAAGACCTTAATAATACACTTCCACTTACCAGAGAGTAAATATATTATCTCTTCCTTATAATTTTCTTAATAACAATTTATTTTCTCCAGCTGACTTTTCTGTACAAATACAGTACCTAATAGATATGTACTAATTGATAATGTTTTCTATAAGGCTTCCAGTCAACAGTAGGCTATTAGTAGTTAAGTTCTGGGGGATTCAAAGTTATCTGCAGAGTTTTGACTGTGCAGGAGGTCAGCACCCTAACCCTGCTGTTGCTCAAGGGCCAATTGTATTTTTATAATGTCCCTTGCATTCCCGTCTTCCCTAATATTTAACTTGACTCCTTTATTTGGTAATGTCTTCACATTTTTCTCATTTTATTAAAATTACTTAAATGTATAACAACTCTCAGATTAAAACCAGGAATTTATAAAGACCACAATAGACTGAGATTGAAAATAAAATGTTTTATTAATTACCTTGTAGATAGACACCTCCCCACAGTGCATTTGAAACAGAGCCAAAGTGGGTATGGTACAATTTTGACTTCTTAGAGACATCCTGATTTAAGTAAAATTGACAGCAGTCCGCTCTATAATGACTATTAATTACTAGTTCATAGTCAATAAAACCAATTATCATACATTGATGTTCTATAGTATATGAATCCTACAAGATGTGTATGTATGTGCCTAGAGTTATTCCAACAATTCATAACTTTTTTTTTTTTTTTTTTGAGATGGAGTTTTACTCTTGTTGCCCAGGCTGGAATGCAATGGCATGATCTCGGCTCACTGCAACCTCTGCCTCCTGGGTTCAAGCGATTCTCCTGCCTCAGCCTCCCAAGTAGCTGAGATTACAGGCACCCACCAGCACACCTGGCTAATTTTGTATTTTCAGTAGAGATGGGGTTTCACCATGTTGGTCAGACTGGTCTCGAACTGCTGACCTCAGGTGATCCACCCGTCTCAGCCTCCCAAAGTTCTGGGATTACAGGTGTGAGCCACCGCACCTGGCCCATAACTCTTCATAACTCATATATACACACACATTGTAGGAGATATATGTGCCAAAATTATATTGTTGAGATTTGTATGGCTTTCCAAGAAGTTCGAACCTTATCCTACAGGCAATGCAGAATTTATGTGGTTTGTTGTAAAAGGAACTAACATCATCTTTTAATAAACGGCAACCCAGTACACAATATATACCACATTATTTTTCAATAATTATACCAAGACCCAATGCTGTACGATGATCAATTTTTGGCATACATTTAATGAAACATTTTATATTAATTAACTACAGCAGATTAAAAGTTGTTCCTATGTTCCTATGCTAATGACATCTTCCCACCCTTGCATTATGATGTTCTTTCATGGCATCAGAAATGAAGGCCCAGAAATTGCACATGAAACCTTAAGATGAAATATATTTTTAAAAGTGAGGAAAGAATGGGGTTGAATGACTTGAAAGACATTGGACGGGAAGAATTGACACAAATTAGTGAAAATAAAATTTGAGGAAAGAGGAGCTGTCAACCATGACAACAGGAATTCCAGCTTGATTCATGAACTGAGATAGGGAATAGTGTCCTCTATTTTGCAGGGGGCAGTAGAGAATTTAATTTTAATCATAATGGATTATCAAGATTTTACTGCTAGAAATGCCAACACTTTTTCACCCAAAATATTTTCACTATTTGGCCTTAGAGGAGTGTGTGAGGTTCCAATATATTTGTATATTTAAGCAGATAAGCTACTTTTTTTTTTTAATGACAAGCAAAGAAATATGAATTCAAATGTATTCAATTACTATCTATTGTGTAAAGGTCAAAGATCAAAAACCTACATCACCTAAATATATCAATAATATTTGAATGAAGCTTATAATCAATATAATAACTAAAGCCAATGGGACATTTTGGCCCAGTAAAATCCGTGCACATCAGACATAGCCTAATGATCCATAGCTACACTCAGACTGTGATTGGCCTCAGGCTAAGCCCAAAAATGCGAAGCAAAGGTGAGAATTGTAAATATAAAAAATCTAAGACAAATTAATGCTAAACTTGCTTCAATTACAAAATATTTCAGAAAAAAGCAGATCATAATTTTCTTCTCAGATGTCTCCCAGAATTCATAAGTAACTAGATCACACACTTGAAATACCTATTGAATTTATTTATAAACTATGTAGAGAATTATTCTCATATTTATACTATGTAAAATGTAGGTTGTTAAATAAGTTTTATTGATATATCTAAACCATAACACATGTCATCCCTACTGTTATACATGTGTCTATGACTCTATAGATACATATGGCAGTTAATTCTATGCATAAAACTTTCCTTTCCTTGACCCAAAGGGTACAATAATGCAGTGCAAAGAATCTAATATGTTGAAATAAACATTTTTAAAAGCTTGTGCAACATAATTTGTTGCATTTGAAACAGTCACTCTTGATTAATCTGAATCAGTTTGCAAGTTTTATTTTTGTGCATTAAATTGTGTCTGAAAATTTGAAATTTAATGGTGTATTAGTTTCAACTGTCTGGTTACTACTTAAATACAGCAGGTAAAATAAAAATTGTGAAAATAGACCATTCAAACTTAGACTAAAATAATATTTTCTTATAAATACTTCATTCACTATTTTCAGATGAAATTTTGCTCAGAAATGATATTATGTGAAATTATTTATGATGATTTGTAGTGACAGGATCTACATTTTATATCCCATGCTAAAAGAAGCCTATAATCAATGAAACATTACAGATAAAGTAAAGTTTATCTGAAGGTCACTTTCCCCTTGATAGACTGCTTATTGCTGACAGCAGATCAGTGACTCAGAAAAGTGCTGTGCTGTTCACTTGATACTCTAATGGTGATGCTTCTTCCTTGTTTTCATGTTCGATAATGATGCTAATAGAGAATGCAAAAATTCATTAACAAGACCAACCTGAAGACATGGTTACCTCTAAAAAAAAAATGCATGATCATAATATTAATGACATTTAGAAAGGTTTAATGGATCCCTGGAATCCTACTCTGTAAAAAGCCAAACTGCCATTCATTTATTGAGTGAAAGTAGGTGAAATTCAATCTTTCTCAAGGACATACAAAAACCAGTGAACTTCATTTAGATGTTAAATGTACTTGTCCTTGAACTCCAACTAGTTCATAAATATTTCCTTTGGCACATTTTTTTTTTTGTTCTCACATATTTCTTTGTTTATGGTTAATGGCATAAAACTTTCACTATTTTAAATGCCAAATTATCATTTCTTATTCATACTTCTTGACAATTGCTACTCTCTAAATACATTATTTAGAGTTACGTGCAGAGTCTAACAAAATTGTATAGCTATGATTTTATTACAAGTTACATACAAAGATATGTTTTCTTAAGTCAATTTTTGCTCTTAGCACGGGGTACTACATGATGACATGCTGCTAGAAGATTATTATGAAATGTCAAACATCTATTATGATCCATATTGCTTTTTATAATAATATACATTTGCTGAAAATTATTGAGTTTTGTACTCTATGGTATATTATACTGAAAAGAAGACAGGTTCTTGACCTTGAGGAACCTGTCATCAATCTCCTGACTAGGTAGCAGTAAAGGCATATTCTTGTATAAAAGAAAAATAATAAATGAGATGCAAATGGGTAGAAACAATGATTGTAACAATGAGAAACATAATATCATAATATGTATGTTCTGTGATACCTGAATACAAAAATATTCAAAATTTAGACTTTAGTCTTAATTTTTAAAACTTGGAATAAATATTCTAGATCAGTCCCCAGTCACTTCACTATTTAGAAGTACAGGCAGATCTCTATACAAATAAATAACTTTAGACAAAAATGTAGTTTATGAACATTAACTCCATTAAGTCTAGAAGAATTAAAGATATACATTTTCATAGTTGCAAAACAGTTATAAATGAATTACTTTAGAAAAATAGTATCATAAATGGCTTCACCAACTAATTCTTCCAAACTTGTAAAGACAAGTTAGAATACGAAAAATTATTAAAAACATTTAAGTTCATTTATGAAGTAATAATGATATTGTTCTATAACCTGTTAAAGATAGTTAACAAAGGAAATCATGGACTACTATTTCTTGTAAGCATTGCAGTTTTAAAATGAAATATTAGAGAGTAGACTCCAATACCACCAGTAATACATCATGTCTCTTATGGGCTGAATGTTTGTGTTCCCCTAAAATTCACATGTTGAAACCCTACCACCCAACATGATGGTATTTCAGAATGAGGCTTTTAAGAGATAATTAAGGTTAGATGAGATAACAAGAGTAAGGCCCTGGTCTGGCAGAATTAATGTCTATATAAGAAGAGACACCAGAGAGTTCACTCCTGCTCTCACAGGAAGACAGCCTTTACCCAGAAGCAAATTATCTGGTATTTTGATCTTGGACTACCCAGCCTCCAGAACTGTGAGAAAAAACAATTATGTTTTTTTCAGCTACCCAACGTGTGATATTTTGTTATGGCAGCCTGAGCAAACTAACACAGATTTGAGTACAGAGAATTCGGGTGGTGCTATAGGACATACCTAAAAATGTAAGAGTGACCTTGGAAATAGGTGTTTGGAAATAGGCATTTCAATTCTCCTGCCTCTTGGAAATAGGTAACAGGTAGAGGCTGGAGGAGATAAGAGGTGTATGCTATAAAATGCCTGGATTGCATTTTATAACAGAGAAGAGACTGTTGATAAGAAATACGAATGTTAAAGGAGATTTCAATAAAGACTCAGAAAGAAAAGAAGAGAGCTGGAGGGAAAACTTCCAGCTTCTTAAAGAATACATAAATATCCCAGCACTTTGGGAGGCCAAGGAGGGCAGATCACGAGATCAGGAGATCGAGACCATCCTGGCTAACACAGTGAAACCCTGTCTCTACTAAAAATACAAAAAATTAGCTGGGAGTGATGGCAGGCGCCTGTAGTCCCGGCTACTCGGGAGGCTGAGGCAGGAGAACGGCATGAACCTGGGAGGTGGAGCTTGCAGTGAGCCGAGATCGCGCCACTGCACTCCAGCCTCGGAGACAGAACGAGACTCCATCTAAAAAAGTAAGAAGAAGAAGAAGAAGAATACATAAATAGTCATGAATAGAATGTTGGCAGAAATGTGGACATTAAAGGTCATTCTGGTGGGGTCTCAGACAGAAAAAAAAAGTTATTGGAAACTGGAGAAATGACAGCCCTTGTTATAAAGTCACAGAAAACTTGGCTGAACTGTGTTCAAATGTTTTGTAGAACATAGAACATGCAAGCAGTGAAATATGATATTTAGCTGAGGAGATTTCTAAGCAAAGTGTTCAAGGATTAGCTTGGTTTCTCCTGACTGCTTATAATAAAAGGCAAGAGGAGAGAGACAACTGGAGAAAATACTGCTAGGGTAAAAAGGAATCAGATTTGGAAAATGTATAGCCTATCTACATCAAAAAAATGAGAAATCTTGTTCTTAAAAGAACACTAGGGTTGTGACTGAACAATCATTTGATGAATAGATCATGGATTCAATTTATGAGCTTAATCAGTCATCTCAGAAGAGTCGAGGAATAGAGAGAGGATTATACCAGCAGAGACACTGACAGTTTGAATTATAGGGAAGAGAAAAAACAAAACTGAATGAAAGGTTGCCAGACTTCTTGGATTCTACAAGACTGAACCATAGAGTTATTTGGCTATGATATGGTTTGACTATGTCCCCACCCAAATCTCATCTTGAATTATAGCTCCCATAATTCCCACATGTCTAGGAAGGGACCTGGTGGGTGGTAACTGAATCAAAAGGCAGGTCTTTTCCCTTGCTGTTCTCCTGATAGTGAATAAGTCTCATGAGATCTGATGGTTTTATAAAAGGGAGCTCCCCTACACAAGCTCTCTTGCCTACTGCCATATAAGATGTGACTTTGCTCATTAGCCTTCAGCCATGATTGTGAGGCCTCCGCAACCATGTGGAACTGTGAGTCAATTAAACCTCTTTCCTTTATAAATAACCCTTTCTTGAGTATGTCTTAATTAGCAGTGTGAGTACAGACTAATACAGGCTATAAATGTGTGATATTCTTTAAGCAAAGGGAAGAATGGCCGTAAAGGGATTTAGAGATCATCAAGACAGCCACTCCCACCAAAGGCCAATGGAGCAAGGCTGTTTCTTTTGAGGCTACAGAGAGTAGGGCCACCAAAGAGAGACCTGTGGGCAGAGCTGGCTCTCCTAGAAAAACAAAATGAGGCCACCCCACAGAGCCATGAGGCTGATGCTGCCACCCCAGTAGGCCTGGAGGGCAGAGCATTGAACCAAATAAAATTATTCTTAAGACTTAAAATCTAATGCAATGTTCTTTGCTAAGTTCTGGACTTACTTGGGAACCGTCAGCTTTCCTTCCTTCCTTATTTAGCCCTTTTGGTGTGGGAATGTTTGCCTTAGCCCTGTCCTTCTTTGTATTTTAGAAGCACACAGCATGTCTGCTCTCACGGGTTCACAACAGGAGACAAATTTTGCCTAAAGATGAAGTATACTTTCAGTCTTACCCATATCTTATTTAGATGAATGGTATTCAGATAAGAATTTAGACTTTAGAGTTGATGCTGGAATGAGTGAAATCTTTTCAGAATGGTGAAATGAATGTATTTTGTATGCAATAAATACATAAATTTGGGGGGGGGAGGGAGAAGGGGCAAAATATTATGGAATGTAAGTTTGTGTCCCCCAAATTCATATGTTGGAGCTCTAATCCCCAATGTGACTGTATTTGGAGATAGGATCTTTATAAAAATAATTCAGGTTTACGAGTTCATAAGGGTAGAAGTCATGATCCCATAGGATTAGTATCCTCATAAGAAGAGACACTAGAGAGATCATTGTCTCTTCACATGTGCACAAAGAAGAGGTCAAGTAAGTACACAAGAAGAGCGTGACTGCCCACATGCCAAGAGAAGAGACTTCAGAATGAAATCTACCTTGCTGGCTGGCACCTTGATCTTGGACTTCTCAGTCCCCAGAACTGTGAGAAATATATTTCTGAGTAGTTTAAGCCACTCAGTCTATGGTATTTGGTTATGGCTGCCTGCACAGACTAATACGAAGTTGAGGTGGGATTCATACCAGCCATGTAAATGTGGTTTAATACTAATCAGAATATTTAATAACATTCAAGAAATTAACAGACATAAGAAAAAACATGTTTATCTCCATTGATGCTGAAAATTCAACATCTGTTTATCATAAAAGTACTCAAGAAATTATAAATGGATGGTACTCTTCAATGTTATAAAAACATAATTCTAAAGCCAGTTTCTTAATCAGGAAGCACAAAAGGCTTTTCTATTATGGTTGGGAACAAGAATGATCACAATATCCACTTCTATGTAATGTTATATTCAGAGTGTCAGCCAATGCAATTAAAACAGTAAAAAGTAAGTAAATGAGTATTAAAACAGCAAAATGTTATTTATTAGCAGATGATATGATAATGCACCTGGAAAACCCAGAGAAACAATGATAAATCCAAAGTATAAAATAATTTAGTAAGGAAATAGGATAAAAAATTACACACAAAACCCAGTACCTTACATATACAAACAAAAACTGGGTTGAAGATATGATGAAAGAAAAAAATTCTATTAACAGTAGCAATATAAAAATACTTAGAAAAAAATTTAGCTATCAAGAAATTGCAAAACTATATACAGAAAAGTTAAAACCCTCCTGAAAAGCACAAAAGTAGCCTTGAAACTAATAAAAAGATATCCCTTGTTCTTGGATAAAAATAATTCAAAATTATGAAAAATATGAGCTCTCCCTAAGTTAATAAATTTAATTTAATCCCAACAAAAATATCATCAGTTTTTTAATCTGCACAAGTTGATTTTTAAAACTCATAATTCAGGAATAGCTAAGAAAGCATTGAAAAAGATATATTATTAAAACAAGCTATAAAGCCTCTCTAAATAGCATGGAACTGGTACCTAAATAGGCAGATTGACCAGTGGAATAGAATAGAAAGTCTAGTAATAGATTAAACTACAGGTGAAAATTTAGTAATTGATAAAGATAGTATAAAAAATTACAGCTGCAAAGATAGACCTTTTAAGAAATGGGGTTGTATCAACTGGATATTCATTGAGTAGGAAAAAAATAGATTGATACCTTACCATACAAAGAATAAACTCAAAATTATCAGAAAATATAATTGTGAAAAAAAGAAACCATGAAAATACTAGAAGAAAATGCAGAGAATTACTCTACAGCCTGGATGTTAGAAAAGTCTTTTTAACTATGTCTCAAATCTACATGCAATTAAAGAGAGAAAACTTTGACTATGTAAAAATAGAAAACAAATAAAATTAAGACAAAAAGATTTTTGTATGACAAAAACTTAATCAGAGTTAAAAGATAAATGGGAGGAAATATTTGATGAATAGAAAATATAGTCTGTTGGCTGGGCACAGTGGTTCACGTCTGTAAACTCAGCACTGGGAGGGAGGCTGAGGCAGGTGGATCACTTGAGGTCAGAGTTCAAGATCAGCATGGCGAAACCCCATCTCTACTAAAAATACAAATTACAATTAAAAATACAATTAGCTGGGCATGGTGGCGGGCACCTGTAATCCTAGCTACTCGGGAGACTGAGGCAGGAGAACCACTTAAACCTGGAAAGCAGAGGTTGCAGTGAGCCACTGAGATCATGCCACTGCACTTCAGTCTGGGTGACAGAGAAAGACTCCATCTCACACACACACAAAAAGAAAACAAAATGTAGTCTGTTGAATTAGTCTCTTGTTAAACGGATTATAAGTTTCATGATGGCAGTGGCAGTGAATATCTTGTTTGTTATTAATTTCACAGTGTTTTGCATGTTACCTAAAATATAGTAAGTTCTTTCTCAATATTTGATAGGAGTGCTTCCTGAAGTAGGAGCTACAAGAGAGTGGTACGCAGGAAATAATCAGTGAAGGAGCATCCCTGAAGATAAAGGGATGGTATGCAAAATGCAAGCAGAGAAACTATTCTTAAATAAAAAGTGGGGGTATTTCATACCATTGTGGTAGGATGGAAATGAGAAAATAAGATGTAAATGCAGCAAAATGTTAAAATAGAATGTCAGAAAATGAAGAAATTTTCCATCTGTTGGCTTTGTTTTCCTTTATAAAGTAGGAGGACAGGTGGCATGATGAGTGTGAAGGATGGTGTGGGAAGTAGGAACTTGGAACAGAGTGGAGAAGGTTTGAAATAGTCACTGTGAAGAACCAGTCAAGTGATCACTAAGAAGAGCTCTAGGCAACACTAACACAATAATTTATGGAAACTAAAATGAAGTGGCAACAATCTGCCTTAGTGTAGGATTTTCCAGGCACCATGTGTGAGACAAGGGAAAAGGAACAATGAGTTTGACACAGAATTGAGATGTTCTGGGGAAAGTATGACAGAAGGACAATGAGACAGTGTTATCAGTCCTTCTTGCACTGCTGTAAAGTTATTAGTCCTTTGTTATTAGTCCTTTCTTGCACTGATATAAAGAAATACCTATGACTGGGTAATTTAGAAAGAAAAGAGGTTTAATTGGCTAATGGTTCTGCTGTATGGGAAGCATAGTGGCTTCTACTTTTGGGGAGGTGTGAGGAAGCTTCCAATTATAGTGGAAGACAAAGCAGGAGAGAGACCTCTCACATGGTGGGAGTAGGAGCAAGAGATAGACGGGGGAGTTGCTACATACTTTTA
This sequence comes from Mandrillus leucophaeus, assembly GCF_000951045.1. Classification (NCBI taxonomy): domain Eukaryota; kingdom Metazoa; phylum Chordata; class Mammalia; order Primates; family Cercopithecidae; genus Mandrillus; species Mandrillus leucophaeus. The sequence continues at coordinate 1,726,793 of NW_012106897.1, forward strand.
AATGACCAGACCATGTGAGAACTCACGATTGTGAGGGCAGTACCAAGGAGATGGTACTAAACCATTCATGAGAAACTGCCCCCATGATCCAGTCACCTCCCCTCAGGCCCCACCTCCAACATTGGGGATTACAATTTGACATGAGATTTGTGTGGGGACGTAGATCCAAGCCTTATCAGGCAGAGAATTGAGGACAAATTTTATTTTGTTAAACTGTATGAAATTTCTGACATTTAGCCATTTTTGAAATGAATATTTTTATAATTTATAATCTATAATATGAGTCACAGAATAGAAACCTGAAAAAGAGTTGGGGTAAAGGTCAATGGAACAGAGACTATCAAGTGAATGACTTTTTGGGGTATTAGACTTTATTCATATGAATGTTGAACTTAAATATGTTTTGATAAAAGAAGAGACTCGACTAAGATTGAAGCAAAAAAAAAAAGGAATATGACTTAACCAACTGACATGAGTATCAAGAGGGATATTTTAATACAAGATGAAGGAACAATATAGAAATGACACGGGGAGGGAATGTGTTAACTGCACCTCACAACTCCAAAAGCTATGGACTAAGAACCATCATCCTGTAGGTAGTTTGACCATTGTGGTGTGTTGAATCATGTCCCTCAAAAATCCGTGCCGACCTGAACTTCACAATGTAACCTTATTTGGACTAAGGCTCTTAGCAGATGTAATTAATCAAGACAAGATAATATGGGATTAGAATGACTCTGACATTTAGTGTAAGTCCTAATAAGAGGCAGAGTAGGAGAAGACAGTGACACAGTTAAGTAGGCAATGTGACGATACGGGCAGAGATCTAAAAGTCAAGGAACAGCAAGGGATTGTTGGCAACCACAAGAAGCTAGGAGAGAGACATGAGATTGCTTCTCCCCCAGAGTCTCTGAAAGGAGGGAAACCTGCTGACATCTTGACTGCAGACTTCTAGGTTCCTCAACTGTAGGTGAATACATTTCTGTTGTTTAAACCACTTATTTGTGGTCCTTTCTTATGGCAGCCCTAGGAAACTATTATGGACATATATCCTGGTTTGTTCAGGGCAGTCCCAGTCCCAGTTTACCCCTAATCTCATATTATAATTACTAATGGTTTATCTATTTACTCTCAAAAATATCCCAGGTTGGACAATACATGATGGAATCATGTCAACTTTTAGGGAGGTATCAACAGTAAAGGAAGCAGGTTTCAGCTAATGAAATAAAGTGGATGGAATGTTTACTAAAAAGTTTGAGTATCTATGGGGTTATATTTAATATGAAATGAAGTTCCAGAGGAATTGTGCAGTTTTGAATTGGAGAGAGATGGTGGGCCGTTGGATCAGCAGATGCCAGCATTGCACAGTGCATTTAAGATAACCTGGGGAAAGGTATATAGTTTTCACAGGAATGGGATGCATGGTGGGTTTATCATTGATAAATGCAGGTCCCTGATCTTATGAGCAGGATTCTCTGGTCTTAGGAAGTAGCCTGTCCAACCTATTTGCTATTCAGGGAGTTAGACTCTAGATGAATAGGCCAGCAAACCAGTATTTCAATAGAGACCAGAACTCTTGACTGGAAATGCTATAGAAGGAGTCCTTTTGATGGTGCTGTTGAAGGAGGTTGAGGCCAGCTTGGTGGGCCAGCATCAAACTACTTTGAACTAAGGATGTTTATCTTTAATAAAGAAGAGAAGACTTGAAATGGCATAATAAATAACTAAAAATATTCAAATGCATCTTACATGGAAGAGGCTTCAAAAGAAAACTGGAATCAATTTAGAAAAACTGTAAGTATAAAGAATTTGGCCTAATATGAAGAATTTTATATCAGAATTCAGAGTCAAGCAATGGGGTAAACTCCTCCCAGATTTAGTAAACTTTCCACTATGTGGAGAGTTGTTTTTTTTTTTTTTTTTTTTTCCAGGGGGCCACATCAACAAATATTGTGAAAGAGTTGGTTGAGATATATAAACACTTGAAGAATGGGAAATGGGCAAGACAAGTGCAGCATTCCTAAAAGAAGTAAGTAACATTGTCAGAAAAAGCATATGGATGGAACCATGAAACAAGGAGGGTATTTTTGTTGAGCCAAAAATCTGGAGGAGCAACACGGAGGATGAGAAACAACTGGCCAGCATGGTTAATAGAGATGCACTTGTGTGGAACTTCATGTCATAGATCACCAGTGTTTGGGGATCTCTGAAGTATCCAGTAGAGTCTCTGAAAAGAGAGAACAACCTACCTTAGAGTTAGTTCACATAAGATAATATAAATTAGAGCAGATCTCATCAGTTTAGCCTACGGTTTTCTCTAGCAGTGTTTAACCTTCTGCACCATCAAGGACAACCTCTCCTTTTAAAAGTCTACTACATTTGAGCCATGGGGTCATCCTTTCCTCATTCTTCAAATATAATCCATTTTAAGTTTTAAAATGCTGCCTTTCTGTATTTACTCTGATAGGTTTTAATTCCAGCTGTCCCTTCACATTGCGCCCTGTTAGTCTGATCTCTTGAGCAAATAAAGAATATATGCTCAATAATTTGGATTCTAAATCTGCCAAATAGAATTCAAAGTACCATGTGTATTATAAAGTACTTGTGCTTTTGCTGTTATATAATAGTGAATAGTTAAACTGTATGTGATAAATGACACAATTTTGCCCTTGTTTGATTTAATCTAGAGCCTTGTTTAGTAACTTGTTCTAATGAAAGTGTCATAATTTTATTGATGGGTAAATCTTGTTTATATTTAACTATGATTCAGAAAACAAGCCCTACATAAACTTTATTCATTCATTGATTTTCATTTTTCATTTATGCATTCAAAAAAATCTTTCTGAGCATTAGTAATGTGCCAGGCAGTATTTTAAACACAGTGGTGAAAACAAGCAAATAAATAAAAAACAGGTGCTCATGCCTGTAATCCCAGCTACTCAGGAAGCTGAGGAGGGAGAATTGCTTGGGTCCAGGAGTTCGAGGGTGCAATGAGCTATGATTATGCCATTGCACTTCAGTCTGGTCGACAGGGAGAGAGACCCTGTCTGGAAAAAAGAGGAGAAGGAAAGAAGAGGAAGAGGAGGAGGAGGAAGAGGAAGAAAGAGGAATAGTAGTAATAGTAGTAGAGTAGTTGTCCTGTGTGCTCATGGAGATGTCTTATGTTTTACATCCTAGTGAAGAGAGGCAATAAACATAAAAATAATTAAACAAGACAATTGTAACTAGGAAAAAAATTCAATGAAGAAAGCACAGGGGAATCCATTGATTATTGATTGGATAAGGACTGGATGAATCTGTTTTACATTGAATGGTCAAAAAGAAACTCTTATAGAGGAGGACAGTATAGAGTTGAAACCTGATGATTAAGAAGCAAACATGTGATAGAGAATTGCAAATGCTAAAACCCTAAGGTGGGAGAAATGCTTTGTTTGAAAATAGAAAGGAATGATGTCAGATACAAAAGCAGAGCCAGATTATAATATTCCTTTAGTTTTCTATGTATTCTGGATTTTGGTGGTCAGCAAAGGTATTGTATGTATGTTTTGTCTAGATAATACTAATATGTAGGACAAGTTTTAGAACTAATAAGGCATGGAAAACAATCACGAGGGATTCACTTCAGGAAGATCTATGAACATTGTACTGAACATAAACCTGTATTACAGACAGGAACAGACTCCAGGTTTTGCCCCAGTGAGTACTCTTGCATCGAATTAAGCAGCCCGACTTCTTTGTCATTATGTAATCAGTCTGTACACATGTAAGGCAGCAAAATAAATGTTCCCAAATTATTCCACACTTTCACTTGGAATCAGTGCTTGTTTTAAGCTGAGCTTAGTGCTAGAAGGGGCTCAATTTATTACACAAAATTAAGGAAGACTGTTTACAAAAGCTTTTTTAAAAAGTGGAGAATTCGTTTTATCCAGAGAATTGAGTCAGCATAAAGATTCCATCTAGGTAATTTATACGAAAAACCCAGTTTTTCAAATGATATGTTTGTCAATTCTTCACTTGTTTTTGCAGATGTAATAATCAGTATATAGTCATTTAAACTAGAAATATTTTATATTTGTTTCTTCACATTATCAAATAGATGAATTTTTTAAAAGTTTGGTAGAAGTATAGATACATTTATGCATAGCTTTTCAAATCATGAAATGTTTAGGAACATCTGAATAATCTATACAATTTTATTTTCACATATGATAGTCTGTATTTATAACTTTAGTGTCTGGATGACATAAAATAATTGTATAATGACAGAGAACTTAACATGAAATACGAACTGTTAGTATTTCCCATAATAGAGAGAAGCTATTTAGTTGGCATCTGCCATAGTCAGGGTTCTCTGGAGGGACAGAACTAATAAGACAGATGTAGATATAAAGGGAAGTTTATTAAGGAGTGTTGGCTCACACGGATCACAAGGTGAGGTCCCTTGATAGGCCGTCTGCAAGCTGAAGAGCAAGGAAGCCAGTTTGAATCCCAAAGTGGTAGAACGTGGAGTCCAATGTTCAAGGGCAGGAAGGATCCAGCATGGAAGAAAGATAGAGACCAGAAGACTCAACCAATCTAGTCTTTCCACATTCTTCTGCCTGCTTTTAATCTGGCCGAGCTGGCAGCTGATTAAATTGTGCCCACCCAGATGGAGGGTGGGTCTGCCTTTCCCAGTCCACTGACTCAAATGTTAATCTCCTTTGGCAAAACCCTCACAGACACACCCAGGAACAATACTTTGCATCCTTCAATCCAATCAAGTTGACACTCAGTATTAAGCATCAGAGGATCATAACATGGCCATGCTACAATCCAAATGAATTCTCAGTTTTCATGTTTTGAAACTTTCCTAAAGGAAATGCTCTTAAAACGTATTTGGATGAAACGTATTTCACATTAACTCTTAGGATTTCTTTTCTTCCATTGGATTTATAAGCCATCAAATCACCTAATAATTTTCTTTTTTTCTCATTTTATGCATATTAGTATTAAAATTTCTGCATAAAAATTTTAAAGTAGAGAGAATGATAAAATGAACCTCTTCAGTTTCCACAATCAACAATGCCTTGCAAATGTTTTTTCATATATATCCACACATACGTAACCTTCCCAGCTTCCACGGAGTTATGCTGAAACAAATCCCATAAATTATATTGTTGTATATGTAAAGTTAACATTTTTCTTAAATTGTTGAAATTTGCAAACAGTGAATATTCAAGATAATACTATTAAACAATTTTCCTTGTGATGCTGCACTTTTTCTCATAATCTTTAGGATGTTTAGATGGGATTAAAAAGTGAAATGTGTCTTCAATATCTTTTTCTGAGTTTAGTGGAGCATAAAGAGAAAACCCAAACAATTTTCCCTCTAGCATTAAACATTGCATTTTAATTAAAATCACACTGATAAAGTAATCAAAGTACATCCTAGCACAATGCTTCTGTTGAAGGTATGAAGCTTTACTGTTGATAAATTGCTATGTAGGCAATCCACTGCTAATAATTAGAAGTTAACTACATTTAAGAAAACAATGATAAGAATTGGTAGTGCTTATATTTTAAGACATTGCATTGGATTTAAATGTTGCTTTAAAAAGTTTTTACCTTAACTAGTGGATATGTGCTTAAATAATTCTTAATGCTTTTTTTTCCAAAATGCAATACAATAATGTTACATATGTAGAGTTTTACTGCATCCTATGAATTTTCTTCTATAAACCTCAAAATAATGTCGGTAAGTAGCTTAGGGAAATGAAATGATTTTCCCAAACTCATGTAGTTGATAGGTGGAAGAGCTTGTGCAGTACTAACATACATGCAAATAATTGTTTTCCTTTTAAGTTCAATATCATACTGATGCTACAGATGTTAAAACAACAAAAAAGAATCCAACACTCTTTAAGGTTTAACTATTTCCCAGGGACAAGACTTTTCTGAGCAGGTTGCTATGATCATGCGTGGTGGTGTCTTTGTGCTCAAACAATTCACGAAACCCACTATTCGGCAAGAATTATGGGATTCATTTTTAAATTTTGCAAATGGATTCCTGTAGCACTGTCTTTTGTAGAATTCCAAAGTCAGAACTGCGTGAGTAGCAGCTAGTTTTTGTTTATAGTTACTAAACTAACACAAATTCCAGACACTAGACAAAGACTTCGTGAAATATGCAGACACAATTATTAACTTCTTCCTAAAAATTGGCCACTGAGAAGTCACCTCTTAATTCTCAATTTCACATTGCAGACTCGAAAATGTCTTCCCACAAAAGCTTAGTATTTTGCTTTCACTGGTATGTTCCCATATCATCTCCAATTTCAGTGATATGAATGTTTTGGGAAATCATGCCATGTTATTTCATAAGTGTTCTAAATTTTCTTGGGTCATATTTCAGAAAATTGATACTACGATATTCAGGTACGAGCTTGAAATTTAATGTTCCAGACCATGGTTTCAGAAGCTTCCAATCACTGACCAGTTATTATAAAATAACCCATAGTCATGCATGAGGTTTTTCTTTATTTCTTATTTTTCATTTCTATAATCTTCCTCATTTTTATGAGCCTTTCAGGGTATTGGAAGCCATAAGAAAAAAATATACTCAAATAGTTACACACACACACACACAGACACACACTAGGTCCAATGAAATTTGATTTTTTTAAAAAAAAATAAATATCTAAAATAGCTCCAGAGTTTCCCAAAATGCTACTTTGGACTCGAACACAAATAATGTCAGCTTTTTATTCTACATACTGCAAAAGACCTGCAATGACATGCCCCGCCTATACTGTAGACAAACAAGGATCACTGCTCCTTGATTTTGATAAACATGTCACAAATTTATTTTGAATAATAACCTTTTTAGATTAATATTAGAATTAGTTGACATTCCCTGTCACACACATCAACTGACAGCACAGAAAATATGTCAAGGAACATTCAGAGCACCTGGAAGAAGGCAAACTTAGATCCTAAAAATAGTTACAGGTAACCCAACAAGAGTCATGAAAATGCAATATAGAATTGTAGGAAGCTGAAGGGCTTTTGAGCACTGCTGCTTCAATTTATAGATGGCTGAACTGAGGCTCCTTAACCTAGATAACTTGTGCCAGGAAACAACCTGAGACATCTTACCTAGTTTAATGTCATAATATAGTTTAGTATCATAGAAAATACTCAAATCTAACATTATTTATTGTGTGTAAATTCTTTTTTCTTTTTTATTGTTGTAGGTACCTAGCAGGTGTATATATTTGTCGCATGTGTGAGATACTTTGATACAGACAGGCAATGTGTAATAACCACATCATTGGAAATAGGGTATCCATTCCCTCAAGCACTCATCCTTTGTATGACAACCAATCCAATTGTACTCTTTCAGCTACTTTAAAATGTACAATTGAGTTATTATTGACTATAGTCACCTTGTCATGCTATCAAATACTAGGTCTTATTCATTCTTTCTATTTTTTTTGGTACTTATTAACAATCCCCAACTTGCCCCAAAGCCCCCCCAACTCCAGACACACTACCCTTCCCATCCTCTGGTAACCATAATTCTACTCTCTATCTCCATGAATTCAATTGTTTTGATTTTTAGATTCCACAAATAAGTGAGAACATTCTGTTTGTTATTCTGTGCCTGGCTTATTTCACTTAACATAATGATCTCTAGTTCCATCCATATTGTTGCAAGTGACAGGATCTCATTATTTTTTTCTGGCTGAAGAGTACTCCATGGTATGTATGTACTGTACTTCCTTCATCCACTCATCTATTGATGGGCACATAGGTTGCTTCCAAATCTTGGCTATTGTGAACAGTTCTGCAATAAACGTGGGAGTGCAGATCACTCTCTTCGATATACTGAGTTCCTTTCTTTTGGGTGTACATCCAGCAGTGGGATTGTTAGATCATATGGTAGCTAGGTTTTTAGCTTTTTGAGGAACCTCAAAACTGTTCTCCAAAGTGGTTGTACTAATTTACATTCCCATCAACAGTGGATGGGGGTTCCCTTTTCTCCACATCCTTGCCAGCATCTGTTCCCGCCTTTCTTTTGGATATAAGCCATTATAACTGGAGTCAGATGATATCTTATTGTAGTTTTGATTTGCATTTCTCCAGTGATCAATAATGTTGAGCACCTCTTCATATGCCTGTTTGCCATTTGTGTGCCGCCTTTTGAGAAATGTCTACTCAAATATTTTGCCCATTTAAAAAATCGGATTATTAGATTTTTTTCCTATAGAGTTGTTTGAGCTCCTTATGTATTCTGGTTATTAATCCTTTGTCAGACAAGTAGTTTACAAGTATTTTCTCCCATTCCGCAGGTTGTCTCTTCACTGTATTGTTTCCTTTGCTGTGTGAAGCTTTTTAACTTTACGTGACACCATTTGTGCATTTTTGTTTTGATGGCCTGTGCTATTTTTGCCCAGACCAATGTCCTGAAGACTTTCCCCAAAGTTTTCTTGTAGTAGTTTCATACTGTAGAGGTCTTATGTTTAAGTATATAATACATTTGATTTGATTTTTGTATATGGGAACATATAGGGGTCTAGTTTCATTTTTCTGTGTATGAATATCCAGTTTTCCCAGCACCATTTATTGAACAGACTATTTTTTTTTTTTCTCAGTGTATGTTCTTGGCATCTTTGTTGAAAATGAGTTCATAAAGGTGTGTGGGTGTGTGGATTCCTTTCTGGGTTCTCAGTTCTGTTCCATTGGTCTATGTGTCTGTTTTTTGTTTTTTGTTTTTTTTATTATTATTATACTTTAAGTTCTAGGGTACATGTGCATAACGTGCAGGTTTGTTACATATGTATACTTGTGCCATGTTGCTGTGC
>NW_012106897.1:1736230-1746181 GCF_000951045.1 Mandrillus leucophaeus
ATCAGAGAAATGCAAATCAAAACCACAATGAGATACCATCTCACACCAGTTAGAATGGCAATCATTAAAAAGTCAGGAAACAACAAGTGCTGGAGAGGATGTGGAGAAATAGGAACACTTTTACACTGTTGGTGGGATTGTAAACTAGTTCAACCATTATGTGTCTGTTTTTATGCCAGTATGATGCTGTTTTGGCTACTAGAGCTCTGTAGTGTATAATCTGAAGTCGGGTAATGTGATCCCACCAATTTTGTCCTTTTTGCTTGGGATAGATAGCTTAAGCTCTTCTGGGTCTTTTGTGGTTCCATATAAATTTTACGATTTTTTTTTCTATTTCTGTGAAAAATGTCATTGGTATTTTGATAGGGAGTCCATTGAATCTGTAGATTACTTTGGGTAGTATAGACATTTTAACAATATTGATTCATCCAATCAATGAACATGAAATATCTTTCCCTTTTTTTTGGTGTCCTCTTCAACTTCTTTCATCAATGTTTTATAGTTTTCATTATAGAGATATTTCAGATCCTGGTTAATTCCTCAGTATTTAATTTTAATTGTAAATGGGATTACCCTTTAAGTTCTGTTTTAGACTTTACTGTTGTCATATAGAAATGCTACTAATTTTTGTATGTTGATTTTAAATTCTTCAACTTTATTTGTTTATCAGTTCTAATAGTTTTTTTTTTTTGGTGGAGTCTTAATGTTTTTCTAAATATAAGATTAAACCATCTGCAAAAAAGAGTAATTTGACTTCTTCCTTTCCAGCATGGATGCCCTTTATTTCTAATTGATCTAGGTAGAACCACAAGTCCTATGTTGAATAACAGTGATGAAAGTGGCCATCCTTGTCATGTTCTAGATCTTAAAGGAAAGGCTTTCAGTTTTCTCCCATTGAGTATAATACCAGCTGTGACTCTTTCATATATGGCTTTAATTATGTTGAGGTATGTTCCTTCTATATAGAGTTTTTTTTTTGAGAGTTTTTATATAAAGGGATATTGAATTTTATTAAGTGCTTTTCAGCATCAATGGAAATGTTTGTTTGTTTGCTTGCTTCATATGCTTGTTGGCTGCATACATACCTTACAATAATAAGAGCCATCTATGACAAACCGATAGCCATCATCATACTGAAAAGGCAAAGGTTGAAAGCATTCCCCTTGAAAACTGGCACAAGACAAGGACGCCCTCCCTCACCATGCCAATTCAGCATAGTATTGAAAGTCCTAGCCAGAGCAATCAAGCAAGAGAAAGAAATAAAAGGCATCCACATAGGGAGAGAGGAAGTCAAACTACTCCTGTTTGCAGATGACATGATTCTATATCTAGAAAACTTCAGAGTCTCAGCCCGAGAGTTCCTTAAGCTGAAAAACAACTTCAGCAAAGTTTCAAGATACAAAATAAAAGTACAAAAATCACTAGCATTCCTATACACCAACAATAGTCAAGGCAAGAGCCAAATCAGGAATGCAATCCTGTTCACAACTGCCCCAAAAAGAATAAAATACCTAGGAATACAGCTAACCAGGGAGGTGAAAGATCTCTACAATGAAACTACAAAACACTGCTCAAAGAAATCAGAGAGGACACAAACAAATGAAAAAACATTCCATGCTCATGCATAGGAAGAATCAGCATTGTTAAAATGGCCATATTGCCCAAAGCAATTTGTAGATTCAATTCTATTCCTATCAAACTACCAATGACGTTCTTCACAGAACTAGAAAAAATGATTTTAAAACTCATACAGAACCAAAAAAAGAGCCCTAATAGACAAGGAAATCCCAAACAAAAAGAACAAAGTTGGAGGCATCACTTTATCAGACTTCAAACTGTACTACAAGGCTACAGTAACCAAAACAGCATGGTACCGTTACAAAACCAGACACATAGACCAGTGGAACAGAATTAAGAGCCCAGAAATAAGGCCACACACCTACAACTATCTGATCTTCAACAGAGCTGACAAAAACAAGCAATGGGGAAAATACTTCCTATTCAATATACGGTACTGGGATAACTGGCTAGCCATATGCAGAAGATTGAAACTGAACCCCTTCCTTACTCCATATACAAAAATTAACTCAAGATGGATTAAAGACTTAAATGTACAACCCCAAACTAAAAAAAAAAACCCTAGAAGAAAATCTAGGCAATACTATCCTAGACATAGGACCTGGCAAAGATTATATGACAAAGATAACAAAAGCAATTGCAACAAAAGCAAAAACTGACAAATGGGATCTAATTTAAAGAGCTTCTGCAAAAGAAATTTAAAGAGCAAAAGAAACTATTGATAAACAGACAACCTACAGAATGGGAGAAAAATTTTACAAACTATGCATCTGACACAAGTCTAATGTCCAACATCTATAAGGACCATAAACAAATTCACATGAAAATAAACCAAGCAACCCCATTAAAAAGTGGGTAAAGGACAAGAAGAGACTTTTTTTTTTTTTTTTTTTTTTGATTCTCCTGCCTTTGCCTCCCGACTAGCTGGGATTACAAGTGCATGCCACCACACTGGCTAATTTTTCACTTTTTAGTAGAGATGGGGTTTCACCATGTTAGTCACAATGGTCTTAATCTCCTGACCTCTTGATATGCCCACCTCTGCCTCCCAAAGTTCTGGGATTACAGGTGTGAGTCCCCATGCCTGGCCAAGAAGAGACATTTTTATTGATTTTTTGGCTTTTCATTTCAAATTTATTTATTTCTGCTCTGACCTTGATTATTTCTTTTCTTCTAAATTTTTGTTTGGGTTGCTCTTGCTTTTCTAGTTCTTTAAAATACATTGTAAGATTATTTGAAGTTCTTCTTCTTTTTTGATGTAGGTTTTCATAGTTATAAAATTCCCTCTTAGTACTGCTTTTGCTGTATCCCTTAGGTTTTGGTGTGCTATGTTTCCATTATCACTGGTTTCAAGAAATGTTTCAATTTCCTTCTTAATTTCTTCATTGACACACTGGTTATTCAGAAGCATATTCTTTAATTTCCATGTATTTGTATCGCTTCCATAATTCCTCATTATTGCTCTCTAGTTTTATTCCACTGTGATCGGAGGAGATATTATTGCAATTTTTTGGAATGTTTTAAGACTTACTTTGTGACCTAACATATAGTCTATCCTTGAGAATGATCCAGGTGCTGCAGTAAATTAAGTGTATTCTGTAGCCATTGGATGGGATGTTCTGTAAATAGCTATTATTTCCATTTGGTCTATAGTGCAGATAAAGTCTGATGTTTACTTCTTGATTTTCTGTCTAGATGATCTGTTTAATGCTAAACGTGGGATGTTGAAGTCTCCAGTTATTTTATTGGGACCTCTCTCTCTCTTTTGCTCTAATATTTGCTTTGTGTATATCTGGGTGCTCCAGTGTTGGGTGCATATATATTTAAAATTCTTATGTATTATCTTACTGAATTGACCCTTTTATCATTCTGTAGGGACCTTTGTCTCTTCTTATGGTTTTTGTCTTGAAATATATTTTGTCTGATATAAGTATAACTACTCCTTTTTTTTTTTTTTTTGGTATTCCATTGGTATGGAATATCTTTTTCCATACTTTTATATTCAGTCTATGTGTGTCTTTATAGGTAAAGTGTGTTTTTTGCGCACAGCAGATCACTGGGTCCTGTTTTTTAATCCATTCAGCCATTCTGTGGCTTTTGATTGGAGAGATTAGTCTATTTACATTCATTGTTGTTGTTGATAAGTAAAGACTTACTCCTGCCATTTTGTTCTTTGTTTTCTGGTTGTTTTATGGTCTTCTTTTCCTTCTTTCTTTCCTTGCTGTCTTCCTTTCAGTGAAGGTGATTTTGTCTGGTGATGTGAATATTTCTCACTTTTTATTTTTGATGTGCCTGTTACATGTTTTTTGGTTTGAGGTTACCATGAGGCTTGCAAATACCATTATTTTAAGCTGCTAACAACTTAACACTGTATAAACAAACAAGCAAAAAGAAGACAAAAACTCTAAGCCTTAACTTCCTCACCTGGCTTTTAAGCATTTTGTTGTTTCTATTTATGTTGTATTGTGCTGTCTATATCTCAAAAATTATTGTAATTATTATTTTTGATTGGTTCATTGTTTAGTCTTTCTTCTTAGAATAAGAGTAGTTTACACACTACCCTTACAGTGTTACAATATTTTCTTTTTCTGTATACTTACTATTATCAGTGAATTTTGTAGCTGCAGATGACTACTTATTGCTCACTAACATCCTTTTCTTTCTGATTGAAGTACTCTCTTTAGCATTTCTTGTAGATCAGGTCTGGTGTTGATGAAATCCCTCAGGTTTTGTTTGAGTCTTTATTTTTCCTTGTTTGAGGGGTATTTTGGCCAGGTATACTATTCTAGGGTAAATGTTTTGTTTTGTTTTGTTTTGTTTTGTTATTCAGCACTTTTGATGTATCATGCCACTCTGTCCTGGCCAGTAAGGATGCCACTAAGAAGTCTGCTGCCAGTCCAGTGAAGCTCCATTGTATGTTTTTTGTTTCTTTTCTCTTGGTGCTTTTCGGATTCTTTATTTATCCCTGACCTTTGGAGTTTGATTATTAAATGCCTTAAGATAGTCTTCTTTGGGTTAAATCTGCTTGGTATTCTATAACCTTCTTGTACTTGGATATTGATATCTTCCTGCAGATTTGGGAAATTCTGTTATTATCCCTTTTAATAAACTTTCCACCCCTGTCTCTTTCTCTCCTCACTGGATTACCAGGCAGAGACTCTTGTTCTCTTTCCTTACTCTGTCCCGAACAAATGGGGTCTCTCTCTGTCCTGCGTCATCAGAAGCTGAGAGTTAAGTGACACAAGCACTCCTGTGACCACCACTTCTATGTCTGTGCTGGGTCAGACCTGAAGCAAGCAAAGCCCTAGATCTTGTCCAAGGCCTGGTGTTTGCCTATGTTCTCCCTGGCCATTGCCTATGTTCATTCAAGGCCCTGGGGCTCTAAACTCACTAGGTGACAAAGCCAGCCAGGCCTGTATTCTTTCCTTCAGAGTGGCAAGTTCCCCAGGCCCTGGGCAGGTCCACGGGTGCTATCCAGGAGCCAGAGACTAGAGTTAGAAACCTTAGAAGTATACCTGTTGAGCTGGCACTCAAACCAGAAGACACAGTCCTTCCCACTCTTCTCTCCTCTTTCCAAAGGCAGAGGAGCCTCACCTTGTGGCCATCACCACCACAGGCCCATGGAGGGTACTTCCAGACTACTGCCAATTTTCCCTTAAAGCATGAGGGTTGTTTTGTCAGCTTATGGTGAATGCTGCTTGGCCTGGAACCCATCCTTCAGGGCAGTGGGCTCCCCTCTGCCCAGAGCAGGTCCAGAAATGCCATCCAAGGGCCAAGTCCTAGAATTGGGGACCCAAAGAACTTGCTTGGTGTTTTACTCCCTGTGGCTGAGCTGGTACCTAAGGTGCAAGACAAAGTTCCTTTTACTCTTCCGTCTGTTTTTCTCAAGCAGAAGGAGTCTCTTCCTGCAGCCACCCCAGCTGGGAATTGCTGAGCCTCCTCCGATGCCAGCAAATCTCCAGTCTCGCCCAAGGCCTTCGACACAGTACCTGGGTATCGCTGCTGGTTATTCAGGGTCCAAGGGCTCTTCAGTTAGCAGGTGATAAATGCTGCCAGGACTAGATCATTCCCTTCAAGGCAGTAGGTTCCCTTCTGGCCCAGGGGGATGTGTCTAGTAATGTCATAAAAGAGTTAGGGCTGGAAAGAGGGCCTCCTAATTCTGACCAGTGTCCTATCCTGATGTGGCTGAGCTACTATCCATGTTTAAGATAAATGTCCTCTCTACTCTTCCCTCTTCTAACCTCAAGCGGAAAGAAGGGACATCTCTTAGAGCTGTGAGCTGTTCATCCTACAGTTAGGGGCGTGGTGATGGCAGCACTCCTTTGGCTGTCCTGGCTGATGTCTCAGCATGCCCACCCCCTAACCCCTGTCTACTGTCTCTGTGCCCAGTTCAGCACTAGGACTCTCCTAAAAGTTGCAGTCCTTGTGGCCTACTCTGCCTTTCAAGTTTATTTACAGCCCCAGAGCACTTTAGCCTGTGGTGGCGAGGTTTGTGGGAAGTCAGGTTCCCACCTCTGTGATCAGTGATTCCACTCTGGCTAGGACTGGTTTAAATGTTCTCTTCATGGATGGGCATCAGCTAAGTTTGTTCTGGTTTTCCTTCCAGTTATAACAGAACAGCACTGAGTTCACTGCCTCCCATTTGCTGCACTCTCCCTCCCCGAGACCACAGAAATACTCTGCACCATGCCACTGCTGCTGGAGGTGGGAGAGGGATGGCATCAGCAATTCGAGACTGTTTTTTCTACCTCTTCAGTGCCTCTTTCAGTGATATGAAGTTAAAACCAGATACTGTGAGTGCTTACCTGATTTTGAGGTCTTATGAAGGTGCTTTTTGTATATAAGTGTTAAATTGCTGTCCATGCAAGAGGGAATGATCAGTGCAGCCTTCTATTCTACCATTTTGCTCTGCCTCCTCCTCAAATCTAACATTATTAATGCTCAAAGAAAATTAAGTACAAAATTCATTATTTTCCATGTGCTATGAATACTAATCTATCTTTATCTTATTTACATTAATTTTGTCATTTTATTTTTATTAATAAGAGTAAGGCCATATAAAATGGTCTTTTATTGAGCACCTATCATACATGAGACATTTAATACATTATTTTAAATTTTTACAAATATGCCACAAGGTAGGCGTATTTGTTAATTACATACAGCCAAACATGGATATCTGCAATTAAAGTCAGAGGTGGAAAAGCCATAGTATGGAAAGACTGTCAGTATAATTAAATCTGTAAAAATGTATGACTCATACCAATCACTGGGTGAATTATAGTTATAGAATTTAAGTGCTATAAACCTTGATCATTCAAAAATAGTGATATGATTAATATAAATTATGAGAAAATGGGGGAAACAGGAAAATGGAAGTAAGCTCATTACCTCATTTTTTTCTATTTTGGAGAAAATAGAGTGAGTTACATACTTAATGTTTCATACTTGAGGGATAATAGATTCCTATTAATATTTATAAGTCAAGAAATAGATACGTATGTGTGCTATTTAAAATGAGATATATTATTCAAAGCCATGCATGTTATTTAAAATAGTGAAGAACACAAGGTGATGGATATGGTGGATTTGTTTGCTAAACGTTTATTTATTTTAGATGCCTCCCTTGATTGCAGAGAAAAAACAGCTAAAATTTTCATTTCCCAGACTTTCATGTACAAGGGTTTCAGAGGTGTTTTAGAATCTACTAAACATATGCATTCATTGAGAAATGTGGAAGTGAGTAAGAAGGAAGTGGAGTGCAAAGCATCCATTTTCAGATAGAGATCACAGTGGAAGCAATGTGGCCCAGGAAAAACCATTGGCCACAATGGGAATGGCAGTTTTCCTGACTGTGACAAAGTGAGTGCCATGGTCACATCTTTGTGTTTCAGTATTTCTCTGCAGAAATCATCACAGGTTTCTCAATCACAATCATTGCTGAGTGCAATCCTAGGAGCAAGGAACTCTGCCCAAAGCCTGCTCTTCCAGCCCTACCAACAATTTCACAAACCATTGAACAAGCTTGTAGTAAATCCCCTTCTATTTGAACTATCTAGAGTGGTTTCTGCAGTCTGCAGCTATAGCCTATCATTCTTTCTCTCTCTCTGTCACACACAGATACATGCACACGCATCTTATAGAGGAAAAGATAGTTACAAAGAAAAACATAAAATAAAATGAAGAGCTTAAGATTGAGAAGAATATTTATAGGTAAATAGGATATAAATTCACCTTATATAACATTAAATTTTAAAAAGGGTATGGAAGAAGATGCAACCATAACAAGTTGACTCTAAAAGTACAAGTGAAGATACATCTTGAGAGATGCAAACAAAGAAATCAACAATTGACAATACAGACATCAGGCAAAGTTAAATATTATTGCAAAATATAAATAACTTGGATAAATATTATCATTTAAAAATGATCAAAAGTGAATGTCACAATGAATTTTTAAGCATGAGATAATATAGAACCAAAATACAAGTACTGAAAATTGCTGTAAGTACAAAAACAAATTGATTGAAATAAATAGTAACAAGAAACTTAATTTTGTTTCTCTCCAGACCAGGGGTCAGGAAACTTTTCCATAAAAGGCCAGATAGTAAAGATTTTAGACTTTGATGTCCATATAGTTTCTGTCACAGACATACAACTCTATCAGAGATATTATATAAATAAACATTTTTATCTGGGTACCAATAAAACTTTACAAAAACAGGCTTCAGGTGTGTTCACCTACTGTTTGTTGTCTGCCAACTCCTGTTCTAGACCACAATTGATCAACTAAGTAAACACAGAGCAGAACAAAATAACATAGTAAGAGTTATCTAATTGATGTGAATTGACTATAATTTCATATAAACAGAGAAAGTACTTTCAAGTTTTGTGGAAGAGTTACAAAAATTAACAATGCAGTAGCAGTGGAGGGCTTTAGAAAGCCTCATGTTATTTTCATTTGTTGAGTGCTTGTATGTGTTTGAAATCAAACAATTTACATGCATCAACTCATTTGATCCTCATAACAACCTTATGACATAGGCACAATTATCTTTTTTTATTATTATACTTTAAGTTCTAGGGTACATGTGCACAATGTGCAGGTTTGTTACATATGTATACGTGTGCCATGTTGGTGTGCTGCACCCATTAACTGATCATTTACATTAGGCATATCTCCTAATGCTGTCCCTCCCCCATCCTCCTACCCCAAGACAGGCCCCAGTGTGTGATGTTCCCCATCCTGTGTCCAAGTGTTCTCATTGTTCAATTCCCACCTATGAGTGAGAACATACAGTGTTTGGTTTTCTGTCCTTGCAATAGTTTGCTGAAAATGATGGTTTCCAGCTGCATCCATGTCCCTACAAAGGACATGAACTCATCCCTTTTTCTGACTGCACGGTATTCCATGGTGTATATGTGCCACATTGCTTAATCCAGTCTATCATTGATGGACATTTGGGTTGGTTCCAAGTCTTTGCTCTTGTGAATAGTGTCTCAATAAACATACGTGTGCATGTGTCTTTATAGCAGCATGATTTATAATCCTTTGGGTATATGCCCAGTAATGGGATAGCTGAGTCAAATGGTATTTCTAATTCTAGATCCTTGAGGAATCTCCACACTGTCTTCTGCAATGATTGAACTAGTTTACAGTCCCACCAACAGTGTAAAAGTGTTCCTATTTCTCCATATCCTGTCCAGCACCTGTTGTTTCCTGACTTTTTAATGATTGCCATTCTAACTGGTGTGAGATGGTATCTCATTGTGGTTTTGATTTACATTTCCCTGATGGCCAATGATGATGAGCATTTTTTCATGTGTCTGTTGGCTGCATAAATGTCTTCCTTTGAGAAGTGTCTGTTCATATCCTTCACCCACCTTTTGATGGGGTTGTTATGGGGTTGTTTGATTTTTTCTTGTAAATATGTTTAAGTTCTTTGTAGATTCTGGATATTAGCCCTTTGTCAGAAGGGTAGATTGCAAAAAATTTCTCCCATTCTGTAGGTTGCCTGTTCACTCTGATGGTAGTTTCTTTTGCTGTGCAGAAGCTCTGTAGTTTTTATATCCTATTTGTCTATTTTGGCTTTTGTTGTCATTGCTTTTGGTGTTTTAGTCATGAAGTCCTTGCCCATGCCTGTGTCCTGAATGGTATTGCCTAGGTTTTCTTCTAGGGTTTTTATCGTTTTAGGTGTACCATTTAAGTCTTTAATCCATCTTGAATTAATTTTTGTATAAGGAGTAAGGAAGGTATCCAGTTTCAGCTTTCTACATGTGGCTAGCCAGTTTTCCCAGCACCATTTATTAAATAGGGAATCCTTTCCTATGTCTTGTTTTTGTCAGGTTTGTCAAAGATCAGATGGCTGTAGA
>NW_012106897.1:1746231-1749083 GCF_000951045.1 Mandrillus leucophaeus
ACAACCTTATGACATAGGCACAATTATCTTTTTTTATTATTATACTTTAAGTTCTAGGGTACATGTGCACAATGTGCAGGTTTGTTACATATGTATACGTGTGCCATGTTGGTGTGCTGCACCCATTAACTGATCATTTACATTAGGCATATCTCCTAATGCTGTCCCTCCCCCATCCTCCTACCCCAAGACAGGCCCCAGTGTGTGATGTTCCCCATCCTGTGTCCAAGTGTTCTCATTGTTCAATTCCCACCTATGAGTGAGAACATACAGTGTTTGGTTTTCTGTCCTTGCAATAGTTTGCTGAAAATGATGGTTTCCAGCTGCATCCATGTCCCTACAAAGGACATGAACTCATCCCTTTTTCTGACTGCACGGTATTCCATGGTGTATATGTGCCACATTGCTTAATCCAGTCTATCATTGATGGACATTTGGGTTGGTTCCAAGTCTTTGCTCTTGTGAATAGTGTCTCAATAAACATACGTGTGCATGTGTCTTTATAGCAGCATGATTTATAATCCTTTGGGTATATGCCCAGTAATGGGATAGCTGAGTCAAATGGTATTTCTAATTCTAGATCCTTGAGGAATCTCCACACTGTCTTCTGCAATGATTGAACTAGTTTACAGTCCCACCAACAGTGTAAAAGTGTTCCTATTTCTCCATATCCTGTCCAGCACCTGTTGTTTCCTGACTTTTTAATGATTGCCATTCTAACTGGTGTGAGATGGTATCTCATTGTGGTTTTGATTTACATTTCCCTGATGGCCAATGATGATGAGCATTTTTTCATGTGTCTGTTGGCTGCATAAATGTCTTCCTTTGAGAAGTGTCTGTTCATATCCTTCACCCACCTTTTGATGGGGTTGTTATGGGGTTGTTTGATTTTTTCTTGTAAATATGTTTAAGTTCTTTGTAGATTCTGGATATTAGCCCTTTGTCAGAAGGGTAGATTGCAAAAAATTTCTCCCATTCTGTAGGTTGCCTGTTCACTCTGATGGTAGTTTCTTTTGCTGTGCAGAAGCTCTGTAGTTTTTATATCCTATTTGTCTATTTTGGCTTTTGTTGTCATTGCTTTTGGTGTTTTAGTCATGAAGTCCTTGCCCATGCCTGTGTCCTGAATGGTATTGCCTAGGTTTTCTTCTAGGGTTTTTATCGTTTTAGGTGTACCATTTAAGTCTTTAATCCATCTTGAATTAATTTTTGTATAAGGAGTAAGGAAGGTATCCAGTTTCAGCTTTCTACATGTGGCTAGCCAGTTTTCCCAGCACCATTTATTAAATAGGGAATCCTTTCCTATGTCTTGTTTTTGTCAGGTTTGTCAAAGATCAGATGGCTGTAGATGTGTGGTATTATTTCTGAGCACTCTGTTCTGTTCCATTGGTCTAGATCTCTGTTTTGGTTCCAGTACCATGCTGTTTTGGTTACTGTAGCCTTGTAGTATAGTTTCAAGTCAGGTAGTGCAATGCCTCCAGCTTTGTTCTTTTGACTTAGGATTGTCTTGGCAATGTAGGCTCTTTTTTGGTTCCATATGAACTTTAAAGTAGTTTTTTCCAATTCTGTGAAGAAAGTCATTGGAAGCTTGATGAGGATGGCATTGAATCTGCAAATTACCTTGGGCAGTATGACCATTTTCATGATATTGATTCTTCTTCCATTTGTTTGTGTCCTCTTTTATTCCACTGAGCAGTGGTTTGTAGTTCTCCTTGAAGAGGTCCTTCACATCCCTTGTAAGTTGGATTCCTAAGTATTTTATTCTCTTTGAAGCTACTGTGAATGGGAGTTCACTCATGATTTGACTTTCTGTTTGTCTGTTATTGGTATATAAGAATGCTTGTGATTTTTGCACATTGATTTTATATCCTGAGACTTTGCTGAAGTTGCTTATCAGCTTAAGGAGACTTTGGTCTGATACAATGGGGTATTTCAAATATACAATCATCTCATATGCAAACAAGGACAATTTGACTTCTTCTTTTCCTAATTGAATACCCTTGATTTCTTTCTCTTGCCTGATTGCCCAAGCCAGAACTTCCAACACTATGTTGAATAGAATTGGTGAGAGAAGGCATCCCTGTCTTGTGCCAGTTTTCAAAGGGAATGCTTCCAGTTTTGGCCCATTCAGTATGATACTGGTGGGTTTGTCATAAATAGCTCTTATTATTTTGAGATACGTTCCATCAATACCGAATTTATTGAGAGTTTTTAGCATGAAGGCTGTTGGATTTTGTCAAAGGACTTTTCTGCATCTATTGAGATAATCATGTGACTTTTGTTTTTGGTTCTGTGTATATGCTGGATTACGTTTGTTGATTTGCATATGTTGAACCAGCCTTGCATCCCAGGGATAAAGCCCACTTGATCGTGGTGGATAAGCTTTTGATGTACTGCTGGATTCGGTTTGCCAGTATTTTATTGAGGATTTTTGCATTGATGTTCATCAGGGATATTAGTCTAAAATTCTATTTTTTTGTTGTGTCTCTGGCAGGCTTTGGTATCAGGATGATGCTGGCCTCATAAAATGAGTTAAGGAGGATTCCCTCTTTTTCTATTGATTGGAATAGTTTCAGAAGGAACAGTACCAGCTCATCTTTGTACCTCTGGTAGATTTTGGCTGTGAATTTGTCTGGTCCTTGACTTTTTTTGGTTAGTAGGCTATTAATTATTGCCTCAATTTCAGAGCCTATTATTAGTCTATTCAGGGATTCAACTTCTTCCTGGTTTAGTCTTGGGAGGGTGTATGTGTCCAGGAATTTATCAATTTCTTCTAGATTTTCTAGTTTATTTGACATCATCCTGGTTTAGTCTTGGGAGGGTGTATGTGTCCAGGAATTTATCAATTTCTTCTA
>NW_012106898.1:0-609 GCF_000951045.1 Mandrillus leucophaeus
CAGCACCTGTTGTTTCCTGACTTTTTAATGATTGCCATTCTAACTGGTGTGAGATGGTATCTCATTGTGGTTTTGATTTGCAGTTCTCTGATGGCTAGTGATGATAAGCATTTTTCATATGTCTGTCGGCTGCATAAATGTCTTCTTTTGAGAAGTGTCTGTTTATATCCTTTGCCCACTTTTTGATGGGGTTGTTTGTTTTTTTCTTGGAAATTTGTTTGAGTTCTTTGTAGGTTCTGGATATTAGCCATTTGTCAGATAAGTAGATTGCAAAAATTTTCTCCCATTCTGTAGATTGCCTGTTCACTCTGATGGTAGTTTCTTTTGCTGTGCAGAAGCTCTTTAGTTTAATTAGATCCCATTTGTCAATTTTGGCTTTTGTTGCCATTGCTTTTGGCATTTTAGACATGAAGTCCTTGCCCATGCCTATGTCCTGAATGGTATTGCCTAGGTTTCCTTCTAGGGTTTTTATGCTTTTAGGTCTAACATATAAGTCTCTAATCCATCTTGAATTAATTTTTGTATAAGATGTAAGGAAGGGATCCAGTTTCAGGTTTCTACTTACGGCTAGCCAGTTTTCCCAGCACCATTTATTAAATAGGGAATCCT
>NW_012106898.1:673-1304 GCF_000951045.1 Mandrillus leucophaeus
ACCCCACAGAAATACAAACTACCATCAGAGAATACTATAAACACCTCTACACAAATAAACTAGAAAACCTAGAAGAAATAGATAAATTCCTGGACACATACACTCTCCCAAGACTAAACAAGGAAGAAGTTGACTGCCTGAATAGACCAATAACAGGCTCTAAAATTGAGGCAATAATTAATAGCCTACCAACCAAAAAATGTCCAGGACCAGATGGATTCACAGCTGAATTCTACCAGAAGTACAAGGAGGAGCTGGTGCCATTCCTTCTGAAACTATTACAATCAAGAGAAAAGGAGGGAATTCTCCCTAACTCATTTTATGAGGCCAACATCATCCTGATACCAAAGCCTGGCAGAGACACAACAAAAAAAGAGAATTTTAGACCAATATCCCTGATGAACATCAATGCAAAAATCCTCAAGAAAATACTGGCAAATCGAATCCAGCATACATAAAAAGCTTATCCACCATGATCAAGTGGGCTTCATTCCTGGGATGCAAGGCTGGTTCAACATATGCAAATCAATAAATGTAATCCAGCATATATAAACAGAACCAAAGACAAAAACCACATGATTATCTCAATAGATGCAGAAAAGGTCTTTGACAAAATTCAAAAGCCCTTCAT
>NW_012106899.1:0-753 GCF_000951045.1 Mandrillus leucophaeus
ACCTGAAGTCCAAAATATTCCAGGTTCCTTCATGTAACTCCAGGCTTACTTATAAAAAAAAAAGTCTAATAATGGCTCCTAAGAAGATTCTAATCATTGAATTAAAAAATTCATGTATGTTATACAAATTTTATTAACATAAAATAATACAAAAATTATTTTTGCAACCTGAAATGCAGTAGATATAAAACAAACCCACAAACAGAAAAATACCCAATATTTTCCACATGGAGGCATAAGACATTGGAAAACTATTTTATAAGGTAACTTCCACAAGCCTTGAGAAATACAAATCTCATAATTTAAAAAAATGTGAATACACTCTGTGGCTTTGGGATGGAATCATCATAACTTAATGCTTTAGGCCAATAACAACTACAAAATAAAGCATTGTATTCAAGTCTAGTTAGCAAGTAGCTGAGCATTTTTACTATAGTGTTTTAATCTTCATCTCATCACAGCTGAAAACTTGAAATGTTTTGACATCACAATTAGTATATCAGGAAAGGAAATGGGTATGATACTAAATCCACTACGAAGAAGTTCACAAATAATTGAGAAATCCCCTGCCTCCATTTTTTATAATATAGTACACCTGCTTTTTTCAAGTATCGAGGAAATAAAAAATATAACAGATTATATATATTTATATAATGTAATATGAATATTATATATAATATATTCTACCACCCAGAGATAATTACATTTTACATTTCATAAATTTCAAAATATTTTATGTTTTAAAATATTTCA
>NW_012106899.1:3127-3613 GCF_000951045.1 Mandrillus leucophaeus
CAAAATTGACAAATGGGATCTAATTAAACTAAAGAGCTTCTGCACAGCAAAAGAAACTACCATCGGAGTGAACAGGCAACCTACAGAATAGAAGAAACTTTTTGCAATCTACCCATCTGACAAAGGGCTAATATCCAGAATCTACAAAGAACTTAAATAAATTTACAAGAAAAAAACAAACAACCCCATCAAAAAGTGGGCAAAGTATATGAAGAGACACTTCTCAAAAGAAGACATTTATGCAGCCAACAGACATATGAAATATGCTCATCATCACTGGTCATGAGATAAATACAAATCAAACCACAATGAGATACCATCTCATGCCAGTTAGAATGGCGATCATTAAAACGTCAGGAAACAACAGATGCTGAAGAGGATGTGGAGAAATAGGAATGCTTTTACACTGTTGGTGGGAGTGTCAATTAGTTCAACCATTGTGGAAGACAGTGTGGCGATTCCTCAAGGATCTAGAACTAGAAGTAC
>NW_012106900.1:0-1525 GCF_000951045.1 Mandrillus leucophaeus
AAGAATGCTGAAAATTTTGATTTATTGGCACCAAAATAAAATCTCTACAAAAATTACTTTTTTCCACTAAATGAATCATGAGTGAGACAACAAACAAAAGTTATATTTAATGCATTAAGATCATATTGTGGATTTCAATTATTAGTATCTGAAATTGAGAGTCAGATAACTACATGTTCTGATTTTGGTATATCTCCAAATGGAGTAATCATCCACATATTCCTTACATAATAAATATTTAATTAATAGAAAAATATCTGACATTATGTTAGATATTGTATACCAGTAGTGAGGAAAAAACAAAGAAACAAAAAAAACAGCCCTTGATTTGTTGGGGGCCTATTTTGAAATGGAAAGTTAGGAAGAATGAAACAGGGACATTCTGATTGATTTTACTGAAAGAAAAGTTAGATTAAATTACAAAGAAGTGGAGGTGTATTCCATATTGAGAAAACATTATGTGAAAAGTTCCTAAGGATTTTTCTGAGGAAAGTTTAAAATGAAGATGAAAATGGAAAGCTCTTCTGCCTTAGGCAATAAAAGTCTGAGACTATTCATGTAAGTTTCACTTTCAGTTTTTGAAGGTTTTATCTCAAGATTCTTTAGTATTTCAAGCAATTGCACCATCAATTGAATAACATGACTGTTATATTGTAATATAATAAGAAGATCATATTTTGTCTCTGTCCCTGGTAAAATGCTTGTAATTTCTTGGTTATCATGGTGTTAAAGGCATCTTTTGTTCAAATATTTGGTCTTTGACTCCAGGTTCTGGCACAGACTGTGAATCTCTTGAAATTTCCTGGGTGATAGGCGTGTCTTTTGTTCTAATGACTTTTGTTGGGTTCCAGGATGGGACTGGTCACCAGAAAGACCAAGCTATAATTACAGGCTTCGAACTTTCATTCATCCTCACTCCTCAACCTGTGGGAAGGGGAGTGGGGTTGGAGATTGAGTTAGTAATTAATCATGACTATCTGATGAAGCCTCCATAAAGAAAAAAATGCCTGAACTACAGGCTTCAGAGAGTTTCTTGGTTGTCAAACAGGTGGAGGTGCTAGAAGAATGCCACACCTGGAGAGGTCATGGAAAATCCACGCCCATTCCCATTTACGTTAGCCTATGCATTTCTTCATGTGGATGTTCATCTGTATCCCTTGTCATGTCCTTTATTAATATAATAAACTGGTAAATCTAGGTATTTTCCTGAGATCTGTGAGTTGCTCTAGCAGATTCATCAAACCTGAGGAAAGGGTCACAGGAATGCTGTTTTATAGCTGGTTAGGTAGGGTTAGGAAGATGAACAACCTAGGGCTTACAACTGACACCTGAATTTGGGGCTGGTCTTATAGGATTAAGACCTTAGCCTATGGGATCTGACGCTATCTCCTGGTAGCAAGTGTCAGAATTGAGTTAAATTGTAAGACATTCAGTTTATGTCCACTGAAGAATTGTTTCATGTATGGGGAAAACCCTCTAAACTATCCGGGGTCAGAAGTGTTCTGTGTTGGTGTGAAAGAACCCA
>NW_012106900.1:2421-4579 GCF_000951045.1 Mandrillus leucophaeus
ACATTATTACAGTGATGTTTCAGGGAAGCCCAATAGATATTGTTAATGAATGCAGTGAATACAATTTGCCAAATTGAATTGTAGCCCCAGATTACCATTTTTGGCTGTGCAAATTGTGCTAATATTATACCATATTTAATTTATTTTCCTCACTTATGAAATGAAAACCATGAACCAGATCACCTTTGGATTATTACCATAATGTACTCTTATATTTTAAGTGTCTTTATGTACTTTTTCATATCAACTGTATACCTTTAGGAAGGTTTTATCTGCACCTTTCATGAGACCTTATAGTTTATGTTTTTTTTTTTACTTTGTCTTTTGTATGATTAGCAGACTCTTAAAATGTTATTATACATTCTTAGAATTTATATGTTAATAACCTCATAAGGCTTTGTACATAAGAGGCAGTCAGAGATAATAAATTGGCTACTCTATTAATGTGTTTGGCACCAATAGAAAACACAAAGGAGGTATACAATTTAAATCCTATTTTTCAGGAACTTGTGCTCAAATTGAAAGGACATGATTATAAATGGAGAAGAATTCACTATAAAATTAAATACTGAATGGTATAATAATAGTTTAGTAGATAAATGCCAATACATTTTTATGATGTCAGTAAGTGTAGGGTATACTTACAGAAAACTCATTCTCTGTGTGTTTTACTGTTATTTCCCATTAGTTCTCACATTTTCATCCTTTATTAAGAAAATTCGTGTATGATTTACTCTTCATTCATTGGCTAAATGGAATGGAAATAAGACAGAAAAAATAATTCTTGAAGCTTCATCTTGGGAAATGTGTAAATTGCTCTAGGATTTTGGAGTGGCTACCATATATAAGCTAGAAGAGACAAGTTGCCTTGAGAACATGACATTCAGAGAGCTGCTGGCAAAGACAAGCACTTCATGTTTTACTCTAAGTTCAGATGCCTTCAGCAGTCTAAGTTCATGATTATTAACTGTTCTATTTTGCTTTCTGCTAAACTACTAGAATCTGCTCTCAGAATTTTTTTCAGTAAATGATACGTATGTGTTGTATGTTGTTATGAGCCACTATAATATAGCACAAATACAGAAAACGATACGTTGTGCTAAAATAGCCAAACAAAGCAATAAATTTCTTTACCTTTACCTGGGAAAATCCATTGAAAATCAATATTAATTTAGCCTTGACAGTTTATGGTATTGTTATTATTATTTCTGAGATGTATTTTTGCAAATAAAAAACAGATGTTGCTCTCTTTATATTTATGTATACACAAACATGTGTAAACTTACTTATGAGTATTACTTGAAACCTCGTAAGATAACTAAATTTGTTCTCTGTCTTTGGAAAAAACAATTAATGTCGTATTTTTTAAAAGTTGCTTTGTAATAATCTATAGGGTATTTTTCATAATACTATTGAGTATATGACAATTATTATTTGTTTTAAGATATACTTAACATTCACTTTTCTCATCATAGGTGAAACCTCAAGATACAAAGCAGCATGTAGCAGTACAATAAACATCTGCATTTTGGTCTGTTTTGAGATAAATGACGTTAGAGAATGTAAACCTCCAGGGTTGTTGTCAATGGCAGAGAGTTAAAACAATAAAATATCAGAATTTCCATAGAATATTGTAAATCAGGCATGTTTTCTTCTTTTATGATCAATGTTCCTTAATCAAAAGAGAAAAATATGTAATTCCTATATATTAGTAAATATGTGTTTATGTTTTGGAAAACATAAAAAATAGGCTTGATTTATATTTTTAACATAAATATTAAAAACATAAAAATTATTTGAACCAAAATGACTTATTTATCCAACATGTATTTTTCTCTTTTAGGGAAGAATGATAATAGAAAAAACACAAATAGAGGAAAGATATGGATAATTAGAGAGAGAAAAGTGAAGAATACCATATTGAGTAATCAAAGGCATCAATACCTGAGAATCAATGAAAAGAAAAATGAAGCCAAAATTTTCTGCCATGAGGCCATTCCCCCAATAGCCCACCTGAAAATGTCGATAATAGTAGCAGCAACTTGATTAATCCCTTCATATGTCTACTGTTTTTTGAATATTTATTAAGTGCCAGATATTCCTCTATAAATGGAGAATATAATAGAGAATATTTTATCATTTAAGAACTTGAAGAAAT
>NW_012106901.1:0-500 GCF_000951045.1 Mandrillus leucophaeus
TGGCGTAAACCCGGAAGGCAGAGCTTGCAGTGAGCTGAGATCTGGCCACTGCACTCCAGCCCGGGCGACAGAGCCAGACTCCTTCTCAAAAAAAAAAATTAAAAAAAAAAAAAAAAAAAAAAAATCTGTACACGTCTTTCCATCCTCCATACTCAGAAACAGTACAGAGTGCATACTCTGGAGTTGGACTGGTAGGGCTCAAATCACAGATCCTTCCCACTATCTAGCTGTACAAACATACGTAAGTTATTTTACCTCTCTGTGCCTCATCTTCCTTTTCCATAAACAAATAATAACAATAGAGTACCTCATAGAGTTGCTGTTTTACATGTAAGCACTTAGAACCATATTAGGCTCACAATAAACATTCAATAAGGTGTTATTATCATCATAAGCTGGGCATGGTGGCACACGTATATAAAACACTTTGGAAGGCCAAGACAGAGCGTCAGTACCTGAGGCCAGGAGTTTGAGACCAGCCTGGACAACATACAAGACCC
>NW_012106901.1:4650-5768 GCF_000951045.1 Mandrillus leucophaeus
GGCGAGGTGGCAGGCGCCTGTAGTCCCAGCTACTCAGGAGGCTGAGGCAGAAGAATGGCGTAAACCCGGGAGGCGGAGTTTGCAGTGAGCTGAGATCTGGCCACTGCACTCCAGCCTGGGCAACAGAGCAAGACTCCGTCTCAAAAGAAAAAAAAAAAGAACAATATCATGTCCTTTGCAGTAACATGAACGCACCTGGAGGCCAACATCCTAAGTGAATTAATGCAGACACAGAAAAAAAAAAAAAATGTGTTCTCACTTATAAGTGGGAGCTAAACATTGGATACACACCAACACAAAGATAGAAACAATAAACACTAGGGATTCCAAAAGTGGGGAGGAAGAGGACCAAAGGTTGAAAAACTACCTGTTGTGTACTATGTTCACTACTTGGGCAACAGGATCATTAGAAGCCCAAACCTCAGCATCACGCAGTATACCCATGTAACAAACCTGCACACATGCCCCTTGAATCAAAAATTAAATTAATTTTTAAAGAAGAAGTTGAGTGAAATATATTCTTCCTTTGATATAACTTTGCCAGTTTGGAGCTGTGATGCTCTAGCATGTTAATTTTTAACATGTGTATTATACTTAAGGCCTTGCTAGTATCATCTAAAAGGTACAAAGGAAACAACACAGGGATAAAAAAAAAAGTGTATTTTAAACAATAAGTTGCGAGGAAAAGGGCATAGGCAGTGCAGCAAGAGAGTAAAGAATGAAAACAGAACTCACCTCTGACTTCTAAGAGATCATCCCCTTTAACACAAACTCTGGACACTTAGAACTTAGGGAAGAATGTCCCCCAGCGAACAAAGATGAGTACATTTTCGAGAGAAAAATTGAAACTAAAGTTTTAGTTTTATAAAGGGGTGCTTTACTTTGCAAAATTTTTACATCAGAGTAAAAAGAAAATTAGGGAGTGGGGTGTTCACCTGATTTGGATAAAAGGTGGCATTCACTCTCAGGAGACCATTGTGCCGAGTTGTTTTATTTAAAAAGTATACGTATGGCCGGGCACAATGGCTCAAGCCTGTAATCCCAGCACTTTGGGAGGCCGAGACGGGCGGATCACGAGGTCAGGAGATCAAGACCATCCTGGCTAACATGGTGAAACC
>NW_012106902.1:0-941 GCF_000951045.1 Mandrillus leucophaeus
TATTATTGTGTGGGAGTCTAAGTCTCTTTGTAAGTCTCTAAGGATTTGCTTTATGAAACTGGGTGCTTCTGTATTGGGTGCATATATATTTAGGATAGTTAGCTCTTCTTGTTGAATTGATGCCTTTACCATTATGTAATGGCCTTCTTTGTCTCTTTTGATCGTTGTTGGTTTAAAGTCTGTTTTATTAGAGACTAGGATTGCAACCCCTGGCTTCTTTTGTTTTCCATTTGCTTGGTAGATCTTCCTCCATCCCTTTATTTTGAGCCTATATGTGTCTCTGCATGTGAGGTGAGTCTCCTGAATATAGCACACTGATGGGTCTTGACTCTTTATCCACTTTACCAGTCTGTATCTTTTAATGGGAACATTTAGCACATTTACATTTAAGGTTAATATTGTTATGTGTGAATTTGATCCTGTCATTATGATGTGAGCTGGTTGTTTTGCTCTTTGGTTGATGCAGTTTCTTCCTAGCATCTATGGTCTTTACAATTTAGCATGTTTTTGCAATGGCTGGTACCAATTTTTCCTTTCCATATTTAGTGCTTCCTTCAGGACCTCTTGTAGGGCAGGCCTCGTGGTGACAAAATCTCTCAGCATTTGCTTGTTTGTAAAGGATTTTATTTCTCCTTCACTTATGAAGCTTAGTTTGGCTGGATATGAAATTCTTGGTTGAAAATTCTTTTCTTTAAGAATGCTGAATATTGGCCCCCACTCTCTTCTGACTTGCAGAGTTTCTGCTGAGAGATCCGTTGTTAGTCTGATGGGCTTCCCTTTGTGGGTAACCTGACTTTTCTCTCTGACTGTCATTAACATTTTTTCCTTCATTTCAACTTTGGTGATTCTGACAATTATGTGTCTTGGAGTTGCTTTTCTTGAGGAGTATCTTTGTGGCATTCTCTGTGTTTCCTGAATTTGAATGTTGGCCTGCCTTGCTA
>NW_012106902.1:2996-5423 GCF_000951045.1 Mandrillus leucophaeus
GGGATGTAATTTCCTGGTGTGTCGTTTACTAAGATCGTTGGAAAAGCGCAGTATTAGGGTGGGAGTGACTCGATTTTCCAGGTGCCATCTGTCACAGCTTCCCTTGGCTAGGAAAGGGAATTTCCTGACCCCTTGTGCTTTGGGGTGAGGCAATGCCTCGCCCTACTTCAGCTCTTGCTCGGTGGACTGCACCAACTGTCCTCCCCACACTGTCCGACAAGCACCAGTGAGATGAACCCAGTACCTCAGTTGGAAATGCAGAAATCACCTGTCTTCTGCTCACTCACGCTGGAAGCTATAGATTGGAGCTGTTCCTATTCAGCCATCTTGGAACCGCCCCGAGTTATGTTCTTTCAATACCTAGTTTATTAAGAGTTTTTAACATGAAAGTGTGTTGAATTTTATTGAAAACTTTTTCTTTGTCTGTCTTCTAAGGCAGGTCTATGGGTGGTGAATTTTCTCAGTTTTCGTTCTCCCAGGAAAGATGTTGTCTATTTGTAAAGGATAATTTTTATCATGGTATAGTATTATTGGTTGGAAAGGTTTATTTCTTACAGTATTTTGAATATGTCATTCCATGCGTTTTTGTTTTTTTGTTTGTTTGTTTGTTTGTTTTTTAAGAGTTTCACTCTTGTCACCCAGACTGGAGTGCAATGGCATGATCTTGGCTCACTGCAGCCTCTGCCTCCCAGGTTCAAGAGATTCTCCTGCCTCAACCTCCTGAGTAGCTGGGGTTACAGGCACGCACCACCATGCCTGGGTAATTTTTGTATTTTTAGTTGAGATGTGTTTTTGCCCTGTTGTCCAGGCTGGTCTTGAACACCTGACGTCAGGTGATCCACCCGCCTCGTCCTCCCAAAGTGTTGGGATTACAGGCGTGAGCCACCATGCCTGGTTGACATACCACTCTTTCCTCACCTGATAGTATTTTCTGGGAAGCCCAATGATCATATTAGGAGGATTTCAGTATATGTGATGAGTAGCTTTTCTCTTCCTGTTTTTAAAATTCATTGTCCTAGATTTTTGAAAATTTAGTTACATAATGTCTCAGCATAGCACTTTTGTATTGATTCTATTTTTGATCCTTTGAGTTCTTGAATCTGTATGTTTATAATTCTTTCAAGATTTGTGACGTTTTTAGCTATTTCGTTTTTACATAAGATTTCTGCATTTTTCTATGTCTCTTATTCTTGGACTTCTATAATGTGGATATTAGTTTGTTTGATTGTGTCCAATAAAACCCATAGGCTTTCTTTATTCTTTAACGTTCTTTTTCTCCTCTGACTGACAGAATTCACAGATTCTTTCTTCTGCTTCATTGAGTCTGCTGCTGAAACTTTATATTGTTTTTCTTTTAATTAATTGTATTTTTCAGTTATATAACTTTTGCTCAGTTTTTAAATAATTCCTGTTTCTTCATTAAATTTTGTTTTGTTAATATATTGTTTTCTTTATTTTTGCTGTTGTCTGTGTTCTGTTGTCGTTTGCTGAGAATTTTATAAAACAATAATTATTTTACATTTTTTTCCAGGCAATTCATAGATCTCCACTTCTTTGGGATTGGTTCATGGCGATTTATTGTATTCCACGGGTTGTGCTGTTTTCTTGACTTTTCATATTGCATGTAGCCGTGCATTGATATCCATGCATTTATGTAATCATCTATTTTACATTTTAGAAACTTTTGCTTTGGTAGGGAAAGACTTTCACTTACATATTAATTCAAGTGTTGTTATTTGGGTGGTGTGAAATTCCTCTGGGTTTGGTGGGGAGGGGCACAGCAGCATGGATTCCAGGCTGTCCCATCAGCTAGGGTCAGTATTGGCAAAAACTGCAAAGATATTCAGTGGTGAAAGCTCTGAATGTCCACTGCAGCAGCAAAGACTGCTGGAGTACTTGGTTGCAAATGTTCTCTTTTTCTCCACTAGAGATCTCTGCCTAGGATATCCCTCTTGGTGCCAACATGTGCCATGCTGGTGGATGGACTGACACAGATAGAATGCTTCCAATGTTCCTCTATATAGTCATCTTTCATTTTTGTGATCCATTTTGTTGCTGCAGCTTAATTTTACTCTGAATGTCTTAGATTTATTTCTGTTAACAAGTTGTTATTAAATTGTCGTTTTGTGAGAGAATAAAGGCTGGGATCTTCTAGTCTGCCATCTCGCTGATGTTACTCCCCGTGTGTCTGTTCCAACTCTATATTCAATGACATCACTTTGATAGGTTGAAATAATCCACGATGCAATATTGACACCACATAAATTGCAAAACACTACAAATCAACATCCTGTATCTCCATTCCTTTGCTGTATGCCAGTTGTGAGTAACCATTTACCTGAACATCACTGCCCATATATTCCTGATTGCTCCTTTTCAATTTCTTTTTCATCTTCATCTTTTTCTACCACATCTGTCAGTTAATTT
>NW_012106903.1:0-359 GCF_000951045.1 Mandrillus leucophaeus
CCGTCTCTACTAAAAGTACAAAAAATTAGCCAGGCGTGGCGGTGGGCGCCTGTAGTCCCAGCTACTCGAGAGGCTGAGGCAGGAGAATGGCATGAACCCGGGAGGCGGAGCTTGCAATGAGCCGAGATCGCGCCACTGCACTCCAGCCTGAGGGACAGAACCAGACTCCGTCTCAAAAAAAAAAATAAAAAAAATTCAACAACAACAACAAAAAAACGAAAGTTAAATTTACATATGGAGAAAGGTTCAATTATTTCTTCACTATTAAACTTTGGGCACTTGAGGACAATTCCATAATGTTTTATGCTATAACTCCAATAACTAGTGCAAAATCCTTCCTATGTATTCACAAGAGTTAC
>NW_012106903.1:2407-3644 GCF_000951045.1 Mandrillus leucophaeus
TTCTTGGAAAGACAGACAAAACTGATAGATTGCTAACCAAGAAAAAAGAGAAGATTCAAATAAGTAAAATCAGAAAAGACAACATATGAAAAAATACTTAACATCACTAATGACCAGAGAAATGCAAAATAAACCTACAATGAGAACCATTTTATACCAGTAAGAATGGCTATTAATAAAATATCACATTAGGGTAACAGCTACACTAGAAGACCAACCCCCACCAGTATGCAACGTATCCACGTAACAAACATGCCTAAATCTCCTCTGAGTTTAAAATAATTTTTAAGTCAAAATATTAACTGAGGTTGTCAAGGTTGTGAAGAAAAGAGAATGTCTATACATTGTTGGTGGGTTGTAGAATAATTCAATCTCTACAGAAAAACAATATGGAGATTTCTCAAAGAACTAAAAAAAGAACTACCATTTGACCCAGAAACCTCAAGACTGTGTATCTACACAAAAGAAAGAAAATTGTTATATCAGGAAGATATTTACACTTGTATGTTTATCACAGCACTATTCACAATAGCAAAGGTAGGGAATCAACGTAAATATTGCTGGATATGGTTTGGCTGTGTCCCCAACGAAATCTCATCTTGAAATGTAGCTCCCATAATTCCCTCTTGTTGTGGGAGAAACTCTATGGGAGATAATTGAATCAGAGGGGCGGTTTCCCACATACGCTTCTTACGGTAGTGAAAAGGTCTCACGAGATCCGATGGCTTTATAAAGGGAAGCCCTTTCACTCTGCTCTCCTTGTCTCTCCTGCCTGCTGCAATGTGAGATGTGCCTTTCACCTTCTGCCGTAATTGTAAGGCCCATGAGCCACATGGAACTGTGAGTCCATTAAACCTCTTTTTTTATTTTTTTATTTTTTAATAAATTGCCTAGTCTTGTGTGTGTCTTTATCAGAAGCATGAAAACAGACTAATACAGTAAATTGGTACCAGCAGAGTGGGGCACTATTAAAAAGATACCTGAAAATGTGGAAGCAACTTTGAAACTCAGTAACAGGCAAAGGCTAGAACAGGCTGGAGGGCCCAGAAGAAGATAAGACAATGTGGGAAAGTTTGGAACTCCCTAGAGACTTATTAAATGGCTTTGACCAAAGTGCTGATAATGATACAACGAAATCCAGGCTGAGGTGGTCTCAGATGGACATGAAGAACTTATTGGGAACTTGAGCAAAGGTGACTCTTGTTACGTTTTAGCAAAGAGATTGGCAGCATTTTGC